>NC_091212.1:27355468-27420468 GCF_040958095.1 Procambarus clarkii
ACACAGTTTAACACTGGTGGTACGCGAACAAGGGGACACAGGTGGAAGCTGAGTACCCAAATGAGTACTCAGGGACGTTAGAGAGAACTTTTTCAGTGTCAGAGTAGTTAACAGATGGAATGCATTAGGCAGTGATGTGGTGGAGGCTGACTCCATACACAGTTTCAAATGTAGATATGATAGAGCCCAGTAGGCTCAGGAACCTGTACACCAGTTGATTGACGGTTGAGAGGCGGGACCAGAAAGCCAAAGCTCAACCCCCGCAAGCACAACTAGGTGAGTACAAACACCCCCCCCCCACACACAACCCCCCCCCCCACCACACACAACCCCCCCCCCCCCCCCACCACACCCACCCACCCGGGAATGTGGTGCGAGAAGCATGGCGTGAACAAAAACAAACTTGAAAACGAAGTAAGAAACAAGAGAAGGTGTTGGGGGAGCATGATGACCTTGAAGCTCACATCAGCATGTTGATGCTGATGCTGAGGATGCTGATGCTGCCTCCTCCTGGCTCGCCTCACCTCCCTCTTCCCCCATTCATTCTTCTTGGGCTCCTCATTCCTTCTCTTCTCTCTCTCTCCGTATGTATACTCCACCAAGGTTCTATAGCCTAGTATTTCAAATTTTCACACATGTCATAACTCCATTACTGCCCAACAGGTTCGTTGTGATGTGTTAAGTTACTGATGAAACTTACCACTTGTGATGCACACGGCCCAGTTACTTTTTGTCTTCCTTATTGTAACGTTCATGTCCCATTGGAATCCTAAGTCCGAATTTGGTGTTTTTTTTCCTGAAGGTGTTGACAAGGAGAAACAGCCTTAGTGTCATCTATTAGCTACGATATATTAAGAAATACGCTATAAAATATGAAGAGGGAGTGAGTAGAGATGCCACCAGGGTGTGTGTGTGTGTGTGTGTGTGTGTGTGTGTGTGTGTGTGTGTGTGTGTGTGTGTGTGTGTGTGTGTGTGTGTGTGGCAGACTCCATGCACAGTTTCAAATGTACATATGATAAGAGCCCAGAAGGCTCAGGAACCTGTACACCTGTTGATTGAAAGTTGAGAGGCGGGACCAAAGAGCCTAAGCTCAACCGCCGCAAGCACAACTAGGTGAGTACACACGCCGTGTTGAAAGCTGAGCCAGGCCGTGTGACTCAGACGGGGGGGGGGGGGGGGCTGGTCTTATGAAAGAGTTCCAGGAAGTATTGGTGTTGCTTTTAATATCTTACTGAAGCTGACAGCCGCTTATAAACACGTGAACCTCTCAGTCACAACAAACACAGCTCTCACCCAGTCACAACAAACGCGCACACATACATTATATATATAATCACAGGAGACAGCTCGCCCTCCAACTCGCCCATCAACAGCCCTCGAGCTGTTGGTGCCCCCCATTAAGGGGACTTTCTTTTAGCAGTAGGAAGGGAAGGGAATTGTCAGGGGAGAAAGCGCCAAGCCATTAGAACTATATAGCACTGGGAACGGGTCAGGATAAGGATTTGGGATGGGACGGTGGGAAAGGAATGTTGCCCAACCACTTGGACGGTCGGGGATTGAACGCCGCAGGAATGTCTGCAACAGGCACCAGTCTAGATAAGGAGGCTTTACTGCAGTAGCCTCATACGCCTTGGTGTCTCAATTCAAACTCAGTGCAAGTGTATTTGCAACAAGGTGGTGGCTGACGTGCATGCTCTGCACTGAGCAACCTCCAAAGGTTGGCCTACAAGATACAATGAAATTAAGAGTCAAGAGAAGCCTTGCCACAGCCCAATGTCCAGCAGAGAGAGAACCTTGGTTTCTATTGCACCAAAACCTCGAAGATCTTGCACTTCACCCAGATGGTATCACAATATTCCTCTGGAAGAACGGCAAACAGTTCCTGTGGGATTTACATGTGGGTATCCGGCCTGAGATCTATCTACGCCAAGGGGATGGTCATGAATGTCGCGCGCAGCCAGCCACAGGGATGCCGTCAAATCTAATCACATACAGGTAACTGGAACACCTGAATGTGTTTGGTGCCATAGGATCTAAGACATTTGGGTCCTGGGGCAAGGGTGCCATATGCTTTCTCGACGACATATGGTCTAGGCTCATTGGCAATACCAGATAGTCTATAACTGCCATTTTTGTATTCCAGCGCACCAGAGTGGAAACTCAGAGAGGGAACGCCAGGTGTTTCCGAGGTTCCAGCACGGAAGATGAGTAACTTAACAACCTATAACCCTATGATGTATTCAACTTATAACTTGTAGCTTTAATTATGTCCAATACAGCAATATAAATACAAAATAAGGGAGATTGGTTGGAAAGAGGAACATGGAACCTGCCCTGGGGAGGGCAGGGGGGGGGGGGGGGGTTGAGGGGGAGCTAACACTCCCACCCCCCCCCCCCTCCCTCTCATGCTTCGTGTGTCACTTTCTCCTAGGCTAAGGGTCACCTTTCCAACTAGTGGTAATACCCTTTATCTCACACACACACACAACGATATATATATATATATATATATATATATATATATATATATATATATATATATATATATATATATATAATATAATATATATATATATATATATATATATATATATATAATATAAATTATATATATATATATATATATATATATATATATATATATATATATATATATATATATATATATATATATCTGAGAGGAAGCAGAAGCCATCAACGGTGATGGTCACTGTCCTGAGTACTAATTGTCACTGCCTCGGGCTACTGATGATGTGGTCACTGCTACTATCACTGGCGAAGATCATCCAGTGAGGAGTGGCCATGTGAGGAGTGAGGAGTGACCAGGAGTAAATGAGTAACGATGCACCATAAACTCTCAGTAACGGCTTTTTTGCACATGTGAACGCGTTAACATGTATAGGTGGGATAATAGGTCTCATCACTGTTAACAGTGACGGCAGCAACAAGCAGTGACGGCAGCAACAAGCAGTGACGGCAGCAACAAGCAGTTATGGCTGCAACAAGCAGTGACGGCTGCAATAAGCAGTGACAGCAGCAACAAGCAGTGACGGCTGCAACAAGCAGTGACGGCAGCAACAAGCAGTGACGGCAGCAACAAGCAGTGACGGCAGCAACAAGCAGTAACGGCTGCAACAAGCAGTGACAGCAGCAACAAGCAGTGACGGCAGCAACAAGCAGTGACGGCTGCAACAAGCAGTGACTGCAGCAACAAGCAGTGACGGCTGCAACAAGCAGTGACGGCTGCAACAAGCAGTGACGGCTGCAACAAGCAGTGACGGCAGCAACAAGCAGTGACGGCAGCAACAAGCAGTGACAGCTGCAACAAGCAGTGACGGCTGCAACAAGCAGTGACGGCTGCAACAAGCAGTGACAGCTGCAACAAGCAGTGACGGCTGCAACAAGCAGTGACGGCTGCAACAACCAGTGACGGCTGCAACAAGCAGTGACAGCAGCAACAAGCAGTGACGGCAGCAACAAGCAGTGACGGCTGCAACAAACAGTGACGGCAGCAACAAGCAGTGACAGCAGCAACAAGCAGTGACGGCAGCAACAAGCAGTGACGGCTGCAACAAGCAGTGAAAGCTGCAACAAGCAGTGACGGCTGCAACAAGCAGTGACGTCTGCAACAAGCAGTGACGGCTGCAACAAGCAGTGACGGCTGCAACAACCAGTGACGGCTGCAACAAGCAGTGACGGCTGCAACAAGCAGTGACAGCAGCAACAAGCAGTGACGGCTGCAACAAGCAGTGACGGCTGCAACAAGCAGTGACGGCTGCAACAAGCAGTGACGGCTGCAACAAGCAGTGACGGCTGCAACAAGCAGTGACGGCTGCAACAAGCAGTGACGGCTGCAACAAGCAGTGACGGCTGCAACAACCAGTGACGGCTGCAACAAGCAGTGACAGCAGCAACAAGCAGTGACAGCAGCAACAAGCAGTGACGGCAGCAACAACCAGTGACGGCTGCAACAAGCAGTGACAGCAGCAACAAGCAGTGACAGCAGCAACAAGCAATGACAGCAGCAACAAGCAGTGGCAGCAGCAACAGTGACGGCAGCAACAAGCAGTGACGGCTGCAACAAGCAGTGACGGCTGCAACAAGCAGTGACGGCTGCAACAAGCAGTGACGGCTGCAACAAGCAGTGACAGCAGCAACAAGCAGTGACAGCAGCAACAAGCAGTGACAGCAGCAACAAGCAGTGACAGCAGCAACAAGCAGTGACGGCAGCAACAAGCAGTGACGGCAGCAACAAGCAGTGACGGCTGCAACAAGCAGTGACGGCTGCAACAAGCAGTGACAGCAGCAACCACCAGTGACGGCAGCAACAAGCAGTGACGGCAGCAACAAGCAGTGACGGCTGCAACCACCAGTGACGGCAGCAACAAGCAGTGACGGCTGCAACAAGCAGTGACGGCTGCAACAAGCAGTGACGGCAGCAACAAGCAGTGACAGCTGCAACAAGCAGTGACAGCAGCAACCACCAGTGACGGCAGCAACAAGCAGTGACGGCTGCAACAAGCAGTGACGGCTGCAACAAGCAGTGACGGCAGCAACAAGCAGTGACGGCTGCAACAAGCAGTGACGGCTGCAACAAACAGCCTCTACTGGTCACCTCAGTTTCACTGCTAAACCAATCAACACCAATTAAAATAGTTTTATTTTCTTGTTTTGATCAACAGATGTTTGTGTTGATGGCTGACGCACGTGGTGTGGTGGTCCCTGCACGTGGTGTGGTGGTCCCTGCACGTGGTGTGGTGGTCCCTGCACGTGGTGTGGTGGTCCCTGCACGTGGTGTGGTGGTCCCTGCACGTGGTGTGGTGGTCCCTGCACGTGGTGTGGTGGTCCCTGCACGTGGTGTGGTGGTCCCCTGCACGTGGTGTGGTGGTCCCCTGCACGTGGTGTGGTGGTCCCTGCACGTGGTGTGGTGGTCCCTGCACGTGGTGTGGTGGTCCCCTGCACGTGGTGTGGTGGTCCCTGCACGTGGTGTGGTGGTCCCTGCACGTGGTGTGGTGGTCCCTGCACGTGGTGTGGTGGTCCCTGCACGTGGTGTGGTGGTCCCTGCACGTGGTGTGGTGGTCCCTGCACGTGGTCTGGTACGTGGTGGCCCACTCAGGGGTTTGAACCCGGGTCACTCTGGTATGAGCCGAAAATGTAGACCACTGCTAAGGCTAGAGGCCAAGACTACTGTATCATCGCTGATAGCTCCACGTACGACAGACCACCACGTGCGACTGACCACGTACGACAGACCACCACGTGCGACTGACCACGTACGACAGACCACCACGTGCGACATATCACCACGTGCAACAGACCACGTACGACAACACCACGAGCGACAACACCACGTGCGACAGACCACCACGTACGACAACACCACGTGCGACAGACCACGTACGACAACACCACGTGCGACAGACCACCACGTGCGACAGACCACCACGTACGACAACACCACGTGCGACAGACCACCACGTGCGACAAACCACCACGTGCGACAGACCACCACGTGCGACAGACCACCACGTGCGACAGACCACCACGTGCGACAGACCACCACGTGCGACAGACCACCACGTGCGACAGACCACGTGCGACAGACCACCACGTGCGACATATCACCACGTGCGACAACACCACGTGCGACAGACCACCACGTACGACAACACCACGTGCGACAGACCACCACGTGCGACAGACCACCACGTGCGACAGACCACCACGTGCGACAGACCACGTGCGACAACACCACGTGCGACAGACTGTAACACTGTAAAAGTGTTTGAGTTAGTTTATTTAAAATATATATAGAGTACATGAGTCACAGACAAGGATCTGAGAGGCGCCAGTTGTCTGCCTGAGATCTCACACCTCAAAGCGTTAATGACCTCAAGTGACCTGAGGTCAGATCATGAGAATTTCACCTTGCTTCCGCTAAGCTCTTAATTGTAGTCTGGTAGCCTTCAAACAAGCCGACGTTTAAGGAGTGGCTTGGTAGTGCCGGAGGCTATCTACTTGTGGGCGGAGTTAGCTACTAGGTTCCCCAATATAAACTCGGAGAGCTATCCACCAGGAAGCATTAACAGACAGAACAGCAGACGAGAGCAGAGACGTCCCTATCAGGGAGGCTGTCGGCCGGCAAGGGCGGGAGTCTCTGTCAACTACAGACCCCCCCCCCCTTCTCTATTCAACTTAGACTCAGTCCTCGGTGAGTGAACATTAAGGTGACTTGGTCGTGTTTACGTATGTTGTGTGATGATCAGGGGCAGTCAAGTTGTAGGGTTCTCGAATTCTTGGATAATGACTCTCTTTAACATTTTAATTGAATTGCTACATTATGATACTTCATGTGAAATATAATTATGAATTTATTATTTAAATTGTGTTTAACTTTGTTCCCTAGAGCTTTGAGTTGAGGTGAGAAAGCCTCGGTGGTTACTAGATTCAAGATATTAATGAGTACTTGTTTGGAGTTGATACATGGTACAGAGGGAACATACTAATAATGAACTCATGATAACATCCTTGGAGAATTTTGTGATACAGGCAAGTTCCATTCCTTGTCTTGTATGTAATGATCATGAATGGATGGTGGCAGCATTTCGTCTTCTACTATCTACTCTTCTACTTCTACTATCTACTCTTCTCCTTCTACCTATCTACACCTCTCCCTCCACCCTTCTCTAAACTCTCACTTTCAGCTAATGACCCTCTTCGCTCCTCCCACCTCCCTACCTCTTACCCCAAACCCTCACTAATTACTTCACTATTCATTTCTTTCCTCTCGTTTTCTCTTATACGTTTGTGGCAATGATTCTGTATTCTAGAGTTCTCTCTAGAGTTTCGGGTAACTGATCAAGTGACGGCGCCTTGTAGTCTTAGCACCTAGGTAGTCAAATACCTAGGTTACAAGGTGTTGAACGAGAGAGGTTGCCTTAGGATCTCTGGGAGTGCTCTAGAATAGTTAGCTAACTGGGGACGGGATAACGGACTAGAGAGAGCTGTTTCCCCCGGCCTCGTTAGTTAACTGGGGGGTGGAATAATGGACAAGATAGAGCTATTTCCCCCACCCCTTCCCCGTTACAATGATGGCAGCGGTGTTGAACAATGTTGTAGGTAGTTGGTGTTCTTTTAACATTGTTCAGTCCCACGTGTCTTTTTGCCGCTCAGGCGCTATCAGGGAGATCTTGACAGGTGTTTATTATTCGCGAGTTAGCGAACTTTTTTTCAGGCTAGGAGATAGTGATTCTCTAGTGTTGTGGTTTAGTGATTTTGTGAGTTTTGTGGTGTTCAGGGAATGTTCACCAGAACTTGCGTGTGTAGTGATTTATGTTAGTAATAATATTTGGCGATTTGGGAACTTAGCGGTGTTGGTAGTGCAGGTCAGCTGAGTGTGACAGGTGACCTCGCATGTCCCACGGGGACACCCAGCCACCGCTGGTCTCCAGGTCAGTGGGGAGTGGCAAGTGTAGTTTTTAAGTAGTGGTTCTGCTCAGATTATTGCGATCGACTGTTTTACTCCATTTGAACGCAATAACCCGAGGTGTACTGGTCTTGTACAGCATGCTAGGGGGAGCCTTAGTATGTCAGTAGACTTCACGTTGGGGACGCTCGACGTTAGATAGTCTGGTCACAGGGGTGGCAACAGTTTGGGGTTGTTGACCGGCGGAGAAGCTAGGGAGACACTCTGGGTCACGTAGGTGGCTGTAGGTTAAGGGTGGGAGTAACGGTTAATTATGTACTTAAGATTAGGAAAGGTATAGTTAAGTTTAGGCTAGTGTTTTGTCTATTAGTATTGATTTTTTTTTTGTGTGACAAGTTAAAAGTAGTGATGACCTTATTCTCTCTTCTCTAACTTTACTCTGTTACTGTTTTATGTTCCACCAAGTCAATATCATTCAGAGTTAATTGAATTATTAAAAATTGAAGTGTAGTTGTTGCCAGGAGGAGAGCGTTATGATATGACTGTGTAACCCTATACAAACTACAGGGTCACACAAATATCTTGGGAGCACGATATTGTCGCCTTTCTGTTCACCCACAGGTGGGAGCCAGAAGAGAGGAGAGACGCACATGCAAAAGAGGGAGACGGCTGCTGTGTACCACACTCAGGGGCGTTTATCACCACCACCACGACCAGCCCACTACCTGGAGGTCATGGCTCCACCACCACCACCACCCCAGGGGACCCCAAGATGCAGCCCTCTCGGTCGGTCAACATTGGTCTACCCAGTGGACCCCAGGACGGACGGACCCCAGTGGACCCCAAGACTTACGGACCCCCAGTGGACCCCAGGTCGTTCTGCAGACGACCCCAGACGACCCAGTAAAGATGGAAGAGGAGCAACAACGACTCCAGTCTGTCCCACCAACATCGGTCTACCCAGGATGGACCCCAGGACGGGCGGACCCCAATGGACCCCAGGTCGCTTGTCAAAGACCCATGGGAGAAAGAAGAGAGAAGAAAGAAGAGAGAAGAAAGAAGAGAGAAAAAAGAAGAGAGAAGAAAGAAGAAGATAAGACAAGCTGAGACACGATACCTAGTGTCCCTTGCTGGTGTCAGCATCATTGCAGGGAGCGTAATTGCAAGACAGGATCGTTTGCCTTGACTGGCCGCCCCTCCTGCAAGCAGGTAGCTCTGTTGAGTGATTCTTCCTGTGTCATGCAGACTTGATGTGGCTGTCAGAAGTGGCTCTCTGAAGGAGGCGTGCTGGAGCAACAGGGAGGAAGAAGAGTAGGATGGGATTTCTACTGTTGGCAACTATATGAAGGTCTCGAAACTTGTAGTCCCTATAGCTGTGAAGAACCCCAATATACGTCTCTCATGGTGACTGACGTAGGGCCAATTACAGATCAGCTGGGACAACCGAATTCCACGGTCCTGTGCGCAGTTCAAGTAGTAACGGCTTTCGGGTTGACCAAGGGTTGTTGTGCGTTAACGACGGAGAAGCGACGGAGGCAGTTGTGTTGAAGAAATGTGGTACAGGATTATCTACAAGACCAAGCAGTGACGTCGCCCAGCCAGAGACAATGGACGTCTGTCTATATATTTCATTTTTTAGAGTAGGATGATGTATATTTGTTTAGCTAGGATGTATTTTTTTTTTCGTTAATAAAGTTGTTGCACACAGCTAGCTTGCTTTAGCAGTGTTGCAAAAACTTTATTTCGGGGAGAAGGGGAGATGTAACACTGTAAAAGTGTTTGAGTTAGTTTATTTAAAATATATATAGAGTACATGAGCCACAGACAAGGATCTGAGAGGCGCCAGTTGTCTGCCTGAGATCTCACACCTCAAAGCGTTAATGACCTCAAGTGACCTGAGGTCAGATCATGAGAATTTCACCTTGCTTCCGCTAAGCTCTTAATTGTAGTCTGGTAGCCTTCAAACAAGCCGACGTTTAAGGAGTGGCTTGGTAGTGCCGGAGGCTATCTACTTGTGGGCGGAGTTAGCTACTAGGTTCCCCAATATAAACTCGGAGAGCTATCCACCAGGAAGCATTAACAGACAGAACAGCAGACGAGAGCAGAGACGTCCCTATCAGGGAGGCTGTCGGCCGGCAAGGGCGGGAGTCTCTGTCAACTACAGACCCCCCCCCCCCCCCTTCTCTATTCAACTTAGACTCAGTCCTCGGTGAGTGAACATTAAGGTGACTTGGTCGTGTTTACGTATGTTGTGTGATGATCAGGGGCAGTCAAGTTGTAGGGTTCTCGAATTCTTGGATAATGACTCTCTTTAACATTTTAATTGAATTGCTACATTATGATACTTCATGTGAAATATAATTATGAATTTATTATTTAAATTGTGTTTAACTTTGTTCCCTAGAGCTTTGAGTTGAGGTGAGAAAGCCTCGGTGGTTACTAGATTCAAGATATTAATGAGTACTTGTTTGGAGTTGATACATGGTACAGAGGGAACATACTAATAATGAACTCATGATAACATCCTTGGAGAATTTTGTGATACAGGCAAGTTCCATTCCTTGTCTTGTATGTAATGATCATGAATGGATGGTGGCAGCATTTCGTCTTCTACTATCTACTCTTCTACTTCTACTATCTACTCTTCTCCTTCTACCTATCTACACCTCTCCCTCCACCCTTCTCTAAACTCTCACTTTCAGCTAATGACCCTCTTCGCTCCTCCCACCTCCCTACCTCTTACCCCAAACCCTCACTAATTACTTCACTATTCATTTCTTTCCTTTCGTTTTCTCTTATACGTTTGTGGCAATGATTCTGTATTCTAGAGTTCTCTCTAAAGTTCCGGGTAGCTGATCCAGTTACGGCACCTTGTAGTCTTAGCACCTAGGTAGTCAAATACCTAGGTTACAAGGTGTTGAACGAGAGAGGTTGCCTTAGGAACTCTGGAGGTGCTCTAGAATAGTTAGCTAACTGGGGACGGGATAACGGACTAGAGAGAGCTGTTTCCCCCGGCCTCGTTAGTTAACTGGGGGGTGGAATAATGGACAAGATAGAGCTATTTCCCCTACCCCCCGTTACAAGACCACCACGTGCGACAGACCACCACGTGCGACAGACCACCACGTGCGACAACACCACGTGCGACAGACCACCACGTGCGACAACACCACGTGCGACAGACCACCACGTGCGACAGACCACGTGCGACCACACCACGTGCGACAGACCACCACGTGCGACAGACCACCACGTGCGACAACACCACGTGCGACAGACCACCACGTGCGACAACACCACGTGCGACAACACCACGTGCGACAGACCACGTGCGACAGACCACCACGTGCGACAGACCACCACGTGCGACAACACCACGTGCGACAGACCACCACGTGCGACAACACCACGTGCGACAGACCACCACGTGCGACAACACCACGTGCGACAGACCACCACGTGCGACAACACCACGTGCGACAGACCACCACGTGCGACAACACCACGTGCGACAGACCACGTGCGACAACACCACGTGCGACAGACCACCACGTGCGACAACACCACGTGCGACAGACCACCACGTGCGACAGACCACCACGTGCGACAGACCACCACGTGCGACAGACCTAATAAGAGACAGTGTGGTCTCTGAGGCAGAAGTCCTCCATAACACACAATGGCCTGGCCCAGGCTTGCTCTAGATCTAGATATTCACCGTCACTAGTGGCGACCCTTGGGGCAGCACCCTGACCTTAATACTCCCCCCCACCTGCCCTCACCCCCACCCCACCATCACCCCCACCCCACCCCTCACCCCCACCCCACCATCACCCCCACCCCACCCCTCACCCCCACCCCACCATCACCCCCACCCCACCCTCACCCCCACCCCCACCCTCACCCCCACCCCCACCATCACCCCCACCCCACCATCACCCCCACCCCTCTATCACCCCCACCCCACCCTCACCCCCACCCCCACCCTCACCCCCACCCCTACCCTCACCCCCACCCCACCATCACCCCCACCCCACCATCACCCCCACCCCACCACAGATGGAGCGAGAGAGGGCGACAGGCAGGGGACAACATGAGAGACAGATATGACAGAACGACGGGCAAGGACAACAACAGGTGGGGGACAACAACAGGTGGGGGACAACAACAGGTGGGGGACAACAACAGGTGGGGGAGGACAACAACAGGTGGGGGAGGACAACAACAGGTGGGGGAGGACAACAACAGGTGGGGGAGGACAACAACAGGTGGGGGACAACAACAGGTGGGGGACAACAACAGGTGGGGGACAACAACAGGTGGGGGAGGACAACAACAGGTGGGGGAGGACAACAACAGGTGGGGGAGGACAACAACAGGTGGGGGACAACAACAGGTGGGGGACAACAACAGGTGGGGGACAACAACAGGTGGGGGAGGACAACAACAGGTGGGGGAGGACAACAACAGGTGGGGGAGGACAACAACAGGTGGGGGACAACAACAGGTGGGGGACAACAACAGGTGGGGGACAACAACAGGTGGGGGAGGACAACAACAGGTGGGGGAGGACAACAACAGGTGGGGGAGGACAACAACAGGTGGGGGACAACAACAGGTGGGGGACAACAACAGGTGGGGGAGGACAACAACAGGTGGGGGAGGACAACAACAGGTGGGGGAGGACAACAACAACAACAACAACAGGTGGGGGAGGACAACACCAGCAACAACAACAACAACAGGTGGGGGAGGACAACAACAACAGGTGGGGGAGGACAACAACAGGTGGGGGAGGACAACAACAACAACAACAACAGGTGGGGGAGGACAACAACAGGTGGGGGAGGACAACAACAACAACAACAACAGGTGGGGGAGGACAACAACAGGTGGGGGAGGACAACACCAGCAACAACAACAACAACAGGTGGGGGAGGACAACACCAGCAACAACAACAACAACAGGTGGGGGAGGACAACAACAACAACAACAACAGGTGGGGGAGGACAACAACAGGTGGGGGAGGACAACAACAGGTGGGGGAGGACAACACCAGCAACAACAACAACAACAGGTGGGGGAGGACAACACCAGCAACAACAACAACAGGTGGGGGAGGACAACAACAACAACAACAACAGGTGGGGGAGGACAACAACAGGTGGGGGAGGACAACAACAACAACAACAGGTGGGGGAGGACAACACCAGCAACAACAACAACAACAGGTGGGGGAGGACAACAACAACAACAACAACAGGTGGGGGAGGACAACACCAGCAACAACAACAACAACAGGTGGGGGAGGACAACAACAACAACAACAACAGGTGGGGGAGGACAACAACAACAGGTGGGGGAGGACAACAACAGGTGGGGGAGGACAACAACAACAACAACAACAGGTGGGGGAGGACAACAACAGGTGGGGGAGGACAACAACAACAACAACAACAGGTGGGGGAGGACAACAACAACAACAACAACAACAGGTGGGGGAGGACAACAACAGGTGGGGGAGGACAACAACAACAACAACAACAGGTGGGGGAGGACAACAACAGGTGGGGGAGGACAACAACAACAACAACAACAGGTGGGGGAGGACAACACCAGCAACAACAACAACAACAGGTGGGGGAGGACAACAACAACAACAACAACAGGTGGGGGAGGACAACAACAACAACAACAACAGGTGGGGGAGGACAACAACAACAACAACAGGTGGGGGAGGACAACAACAACAACAACAACAGGTGGGGGAGGACAACAACAACAACAACAGGTGGGGGAGGACAACAACAACAACAAATACATCAATGAAAGGGACACAAAGGAAGAGAAAAATAGTTTGTGTGACGTTCAATGAAGGCAACAAGAGGGGGTGGGGAGGGTGGGGGTCAGGGACGAGGGGGTGGGGAGGGTGGGGGTCAGGGACGAGGGGGTGGGGAGGGTGGGGGTCAGGGACGAGGGGGTGGGGAGGGTGGGGGGTCAGGGACGAGGGGGTGGGGAGGGTGGGGGTCAGGGACGAGGGGGTGGGGAGGGTGGGGGTCAGGGACGAGGGGGTGGGGAGGGTGGGGGTCAGGGACGAGGGGGTGGGGAGGGTGGGGGTTAGGGAGGAGGGAGTGGGGAGGGTGGGGGTCAGGGACGAGGGGGTGGGGGTCAGGGAGGAGGGGGTGGGGAGGGTGGGGGTCAGGGACGAGGGGGTGGGGAGGGTGGGGGTCAGGGACGAGGGGGTGGGGAGGGTGGGGGTCAGGGACGAGGGGGTGGGGTGGGTGGGGGTCAGGGACGAGGGGGTGGGGAGGGTGGGGGTCAGGGACGAGGGGGTGGGGAGGGTGGGGGTCAGGGAGGAGGGAGTGGGGAGGGTGGGGGTCAGGGACGAGGGGGTGGGGGTCAGGGAGGAGGGGGTGGGGAGGGTGGGGGTCAGGGACGAGGGGGTGGGGTGGGTGGGGGTCAGGGAGGAGGGGGGTGGGGAGGGTGGGGGTCAGGGACGAGGGGGTGGGGTGGGTGGGGGTCAGGGAGGAGGGAGTGGGGAGGGTGGGGGTCAGGGACGAGGGGGTGGGGGTCAGGGAGGAGGGGGTGGGGAGGGTGGGGGTCAGGGACGAGGGGGTGGGGTGGGTGGGGGTCAGGGACGAGGGGGTGGGGAGGGTGGGGTCAGGGACGAGGGGGTGGGGGTCAGGGACGAGGGGGTGGGGAGGGTGGGGGTCAGGGACGAGGGGGTGGGGAGGGTGGGGTCAGGGACGAGGGGGTGGGGAGGGTGGGGGTCAGGGACGAGGGGGTGGGGTGGGTGGGGGTCAGGGACGAGGGGGTGGGGTGGGTGGGGGTCAGGGACGAGGGGGTGGGGTGGGTGGGGGTCAGGGACGAGGGGGTCAGGGACGAGGGGGTGGGGGTCAGGGACGAGAGGGTGGGGAGGGTGGGGGTCAGGGACGAGGGGGTGGGGAGGGTGGGGGTCAGGGACGAGGGGGTGGGGAGGGTGGGGGTCAGGGACGAGGGGGTAGGGAGGGTGGGGGTCAGGGACGAGGGGGTGGGGGTCAGGGACGAGGGGGTGGGGGTCAGGGACGAGGGGGTGGGGGTCAGGGACGAGGGGGGGAGGGTGGGGGTCAGGGACGAGAAGGTGGGGAGGGTGGGGGTCAGGGACGAGGGGGTAGGGAGGGTGGGGGTCAGGGACGAGGGGGTGGGGTGGGTGGGGGTCAGGGACGAGGGGGTGGGGAGGGTGGGGGTCAGGGACGAGGGGGTGGGGTGGGTGGGGGTCAGGGACGAGGGGTGGGGTGGGTGGGGAACAGGGACGAGGGGGTGGGGAGGGTGGGGGGTCATGGGACGAGGGGGTGGGGAGGGTGGGGGGTCAGGGACGAGGGGGTGGGGAGGGTGGGGGTCAGGGACGAGGGGGTGGGGAGGGTGGGGGTCAGGGACGAGGGGGTGGGGAGGGTGGGGGTCAGGGACGAGGGGGTGGGGAGGGTGGGGTCAGGGACGAGGGTGTGGGGAGGGTGGGGGTCAGGGACGAGGGGGTAGGGAGGGTGGGGGTCAGGGACGAGGGGTTGGGGAGGGTGGGGGTCAGGGACGAGGGGGTGGGGACGGGGTGGGGGTCAGGGACGAGGGGGTGGGGACGGGGGTGGGGGTCAGGGACGAGGGGGTGGGGAGGGTGAGGGGTCAGGGACGAGGGGGTGGGGAGAGTGGGGGTCAGGGACGAGGGGGTGGGGTGGGTGGGGGTCAGGGACGAGGGGTGGGGAGGGTGGGGGTCAGGGACGAGGGGGTGGGGTGGGTGGGGGTCAGGGACGAGGGGTGGGGTGGGTGGGAAACAGGGACGAGGGGGTGGGGAGGGTGGGGGGTCAGGGACGAGGGGGTGGGGAGGGTGGGGGGTCAGGGACGAGGGTGGTGGGGAGGGTGGGGGTCAGGGATGAGGGGGTGGGGAGGGTGGGGGTCAGGGACGAGGGGGTGGGGAGGGTGGGGTCAGGGATGAGGGGGGGTCACTTTAGGTTAGGGTGTCGCAGTGTCGCTACACAGTATTCATCGTATGGACATCCATATATGGTGAAACACATGTGAAGAACCTCTCTCACACTCACAGCTCCCTGACAAGAGGGAGCCAGCTTAGCTTAGCTGCCAACACCCACACATCGTGTCAGCAAGGCGGACAGTCCGCCTGCTTTCATACCTCTCACTGTATTTCCCACTTCTATAATTCCCTTCACCTATGCCTCTCCTTCCTCTTTACTCCTCCCCCCCCCCCCAAAAAAAAAAAAAGTGTCGCTTAAGGTTAGGAAAGGCGTCGTTGATTTCCCGGTGAAATCAACTATTGGGGGCGTCGTTCCCAATAAAGTGAAGCTCCTCTTAGGCCATCTATTGGCCTACGGAATGCAACCCACAACAATGACCTAACTCCCGGGTGCCTAGTTACTTTTTGGTGAACAGTTGCATCAAGTGAAAGGAAACTTACCCCAACTGTTTCTGTCGTGGCCGGAAACTGAACGCCGCTCCCTCTGGTGTGAGCCAAAGACATTGACCACCATGCTACAGTGGTGGTCAACATCCATGCTACATCCATGACCCCCCCCCCATCCCCCCCAGAGTGTGGGACACCGGGGTCGAGAGTGGGTCTGTGAGGAACATCTCACAGCCAGGAAGAGACAGAGTGAATCCACCGGATGGAGAGACAGCGGTCTTAAGGTACTGTGTGTGATCTCTAAGGTTTTGTTTCATCTCTAAATTTCTTAACTCTTGGCCAGTGTTAGAGTAGGATTTATAGTGGTGATTAGCATAATTTGGTTCTCAATAAACTCGTGTTAAACTTCCCGTCTGTGTCAATTGTTGAATCCTCTTAGCCTTTTGGATATAGTGGCTGACAACCGTTCCCATAATTAATGACAGTCATAGAAAGTACTCTCCAAGTCAAGCAATGTTTCTTGCCTCGTTGCTTGGTATAGTCTCAATGGTCAAGGCAGATGGTGGCAGCATAGTTAATCCTGTGTAGCATTTCCTTGACAGTGTACCTTTGGTTCCAGTTACTCAGAATATATATCCGTGTAACCATTAGTGTTACAATATTAGTGTTTCATTATTAGATCATATTATATGGTGAATATTACGTTAAATATAAATACAGTCTTTCAACAGCAAAGTGTTACCAAGTGCAAACGATAGGAAGTGTTACTCAGTATAAGCAGTAGTGTTTCATTTAGTTTATGTTTTATAGTGGTGTTACAACAGAACCTTTATCTAATCAGTGTGAGAAGCTTTAAGATCCTCGGTAACCATTAAGTGTCAACACTGAGGTTAGTGGTGTGTGATAACAGCTAAGCTTACCCAGTAACTACGGGAGGCTCAAGCTCTCCCATACCAGCCCAGCTTACTAGCCTTTTAAATAGCCCCTTTACACCAGTACAATTTGTTCCTAAATATCTGAGACTCTCTCATGACATTTATGACTCAGGCTGTAATGTAGTCATTACATTTTAAATTGATATATTTCATTATGAACAACGATGCCTATTTTACCCCATAAGTCTACATGAACACTATCAATACTCACTTCTCGAGCAGTACCTACATTATTATTTTCCAGCGAAGGTTCAGTGACAAACTGGATTTTTATCTCAGTTCAACCCGTTCTCGCAAATTTAATAAGTCAATATTGACTTATTAAATATGTGCATAGGTGACATACTTAACATAATAGATACCCTTAAAAAGATTCATAGAAAACACCGACCTTACCTAACCTAATTAGTATGTTAAGATAAGCATCTTATTGCTTCGTAATTACAATTATTACCTAACCTATAATAGGTATAGGTTAAGTAATAATTGTAATTACGAAGCCATAAGATGCTTATCTTAAGATACTAACAAGGTTAGGTAAGGTCGGTGTTTTCTATGAATCTTTTTAAGGGTGTCTATTATGTTTAGTATATCACCTATGCACGTAGTTAATAAGTCAATATTGACTTTACGAATTTGCGAGAACGGGTTGCTCAGTTAATTCAACCCAAAATTTAAATCTAGTATGATGCATCATATTTTAAAGCAGAGTTTTAATTGTATCAGTTGGTCTCAATGCTTGATACTGTCTGGTAACAGGGAAGGGGAGAGGAAGAGTTGCATGGACACCCAGAGAGTTTAAAAGGGACGGAAGAGCTCTGAGAAAGGAAAGAGATAAGATAGAGAGAGAGAGGGTGAGAAGGGAGAGGGAGAAGAAACTTGAGAGGTGATGTAATCGACAGATGACTGATGCTGTCACGTCAGCATCTCCTGACAAGAGATTAATCCCCCCCCCTTCCTTCCCCCAGCCCCCGCCTCCCACTCACCATCTCACCATTACCTCATCCCCACCTCACGATGGATATGCCGTTGTTGTTGTTGTTGTTTTAGATTTAGCTACGAAATGTCCATGTAGCACGGGCTATGGTGAGCACGTAATTGAATTCAGTTATTCGTTCGGTTATTCGTGATAACCTTGTTATTGTGATATATGGGTCAAAGTTTTAAATAGAGGTGGAGTTTCCTCCTTTTTTCCTATTTCTTTTTTCGCTTCTGTTTCAGTGCACTGGTTTTAGTCTTGTTTTAATAACAATATCTTGGTGGCAGTTGTTAATGCAGAATGTTCATTAGTGAGTCCTATTCTTCAACGGCTTTTCTAATCATTGTAGTCGCGGTGGAATGTGCATGTAATGCAGCTGCTGTCGCTGGATTAATGTTGAGTTTGATGCGCAGGGCTTCAGTAGCTTCACATTCCAGTAAGTAGTGCAATAGTGGCGCCTCTGCTTCTGTTCCACAGATGTGACACTCTTTAACTATTGGGTTCATTACCTCCCAGCAGCACTTGTACCCAAGTCTGAGTCTGTGTATGGCTACTGCAATGTCTCTGGATATCTTTTTACCAGGCTTGAAAGACTAGTACCCAGTGGCTTGTTTTTTATTTGCTCCTTAATCTGTGAAACACTTGGAGGTATTTGAACCTGTACAACAGGTAGAGCAGTGACAGTTTTTGCTAGTGAGTCTGCCTTTTCATTATCATCTATGCCAATGTGACCTGGTATCCAATTTAGGGTGATTGACAGCCTTAGATTATAGGCTTCTTTTCCTAAATGTTGGATTTCTGTGATGTTGTATATTATCTCTGTGTTGACTGGATAACAATGCCTGGAGCGAAGATTTAGAGTCGTTATGAATGATGACATCGTGTAAATTATTCTCAATTGTATAGTTTATGGCCTCCTTCAGGGCATATAATTCTGTCTGTAATGTTGAGCATCCACTATTCATGCTCCAGTAAGCTTCATGGTTGTTAGTGTAAACTGCTGCCCCAGCAGAACCTCTTTCTTGGTCAACTGATCCGTCAGTGAAGATGTGAGTCGTTGTAGGTCCAGACAACTAGGTCTTGAGATGGTTTCCTGTTGTTGGTTTATGATGGCTTTGAGCCTCTGTGGGTCACATACTGATTTTTTAACTGGTAATTCTTCAATGATTATCTTTAGGCTCGATTCTTCCCATGGAGGAGGCTGCCGAAAGTGTTGATATGATCTATCTTCTTTGTTTTTAATGGTCCGTTTTAAGTCCACTTTCTCTGGAATCTTGACCAAATTATCCGTCAATACACTTGTTCTAAATTGAACAATTCTGTAAAGTGGTCTGTGTATGTCATATTTGATTGACAATCTAGCGGTGGTTCCAACAAGTTTTGCTGTTATGGTGGCTATCCTTTGTTTGATCGTGTTTTTTAATGCTGGTAAGTTGGTTTCCATTCTTAGATTCTGTCGACGAGTCCATATAGGTGCTCCCAGCATTGTCCTGAGTGCATCATTTTGAGACACTTCCAGTTTCTCCCGTTGGTTATCACTGAGGGATGTAAGAGCAGGAGCAACATAGCCAATGAGTGACCTGTTTGAACGTAGTACATTTTGAGTACTGGTAGAGATGCACCCTCTCTAAGACTGGTCAGGGAGCACAAAGCTTAGTTTCTGGCTTTACAACGTTGCCGAAGATATTCAATTTCTTGAGTGAATTTCAACTGGTTGTCTATTATGACCCCAAGGTATTGAAAAGAGGTAACCCACTCAATTTCTTGTCCTTGTATTGCGAGTCTGATGTCTTGAGTTCTCATTTTAACGGCCATTGCTTGGGTTTTATTGCTGTTTATTTACACTGCTATGCGTTCCGCTTCCCTGCTGATAATATCTAAGCATTTTTGTGCATGCTTCCTGGCGCCTTTGACATTGATGATGACCACAAAGTCGTCTGCATAGTTAAGCAGTTTGGCTTTTGGTAACTTGAGCTTCATGAATTGTTCCATGAGACAGTTGAAGAGGAAGGGGCTTAGTATTCCTCCCTGCGGAGTTCCATATTCCAGCCTCTTTGAGGTCGATGTTTTTCCTTGGAATTTGACTTTAGCTTCTCGGTTAAGCAGAGTTGCTTTGGCAAAGGCAAGAGCGTGTCCTTGGATTTCCTTATCCACCAGGCAGATGAAAATGTCCATGTTAGTTTACTTTATACTGGACCCTCATACAGTACTTTATACTGGCCCCTCATACAGTACCTTATACTGGCCCCTCATACAGTACTTTATACTGGACCCTCATACAGTACTTTATACTGGACCCTCGTACAGTACTTTATACTGGACCCCTCATACAGTACTTTATACTGTACCCTCATACAGTACTTTATACTGGACCCTCATACAGTACTTTATACTGGACCCTCATACAGTACTTTATACTGGCCCCTCATACAGTACCTTATACTGGACCCTCATACAGTACTTTATACTGGACCCTCATACAGTACTTTATACTGGACCCTCATACAGTACTTTATACTGGCCCCTCATACAGTACCTTATACTGGACCCTCATACAGTACTTTATACTGGACCCTCATACAGTACTTTGTACTGGACCCTCATACAGTACCTTATACTGGACCCTCATACAGTACTTTATACTGGACCCTGATACCTGTCGGATATGGAATGAGGTTCCAGTCACATAATACGCGAAGGACAATGTACTTGGATGACGGATCTTCTTATCTTGAGGTTATCTTGAGATGATTTCGGGGCTTTAGTGTCCCCGCGGCCCGGTCCTCGACCAGGCCTCCATCCCCAGGAAGCAGCCCGTGACAGCTGACTAACTCCCAGGTACCTATTTACTGCTAGGTAACAGGGGCATTCAGGGTGAAAGAAACTTTGCCCATTTGTTTCTGCCTCGTGCGGGAATCGAACCCGTGCCACAGAATTACGAGTCCTGCGCGCTATCCACCAGGCTACGAGGCCCCTCATGGCCTTACCTTTAAGAAGGTGATCTTAAAGGTAAATAATTTATATTTGTGGTTACGTAGTTACAAACAGCTTATTGAGGAAATGTATAGGTTTATCTCTCAGAATGTTCGGCAATATGTTTATTGTTTGTGATGTGTGTCTATATATGTATGAACACGTTGTACTGAACGGGGTGAGAATAGCTTGAGCTGCCTCATCCCTCTGTGGGTATTTTACCTCAATTTATTTCAGTTTCAAAAACAGGTTTCAGACGGCTACCATGCACACGGCGACACACACACACACAGTAGCCAGCGGTGTGTGTGAAGGTGATGCTCATCTTCGTCACAGTAGACAAACTGTGAATATTTGGCTTTCTTGTTGTATATCATTTTCAAATCTGGGTACAAGTGACAGGATGAGCAACCCAGCGGGTTTTCTTCCTATTGGGGAGTGTTGTACATGCTGCTATGGCGGTGTGTCCACTCACAGGCTGAGTGGCGCTGCCCAATATACTCGCCCCTCGGGGCAAAATTTATATTTAAATTTTCAAATATTTAGACAGTTGGCGGGTTACCGCAGTAGAGATACGTGTAAATATGTTAATTAACATTCCATCATATACGTAGTGATGTAGCGGGTGTGTAAGTTGCTTCCCTGATGTTTAGTTCAATATATATCTGCAGGCGGTGTGTACTCCCAGAAGGGAAGGGAACTGTCAGGAGAAGGCGCCACGCCATTATCAAATATATAGCCCTTGGAAGGGATTAGGGTAAGGATTTGGGATGGGACGGGGAGGGGGGATTGAATGGTGCCCAACCACTTGGAGGGTCGGGGATTGAACGCGGACCTGCATGCAGCGAGACCGTGGCTCTACCGTCCGGCTCAAGTGGTTGGTGTATTCTCCCCGAGATACTTCTAGAGGAGCAGCGGTAACATCTAGGAGTCTGCGTGATTGTAGACGACATTCTAATAGTTCGTGTTGTCCGCTGGTGTGGTGACGGATGGGTCAGGCAGGCTTCACTGCCCGGGCTCCCACTTATGGTAATCTGAAGGTAAAGTCTGCCAACAGGTGCAACACCAGAGTACACACACACACAGGGGACTGGTAGTCCGGGCCACCTGTGCTGGTCCACAGGTGTCCGGTCCAGTACTCTGACGGAGCACCTTGAGTGTGTCGACCTACCACACTCTGTGGTGGTGTGATTTATATTGATTTCGGGTGAATGAGAGTCCGGGTGGTAGCAACGATTATGTGGTGGTTAGGGCGACCTGACATTTAGTGAACATAGCTCAACAAACATAGCGTCAGCCAGGGGAAACTGATTATGAGAACATTGAAATCCTGGGGTCCTACAGCAGTGCTCATGCTATTCAAATCACTGGTGTTGTCCCGTCTTGAGTACTGCTCAGTACTCACCTCCCCTTCCAGAGCAAGATCACTTTCTGAACTACAGATAAAATACACGGCACGCATCAACACAATAGAGCACCTAAATTAGTGACCGTCTCAATGCTCTTAAAATGTACTCTCTGGAAAGGCGACGAGAGTGATATTACACAATCTATAGATGAAAGATACTGGAGGGCCACGTCCCAATTTTGCACAGCAAAATAACAACATACAGGAACGAAATATACGGAAGGAAACGCAGAATCGAACCAGTGAGGAGTAGAGGTGCCTTAGGCACAATCAGAGAGCACTGCCTGAACATCTGCAGCTGTTCAATGCTCTCCCAATAGGCATTACAAATATTGCCGGAGCAAGAAACAATTTGACAAATTTGTGCCGAACCAACCTGGTTGTTGTGGATATGTGGCCCTGCGGGTCGCTCCACGCAACAGCCTGTTGGATCAAGTTATCACAAGTCTTGCCTGGCCTCAGGCAGGGCTAAAGCGGTAGAACTCCCAGAACACACTGCAGGTACAATCCAGGTGCAGCGATGTCGAGCATAAGTGGTTGTCACTGCTGCCTCTTACCCCGTCTGAGGAAGCCCGGTAACCTAGACGACCACCTTGCTGCTTCCCCTTCCTTCACCTACCCTCCACCACCCCTTCCTTCACCTACCCTCCACCGCCCCTTCCTTCACCTACCCTCCACCGCCAGGAACCCGCGCCACACGGACACTGTTCCGTCACTTCTCTCCGTGTCACCACCAACCACTCCTAGTTCCACCACATTATCTCACCTCACCACTCTGCCACCACACTACAGCAGGCATCACTAACCTCACCGCGCGGCGACATGAACACAGCAGCAGGCAACATGCCCTCACCACACACCTTGGCACAGCACCACACACCTGAACACAGCACCACACACCTGAACACAGCACCACACACCTGAACACAGCACCACACACCTGAACACAGCACCACACACCTGAACACAGCACAACACAGCAAGCTGACAGAGTTCAAGGCAGCCAACAGTAGGAGGGTGACAGGACGCGCTCCCACCAGTAAAGTGACAGTAATTGGACAAGGGAATGAAGAGGCCCATTGTGACCCCACCTATCTCACCACTGACACCACTGACACCACTGACACCTCTGACACCTCTGACACCACTGACACCTCTGGCACCACCGACACCTCTGACACCACTGACACCACTAACACCACTGACACCACTGACACCACTGACACCACTAACACCACCGACACCTCTGACACCACTGACACCACTAACACCACTGACACCACTAACACCACTGACACCACTGACACCACTGGACTGGAAATAGTTGAGTGGATGACGCTTCACACGTGACCAGCTTGAGCTCAACAAGCCACAAAGTAGGACAGAAAACTTTTTATTTTTTTACCCATAAGGTTATCAACCCATGGAACCGCCTACCCGCCGAAGCCGTTAACGACAAAACACTGCTGAATTTTAAATTCCAGGTTCAAAAATCATAAGGACAAATGGGGGGATCTTTGACAAGCCGTTAGCTTCCTGTCCTCGTCGAGGCCATTAGAGTGTTAGTGGCCCTAAATATAGGTAAATATTTAGAATGTCTCCGTAGAATATTATGGCCTATCAACAGGAAATATAATTATAAGCAATTACTAAGCCAGTATAACTATACAGCACCTGCAATGGACACCAGGACAGGTACCCAACCACTTGGACTATCAGGGATCGAACGCAGACCTGCAAGAAGTGAGGCCGTTGTTCTAGCGACCAGTCCAAGTCGATGGTCATTGCTTGTCACGTGTTGCATGCAATTCATCAATATAATTGTACTCTTCAGGGGTTATACTCTTGTGATCAACAATGAGACACTTTTAGCTCATCATGGTGCAGTGGATAGTGCGTGTGTCTGATGGTCCAGGGTCGGGGGATAGTGCCTGGCCAGGCCAGGGTCGCGGGATAGTGCCTGGGCAGGCCAGGGTCGCGGGATAGTGCCTGGGCAGGCCAGGGTCGCAGGATAGTGCCTGGGCAGGCCAGGGTCGGGGGATAGTGCCTGGGCAGGCCAGGGTCGCGGGATAGTGCCTGGGCAGGCCAGGGTCGCAGGATAGTGCCTGGGCAGGCCAGGGTCGGGGGATAGTGCCTGGGCAGGCCAGGGTCGCGGGATAGTGCCTGGGCAGGCCAGGGTCGCGGGATAGTGCCTGGCCAGGCCAGGGACACAGGAAAGTGCCTGGGCAGGCCAGGGTCGCGGGATAGTGCCTGGGCAGGCCAGGGTCGGGGGATAGTGCCTGGGCAGGCCAGGGTCGCGGGATAGTGCCTGGCCAGGCCAGGGACACAGGATAGTGCCTGGGCAGGCCAGGGTCGCAGGATAGTGCCTGGGCAGGCCAGGGTCGGGGGATAGTGCCTGGGCAGGCCAGGGTCGGGGGATAGTGCCTGGGCAGGCCAGGGTCGGGGGATAGTGCCTGGGCAGGCCAGGGTCGGGGGATAGTGCCTGGGCAGGCCAGTGTCGGGGGATAGTGCCTGGGCAGGCCAGGGTCGCGGGATAGTGCCTGGGCAGGCCAGGGTCGCGGGATAGTGCCTGGGCAGGCCAGGGTCGGGGGATAGTGCCTGGGCAGGCCAGGGTCGGGGGATAGTGCCTGGGCAGGCCAGGGTCGGGGGATAGTGCCTGGGCAGGCCAGTGTCGGGGGATAGTGCCTGGGCAGGCCAGGGTCGGGGGATAGTGCCTGGGCAGGCCAGGGTCGGGGGATAGTGCCTGGGCAGGCCAGGGTCGGGGGATAGTGCCTGGGCAGGCCAGGGTCGGGGGATAGTGCCTGGGCAGGCCAGGGTCGGGGGATAGTGCCTGGGCAGGCCAGGGTCGCGGGATAGTGCCTGGCCAGGCCAGGGACACAGGATAGTGCCTGGGCAGGCCAGGGTCGGGGGATAGTGCCTGGCCAGGCCAGGGACACAGGATAGTGCCTGGGCAGGCCAGGGTCGCAGGATAGTGCCTGGGCAGGCCAGGGACGCAGGATAGTGCCTGGGCAGGCCAGGGTCGGGGGATAGTGCCTGGCCAGGCCAGGGTCGGGGGATAGTGCCTGGCCAGGCCAGGGTCGCAGGATAGTGCCTGGGCAGGCCAGGGTCGCAGGATAGGGCCTGGGCAGGCCAGGGTCGCGGGATAGTGCCTGGGCAGGCCAGGGTCGGGGGATAGTGCCTGGGCAGGCCAGGGTCGGGGGATAGTGCCTGGGCAGGCCAGGGTCGGGGGATAGTGCTTGGGCAGGCCAGGGTCGGGGGATAGTGCCTGGGCAGGCCAGGGTCGCAGGATAGTGCCTGGGCAGGCCAGGGTCGCAGGATAGTGCCTGGGCAGGCCAGGGTCGGGGGATAGTGCCTGGGCAGGCCAGGGTCGCGGGATAGTGCCTGGCCAGGCCAGGGACACAGGATAGTGCCTGGGCAGGCCAGGGT
Organism: Procambarus clarkii; assembly: GCF_040958095.1. Classification (NCBI taxonomy): domain Eukaryota; kingdom Metazoa; phylum Arthropoda; class Malacostraca; order Decapoda; family Cambaridae; genus Procambarus; species Procambarus clarkii. The sequence goes on from NC_091212.1 coordinate 27,381,003, forward strand.
CGCAGGATATTGCCTGGGCAGGCCAGGGACACAGGATAGTGCCTGGGCAGGCCAGGGTCGGGGGATAGTGCCTGGCCAGGCCAGGGACACAGGATAGTGCCTGGGCAGGCCAGGGTCGCAGGATAGGGCCTGGGCAGGCCAGGGTCGCAGGATAGGGCCTGGGCAGGCCAGGGTCGCAGGATAGTGCCTGGGCAGGCCAGGGTCGGGGGATAGTGCCTGGGCAGGCCAGGGTCGGGGGATAGTGCCTGGGCAGGCCAGGGTCGGGGGATAGTGCTTGGGCAGGCCAGGGTCGGGGGATAGTGCCTGGGCAGGCCAGGGTCGCAGGATAGTGCCTGGGCAGGCCAGGGTCGCAGGATAGTGCCTGGGCAGGCCAGGGTCGCAGGATAGTGCCTGGGCAGGCCAGGGTCGCAGGATAGTGCCTGGGCAGGCCAGGGTCGGGGGATAGTGCTTGGGCAGGCCAGGGTCGGGGGATAGTGCCTGGGCAGGCCAGGGTCGCAGGATAGTGCCTGGGCAGGCCAGGGTCGCAGGATAGTGCCTGGGCAGGCCAGGGTCGCGGGATAGTGCCTGGCCAGGCCAGGGTCGCGGGATAGTGCCTGGCCAGGCCAGGGACACAGGATAGTGCCTGGGCAGGCCAGGGTCGCAGGATATTGCCTGGGCAGGCCAGGGACACAGGATAGTGCCTGGGCAGGCCAGGGTCGGGGGATAGTGCCTGGCCAGGCCAGGGACACAGGATAGTGCCTGGGCAGGCCAGGGTCGCAGGATAGGGCCTGGGCAGGCCAGGGTCGCAGGATAGGGCCTGGGCAGGCCAGGGTCGCAGGATAGTGCCTGGGCAGGCCAGGGTCGGGGGATAGTGCCTGGGCAGGCCAGGGTCGGGGGATAGTGCCTGGGCAGGCCAGGGTCGGGGGATAGTGCTTGGGCAGGCCAGGGTCGGGGGATAGTGCCTGGGCAGGCCAGGGTCGCAGGATAGTGCCTGGGCAGGCCAGGGTCGCAGGATAGTGCCTGGGCAGGCCAGGGTCGCAGGATAGTGCCTGGGCAGGCCAGGGTCGCAGGATAGTGCCTGGGCAGGCCAGGGTCGGGGGATAGTGCTTGGGCAGGCCAGGGTCGGGGGATAGTGCCTGGGCAGGCCAGGGTCGCAGGATAGTGCCTGGGCAGGCCAGGGTCGCAGGATAGTGCCTGGGCAGGCCAGGGTCGCGGGATAGTGCCTGGCCAGGCCAGGGTCGCGGGATAGTGCCTGGCCAGGCCAGTGACACAGGATAGTGCCTGGCCAGGCCAGGGACACAGGATAGTTCCTGGGCAGGCCAGTGACACAGGATAGTGCCTGGCCAGGCCAGGGACGCAGGATAGTGCCTGGCCAGGCCAGGGTCGCGGGATAGTGCCTGGCCAGGCCAGTGACACAGGATAGTGCCTGGCCAGGCCAGGGTCGCGGGATAGTGCCTGGCCAGGCCAGTGACACAGGATAGTGCCTGGCCAGGCCAGGGACGCAGGATAGGGCCTGGGCAGGCCAGGGACGCAGGATAGGGCCTGGGCAGGCCAGGGACGCAGGATAGGGCCTGGGCAGGCCAGGGACGCAGGATAGGGCCAGGGCAGGCCAGGGTCGCAGGTTCCATCCTATTTTAGAACTTTTAACATTTTCTCTCAATCGAATCACACACATGTCCAAATTATCTCATTGAAATATATTCTACACTTTGTGCACCCTAATATCAGTCTCATAAATCAGGTCAAAATGCTACCGTTAAATATGGTATAACTCTAAGGATTACTAACAAAGCCTCCCAGCCAATTCACACAGGACTCGGCCAAATGTTTACTAAACAGTCGACAACGACCTCGTACAACCCCGTATTGCCTCAGATTTAAATTTTGCCCCGAGGGTCGAGTTTATTGGGCAGCGGCACAGGATGAGTGGCGCTGCCCAATAAACTCGCCCCTCGGGGCAAAATTTAAATTTGAGGCAGTACGAGGTCGTACGAAGTCGTCCAACCCAACTTTGGGTTGAGAATAACCTCGTAGCGCCTCGTAACTCGTTCAGTAACTACGGACTAAGCTGCCATGATGGAGGCGGGAGGCACGTGTCTGGCAGTTGGACACGGCTGTACTCCACCAATCCCTTAAAAATGTCACGTATTTGTAACACTTGAAGCACTACATTAGTAGCTTTTTTTATTTATTTATTGTATTAAATATTAGGTACATGTGCATTTGTGCAGCTACCCTAGACTATATGAAGGGGAGTACAGTGTGTGTCACAAAGCTAGCTACGTGATGCTAACTATCCCCATCACACAGGATGGTTAGTCATACAGAGGCATGTGATCAGTTTCTGCACTGACAGACTCTGGGGGCATTATGAGGATATCATCAACATAAGAGTGAATAAGGCAGCAGTGTAGTAGCGGAGTGGTCAAGAGAACTGACAGTAGTCCGCACACGAAAAATGCAGGTGTGCGTGTACTCACCTAGTTGTGCCTGCAGGGGTTGAGCTCTGGCTCTTTGGTCCCGCCTCTCAACTGTCAATCAACAGGTGTACAGATTCCTGAGCCTACTGGGCTCTATCATGTCAACACTTAAAGTTGTATATGAAGTCTGCCTCCACCACATCACTTCCCAATGCATTCCATTTATTAACTACTTTGACACTGACAAAATTCTTTCTAACGTTTCTATGGCTCATTTGGGCACACAATTTCCACCTTTGTCCCCTAGTGCGTGTGCCCCTTGTGTTAAATAGTCTGTCCTTATCTACCCTGTCGATTCCTCTGAGAATCTTATATGTGGTGATCATGTCCCCTCTAACTCTTCTGTCTCCCAGTGACGTGAGGTTTATTTCCCGTAGTCTCTCCTCGTAGCTCATACCTCTCAGCTCGGGCACTAGTCTGGTGGCAAACCTTTGAACCTTTTCCAGTTTAGTCTTATGCTTGACTAGATATGGACTCCATGCTGGAGCCGCATACTCCAGGATTGGTCTGACATATGTGGCATATAATGTTCTGAAAGATTCCTTACACAGGTTTCTAAAGGCCGTTCTTATGTTAGCCAACCTGGCATATGCCGCTGATGTTATCCTCTTGATATGAGCTTCAGGGGATAGGTCTGGCGTGATGTCAACCCCCCAGGTCTTTCTCTCTTTCTGATTCTTGAAGTATTTCATCTCCCAAATGATATCTTGTATCTGGTGTCCTGCTCCCTACACCTATCTTCATTGCATTACATTTGCTTGGGTTAAACTCTAACAACCATTTGTTCGACCATTCCATTCCTGCAGCTTGTCCAGGTCTTCTTGAAGCCTCAAGCTGTCCTCCTCTGTTTTAATCCTTCTCATAATTTTGGCGTCGTCAGCAAACATTGAGAGGAATGAGTCTATACACTCTGGGAGATTATTTACGTATATCAGAAACAGGATAGGTCTGAGTACAGAGCCCTGTGGGACTCCACGCCAATCTGAGGTCTCACCTCTCACTTTAACTCTCTGCTTCCTATTGCTTAGGTATTCCCTTATCCACTGGAGCGACCTATCAGTTACTCCTGCCTGTTTCTCCAGCTTATGCATCAATTTTTTATGGGGTACTGTGTCAAAGGCTTTCCGACATTGTAACACCGCTCTATTGTAACACCAATATAATGTGTCACCACTATAATGGTTACTAAACTAATAATGTAAACACTACTTATCCTGAGTAACACTTCCCCATTGGTTGCACTTGGTAACACTGTTATGGGCTGACATATGATGATTACACCGGGACTACAAAGTACACTGCCAACAAGGAGATGCTAACACAGGATGAAATACGCTGCCACCATCTGCCTTTGACCATTGAGACTATATCAAGCAACGAGGCAAGAAACATTGCTTGACTTGGAGAGTACTTTCTATGACTGTCATTAATTATGGAAACGGTTGTCAGCCACTATATCCAAAAGGCTAAGAGGATTCAACAATTGACACAGACGGGAAATTTAACATGAGTTTTATTGAGACCAAAATTATGTCAATCACCACTTATAAATCCTACTCTAACACTGGCAAAAATTTAAGTAATTTGGACATGGAACAAAACCTCAGAGATCACACACGTTACCTTAAGACCTGTCTCTCCCTGGCTGAGATGTTCTTCACTGCCCTCTCTGGACCCCGGTGTCCGGCACTCTGTCCTTCCTAAGTCCCTACAGGACCTCTATATACAACTCAACAGGGGGGAGGGGGAGACTGTCTGTTGCTACCTACATCAGAATGTAACAGCTCGGCCACACGTGTACAAACACTCAAGAAATATTTCAATAAGCTTGTTTGACATTCACCATACACTTTTCAAGAGAGGAGTTATTAATTACATGTGTGACTGACCTCTGACCTGGCCAAAAGGGGGAGATCCAGGGATGTTTACACATAAGAATCTGGAGTCTAATTCCCTTGCATGAAATATTACATACTTGAAACTATGCTGACTAAGACTATCTTGAGATGAGGTTATCTTGAGATGATTTCGGGGCTTTTTAGTGTCCCCGCGGCCCGGTCCTCGACCAGGCCTCCACCCCCAGGAAGCAGCCCGTGACAGCTGACTAACACCCAGGTACCTATTTTACTGCAACCCAGGAATTTTTTTAATCAATATACAAGATAATCCGGAGGTCATCTGGGCTGACCTCTTGGAGAAGGCTTCCCTGGGTGTGAACTCTAAGGGGGGGGGGAGGTCCTGGGTGTTACAACATTGCAAAAAAATGAAGTCCGCCCATCCTTCTCTTTCTTGCTTAACCTTTGTCATTGTGTGTGTGGGGGGGGGCTCTTTATCTGCCCACTTGATTAATTATTCAAGTGTGAAGAGGCATGAAAAAAATATCCAAAATAGGCCCAATTGCAAAGATGGCTATCACTCATCTCCTTTGGCTACAGCCTACTGTGTCCCATGTTAATACCATCACACTGTACCTCATAATCACCATCACCTCATAATCACCGTCACCATCACAACAATCAGCGCGACCACCATCAGCACCAACATGTGACAACAATATGGAGACAACGACCCACCTTCCCGCGGCTGTTACAACCTGGCCAGGAGCTAGACCCAACCCCAGCTGGGAGGCTTTCACCCTTGGCGGTAACACACACCTCCAATTACCAGTCAACATACCTGTAAATACCAGGTAACATAGGTGTAATTACCAGGCAACACGGACCAGAGTTGGTCCGCGTCCTCACAAGTAATGAGGCGCACCAAGTTGCTAATTACCCAATAACTAGTTATTATTACAAGTTACGATTACCATAAGAGGTAGAGTCGCGCCAAGCAGGACATAGTTTGTGGCACGAGTTTAGAGAAACCCGGACCTTTGTTTGAACAGCGCTATCTTGTATCATGTCTACGGAGGCCTCACAGCCGTGGCTGAGAGGCCTATTGGTGCCAAACATTGCAGCCATACGCCTACATGGCCAGGACCACAACAATGGTGCCTCCTGAGGCTGCTACTTGAACCACGACCAGAGTGGCCGTTGCGCCACCGCCTGCTCCAGACAGTAACGTTATCAGCCTGCTCCTAGATGGAGACCAGGGCAGCGGCTCAATGGGCTATAGTATCAACAAAGCGAGCAAGAGGGGAAGGTCAAGGGCTGGCAACCCTTGCCAGCCCACACAGACAACGGTGGATACTGGCTGGCAAGGGTGCAATCTCACCTATTTATAGCGAGCACCACTTTAAACGACCACCACCCCCACTAAAGACATCACCTCCACGACCAGACAGAGCAGCAGCAGCAGCAGCACAAGAAACAGCAGAAGAGCAACAGAGAGCGTTAACACCAGCCCGAGCAGCAGCAGCAGCAGCAGCAGCAGCTCCCTGACTGCTTTTACTATGTAAATTGGGAAGAACTCATGAATATGTGTGAGGTGGCTGGGGTGCCCGGCCCACCAGGGAAGGGATGGACGCAGTGGTGCTGAGGATAAGCGAGTTGTGAGAGGGAAGTGGAAGGGTGCACACACACACACACACACACACACACAGATGGGAGAGAGAGGGGAGAGCAGGTGGGAAGAAAAGAAGTATGAGTGAAGGCAGGACAAAGGTTGGGAGAGCAGGCGCCAGCAAAAAGGGAACAAGAGGAAGCACACACACACCGTTAAGACGCGCGTGTGCGCGCGCGCGTCTGTCTGTACATAATTCTTTTTTTATTTATTTATATATACAAGAGTTCTTACATTCTTGTAAAGCCACTAACACGCACAGCGTTAATTGTACCGAGAAGTCGAGCAAACATCTTAAACTACCTAACACAGTTGTAAATACTTGGTAGATTGTTCCAACCCTATAGCCAATGTTGTTCACACAGGTCGACATTATATAGCTGGGAGGAGAGAACCAATTTTTGTATTACCATCTTCGAGTACATCTGTATCTATGCCACTACTGCCTCGCTATATGAAGCTGCTCTTGACACACACACATGGTGTGTGTGTGTGTGTGTGTGTGTGTCAAGAGCTACTAGCTATGTGTGATAGTGGCCAGCATGTGATCAGGCTGTGCATGGAAAGTTTGGCTGCAGTATCGTGGTGCCTCATACTGGCAGGTCCTGGTGCCTCATACTGGCAGGTCCTGGTGCCTCATACTGGCAGGTCCTGGTGCTTCATACTGGTAGGTCCTGGTGCCTCATACTGGCAGGTCCTGGTGCCTCATACTGGCAGGTCCTGTGGTGCCTCATACTGGCAGGTCCTGTGGTGCCTCATACTGGCAGGTCCTGGTGCCTCATACTGGCAGGTCCTGGTGCCTCATACTGGTAGGTCCTGGTGCTTCATACTGGTAGGTCCTGGTGCCTCATACTGGCAGGTCCTGGTGCCTCATACTGGCAGGTCCTGGTGCCTCATACTGGCAGGTCCTGTGGTGCCTCATACTGGCAGGTCCAGTGGTGCCTCATACTGGCAGGTCCTGGTGCCTCACACTGGCAGGTCCTGGTGCCTCACACTGGCAGGTCCTGGTGCCTCACACTGGCAGGTCCTGGTGCCTCACACTGGCAGGTCCTGGTGCCTCATACTGGCAGGTCCTGGTGCCTCATACTGGCAGGTCCTGGTGCCTCATACTGGCAGGTCCTGGTGCCTCATACTGGCAGGTCCTGTGGTGCCTCATACTGGCAGGTCCTGGTGCCTCATACTGGCAGGTCCTGGTGCCTCATACTGGCAGGTCCTGGTGCCTCATACTGGCAGGTCCTGGTGCCTCATACTGGCAGGTCCTGTGGTGCCTCATACTGGCAGGTCCTGGTGCCTCATACTGGCAGGTCCAGTGGTGCCTCATACTGGCAAGTCCTGGTGCCTCATACTGGCAGGTCCTGGTGCCTCACACTGGCAGGTCCTGGTGCCTCATACTGGCAGGTCCCGGTGCCTCACACTGGCAGGTCCTGGTGCCTCATACTGGCAGGTCCTGGTGCCTCATACTGGCAGGTCCTGGTGCCTCATACTGGTAGGTCCTGGTGCCTCATACTGGCAGGTCCTGGTGCCTCATACTGGCAGGTCCTGGTGCCTCATACTGGCAGGTCCTGGTGCCTCATACTGGCAGGTCCTGGTGCCTCATACTGGCAGGTCCTGGTGCCTCATACTGGCAGGTCCTGTGGTGCCTCATACTGGCAGGTCCTGGTGCCTCATACTGGCAGGTCCTGGTGCCTTACACTGGCAGGTCCTGGTGCCTCACACTGGCAGGTCCTGGTGCCTCATACTGGCAGGTCCTGGTGCCTCACACTGGCAGGTCCTGGTGCCTCATACTGGCAGGTCCTGGTGCCTCATACTGGCAGGTCCTGGTGCCTCATACTGGCAGGTCCTGGTGCCTCATATTGGCAGGTCCTGGTGCCTCACACTGGCAGGTCTGAAGGGCCTACTAACTGGACGCTCAACAGTGTAGTGTGTGAGATCATGACCCAGTTCATGCTCACTGAGTTTACACTGTGTTGCTTTTTCAGGGTTGGGAGATCCGTCCCCAGTAGCCACCTGCCACAGGTAACGTCCCCAGTAGCCACCTGCCACAGGTAACGTCCCCAGTAGCCACCTGCCACAGGTAACGTCCCCAGTAGCCACCTGCCACAGGTTACGTCCCCAGTAGCCACCTGCCACAGGTAACGTCCCCAGTAGCCACCTGCCACAGGTAACGTCCCCAGTAGCCACCTGCCACAGGTAACGGTAACCCAGCCTGGTCCTGGCAACCACTGTGTCGCACTGTCTGCTGGATGCGCTGTTCTGCCCAAAGCTTTCAGACCTAAACACATAACTTTTTACACTGGTGCTTTCGGGCCTTTGAAAGTCTGTGATTTCTTTCCTATGAGACCTGAATGTTTGGAGGAATAGTGTTTTAATAACAGAGACGGGGGACGCCAGCACCTAGAGGTAGTTCTCGTTCTCTCTCTCCGTGCCAATGTTATCAACACAATATGCTGTTCATCTTGTGTACACGTGATAAAGTCGACCCCAGGGCCCCCTCACAGTGTATCTTCAAAGCTCTTAATATATTGTACCTTCATAAGGAAAATTGCTCGTGTTGAGGATGAACTCGTCACTATGAACTCTTGGTATAAAGATAAAACTTGCACGGCATAATCCAAGTGAAGACTTGCTGTACACAGTAAAATAATAATTTTGCGTTAATTCTTCCGAAAATATTATTTGACCTTCATGTATTTGTGTCCCGTGTGCAGGCAAGAAGGTCTAATGTTACAGCCACTCAGGGTAAGGGGGTAGAAGCCATGCTTGGCACCACCAGTCCCTCCTAATGTTACAGCCACTCAGGGTAAGGGGGTAGAAGCCATGCTTGGCACCACCAGTCCCTCCTAATGTTACAGCCACTCAGGGTAAGGGGTAGAAGCCATGCTTGGCACCACCAGTCCCTCCTGCCTAGTTCTACCAATTACCAATCTTGCCAAATTAATCTCCCTTGTGTTTACATGGGAGGGCGGGCGGCCAGTGGTGCCACATGGGAGGGCGGGCGGCCAGTGGTGCCACATGGGAGGGCGGGCGGCCAGTGGTGCCACATGGGAGGGCGGGCGGCCAGTGGTGCCACATGGGAGGGCGGGCGGCCAGGGGTGCCACATGGGAGGGCGGGCGGCCAGGGGTGCCACATGGGAGGGCGGGCGGCGAGTGGTGCCACATGAGAGGGCGGGCGGCCACGGGTGCCACATGGGAGGGCGGGCGGCCACGGGTGCCACATGGGAGGGCGGGCGGCCAGGGGTGCCACATGGGAGGGCGGACGGCCACGGGTGCCACATGGGAGGGCGGGCTGCCAGTGGTGCCACATGGGAGGGCGGGCTGCCAGCGGTGCCACATGGGAGGGCGGGCGGCCAGTGGTGCCACAGGCTGCCGGAAGGGCTCTCCTCCTCCCTCCTCTACGCTGCAGCAGCAGAGGCTTTATTTTAATATTGAGAAGTGCACATACCTATTGACATGTTTTTCACGAAGAAATATTACATTCTTCTTCCAGGTATCGTCTATGTCTGCCGCATTCGTGCAGGAAATGTAAAGAGCCAATTGGACTTCGCGCATTTGTTGACCTTCCAAAGTGCCTGAGTGGATTATGCAAGTATCGAGCATTAGACTGGGGGTTACCTTGAGGTTACCTTGAGGTTACCTTGAGATTACCTTGAGATTACCTTGAGATGCTTTCGGAGCACGTCTCCGCGGCCCGGTCCCCGACCAGGCCTCCTGGTGCGCATCACTGTAACGCACTTCCCTTTTATGGACCATTCTGCGTCATGTTATAACTTAATCCTTGCCAGCAAATGGTAGTAATAATTAAAAAGAAATCGAAAGCTTTAACTCAAAGTTTAACTTGACCTTTCTTAGCAGGGAGTCGGCCTTTCTGCTGTTATATTTAGGTTAAAACACAGTAGAAGAACCGGCCGGTAAGCTACCATACATATTTTGGTACACAACTATTTATTTTGATTTTAAGCCTAACTCGACTACAGTTAATGGTATTTGCAACTCTCTCGCTGAGGGTTCGAACCTATTTTGGTCCCCCATTAACTCTCGGAATCATCCACAGGTGAAGATCACAGAGATTACATAAGAGGATTTTATGCATACAAATTTTACGAATAGAAATATTATAAAGGAGGGCTGGCATTATTATTAAAGAATAATAATAATAATAATAACAATAATAATAATTATTATTATTATTGACTTACTACAGTGCCCTAGTGTTTAACTCGAAGTGAAGGAAAACTCAATATATTTGGAAGTGCAAATACCAAATAGCACTTAAACCACAGTGCACTTTAACCAAATTTTCGGGTGAAACCTATACGTGCTTTATCAAGGTGTTGAACACTGTCCACAGTAATGATTAACAACACCTTGATGAAGGCTGTAGATTTCATCAGAAAATTTTATATAATTGTACACTTACAAATGAAGAGAGTCTTTCCTTCACCTTTTTCAGTACTTGAATATAATATACCTATTAATATTTATTAAAAAATATACAGAATATGATGCAGTAGTTATCTTTAAGAGTCCTTGACTAGTTACTAATTGTTGTTTATATGAATGGTGAAGTTTGTATGATGATATAACGAACACTGCAGGACCCAGTTGAGAGCCCTGAGGTACCCCGCCTGTAATTCTTACCAGTTAAAAATTGACCAAATTAGTGCTAATTCTCCGGTAACTTGTCAACGACGCCCTACTCAAATTAACTAGCATTGCTTATACCAAGGAAACTTGATCAACTTAGTAATGCCTCCCTTAAGGGTACGAGATCAACAGGGGCAATAATTCACAAGGCGGACTGCGAGCAACGGCCACTAACAGCCTGGTTGACTATGCCGTCAACCAGGAGGGCTGGGTTGAAGCAAGGCTGCGGGGCCGTTGCTCCTCGTTTTCACATTAACCTAAGGGCTTCAATTTTCCACGTGAAATTGGTTAAATTATGTGATACAGTCCTCCAACTATCCACAGGTTAGCTAAGGTGTCCTTGTACTTCCCTGTATTGGCTGGAGTTAAGCTTCAGCTCTGTGGTCCCGCCTCTTAAGTTATATCAGCGGTACGAGACTTTTTATTTACTGTATAAGAGTCTGGAGGTGATAAAGAACTTTATATTAAAGCCTCATATTAAACAAAATAATTTTACTGTACACACAACTACACACACACACACACACGTTATATAATATATATATATATATATATTGTGACGGTAACGCGTTGGTGTTCGGCTGTTCAAAGCTAGGGGTATGGCCTCGTCACATAGTATTAAAAAAAAATAGAAAATCGGGAACTTCGTCTGTGGTAAGGTAAGGAGAAGACACACAAAACACAAGTAAATTTTAACAATGAAATTTTAATTACGTTAAATAAACAAAACATGAATAAAATGGACAAACAATTTCGTATAAGAAAATCAATCAATCAAAATAATAAGAATAATTAAATGACACAATGAAAAGTTACGTTAAGACAAAATAACAAGAAGTGCAATATACAAGTATATGAAAGGTGCTGGAATATTGGCTTTAAGCTATCACCTCTCTCAGTATACGTACGCTAAAGCTTACGTCTAGCAGGGAGAAGTGTTAACTGCGAAAAGCACGGAATATTCTGAGGACTGAGGTCGTGGCGACCCCAGACATCAAGTAGTATGGGGGGGTGGAGTGCAGTTGCAGCCCGACCGGCGACCAATCAGAGGAGCCGGCAGCAAGACGGGTAGTTTGGCGGTTTGAGTCTGAGCAGGTGTTCTTGGCTGCATACGTTTTGCGCTCTGGCAAACCTTGGAGATGTTGTTGTCGTTGTTGGACATTTCTTCCATAGTAGTTTTATATAGTTGTAACGACGTAATTGTGGAGGGAAGAGCAGGCTCAATCTCTTGAAGGAGATTATTGTCACAATATATATATATATTTGGGGTACATCCTCGAAGAAGAAAATAAAAGAGTATTCAGAAAAGACCTTGCGGATTCTCACTGAACACTTTAATCTTTTCCTCTCCTACCACCCCCTATTATTTTTTATGTTTTGAATTATATTTTTATTATATTGCAATCCTACAATTTAATATATATATATTGTAGACATGTGTTGTTGAATATTACCGAAAGGGTAAGATTAATAATTCTAGCACGAATCTTCTCAATATTTCTTACGTTTCTCTTCACTGTCGAGGGTAATTGAAAAATTTACTCTCCAAGAAGCGTTTCGTAAGGCTCCTTACAATTTCAAAGACTTGGTTTACACATAACATACATCATGCTTTTTATTTGTTTTGGGTGAGGTGGTTATTTATATATATTAATATATATATTATTTATATATAAACTTTATATATATGGAGTTTTCAGTCGCATATATGCTTGGGGACCATTCAAGCTTGTTTGCATATATATATATATATATATATATATATATATATATATATATATATATATATATATATATGTCGTACCTAGTAGCCAGAACTCACTTCTCAGCCTACTATGCAAGGCCCGATTTGCTCAATAAGCCAAGTTTTCATGAATTAATTGTTTTTCGATTACCTAACCTACCTAACCCAACCTAACCTAACTTTTTCGGCTACCTTACCTAACCTAACCTATAAAGATAAGTTAGGTTAGGTTAGGTAGGGTTGGTTAGGTTCGGTCATATATCTACGTTAATTTTAACTCCATTAAAATAAATTAACCTCATGCATAATGAAATGGGTAGCTTTATCATTTCATAAGAAAAAAATTTGAGAAAATATATTAATTCAGGAAAACTTGGCTTATTAGGCAAATCGGGCCTTGCATAGTAGGCTGAAAAGTGCATTCTGGCTACTAGGTACGACATATATATATATATATATATATATATATATATGTCGTACCTAATAGCCAGAACGCACTTCTCAGCCTACTATTCAAGGCCCGATTTGCCTAATAAGCCAAGTTTTCATGAATTAATGTTTTTTCGTCTACCTAACCTACCTAACCTAACCTAACCTAGCTTTTTTTGGCTACCTAACCTAACCTTTCCTATAAATATAGGTTAGGTTAGGTTAGGTAGGGTTGGTTAGGTTCGGTCATATATCTACGTTAATTTTAACTCCAATAAAAAAAAATTGACCTCATACATAGAAAAAAGGGTTGCTTTATCATTTCATAAGAAAAAAATTATAGTAAATATATTAATTCAGGAAAACTTGGCTTAATAGTCAAATCGGGCCTTGAATAGTAGGCTGAGAAGTGAGTTCTGGCTACTAGGTACGACATATATATATATATATATATATATATATATATATACACACACACACACACACCCGTGAATGGTTCAACAAGTGGCTACTAAAGTTCAACCCTAGTAAATGTAAGGTAATGAAACTAGGCGGTGGAAACAGGAGGCGAGACAGGATACCGAATGGGAGATGAAATCCTTCATGAAACAGACAGAAAGATCTAAGAGTTGATATCATACCAAACCTGTCTCCTGAAGCCCACATAAAAGGAATAACATCTGCGGCGTATGCAAGGCTGGCTAACATCAGAACTGCCTTCAGTAACCTGTGTAAGGAATCATTCAGCACCTTGTATACCACATATGTAAGGCCAATTCTGGAGTATGCGGCCCCAGCATGGAGCCCGTACCTTGTCAAGCACAAGATGAAGTTGAAAAAAGTTCAGAGGTATGCCACTAGGCTAGTCCCAGAACTAAGAGGCACGAGTTACGAGGAAAGGCTGCGGGAAATGCACCTCACAACACTGGAAGACAGAAGAGTAAGGGAAGACATGATCACAACTTACAAAATTCTCTGAGGAATTGACAGGGTAGATAAGGATAAACTATTTAACACGGGTGGTACGCGAACAAGGGGACACAGGTGGAAGCTGAGTTCCCAAATGAGCCACAGGGGCGTTAGAATGAACTTTTTCAGTGTCAGAGTAGTTAACTAATGGAATACATTAGGCAGTGATGTGGTGGAGGCTGACTCCATACACAGCTTCAAATGTAGATATGATAGAGCCCAGTAGGCTCAGGAATCTGTACCCCAGTTGATTGACAGTTGAGAGGCGGGACCAAAGAGCCAGAGGTCAACCCCCGTAAGCACAGCTAGGTGAGTACAACTCGGTGCGTACACACAAAAAATATCAAGCCTAACAATTATAAACAATTTGTGTGTTTTTAGAGACAAATGTCAGTTAAACAGAAGACATACAATTACTAATATCAAATAAAAGAAAACCATTCAGAGATATTAAGCAGACAGCCGTTTGAAGAGCAGTTAAATCTCAACATTTTGCATTCCTGATGTTCGTAACCGACGCCTTTAAAGGTCGACCGGAGTCTGACGTTGCTCCCCCCCCCTCCCTCCCCCCTCTCCCTCTACTGCAATCCTTCCATTCATTATATATTCACGATCTGCCTTCTATTTATTCATTCATTCACCGCCTCTTACAATTAGAATGAAAGAAGGGAGGAGTTGGGGAAGGAATAATGAAGCACACTCCCCTGGCCGAGCGCCCGGATATAAACACTGCAACAACTGCAGTGTTTATGTGGAGGAGGATGCCAGAGGCGAGGGTGTAATGTCTCCCGTGAATGTGGTTATCGGAACAACAAAAGGGGGGAGATAAATGAGCATTAAGACGGGTGTCTTGCCAACAGCGCACATACATCTCCTAAATAACCTTAGTGAGGGCGGCGCATGCCCAATGAGCCCGCCGTCACGCCCTTACTGCTGCTGTTGTTGCTGCTGCAAGGAAGATAACAAGGTGATGTCGCTATGCCGCCCATCTTCCAAACTCGGGTGTCTGACCCACCACGCCACCCACGTCTACCCGCCCATATAAGATTCACCACATACTGCATTCACTCCTGTAGCCCACCACCCACACGCCTGACCCACCGCTCCGCCCACAATTAGCCACAAACATGGCTAGCCCAACCAACCACACGTCTCGCCCTGCCAACATCCGCACTAATCTCTCCCGTCTGTTGCATGATGCAGCAGCCCCCCCCCTACCCTCCTCCCCCCTGCACGCCACCGCCCCCCCCTGCATATTGCCCACCCACCAACCACCCACTCATCTAAGCCCCACTGTCACACAGACACCACCCACAGGCGCAAGACATGCCTTAAGAAAACTATCTTACCTAAGGGGCGGCGGGGCGTAGAGAACGGTGGCGACGGTTAGTGTTGTGTTAAGGGGTGCTGCGTTGATCGTAGTGTTGCGTTAGTGTCTTGTGATTACACTGTAGGTGAGGATGGATGAGTGGGCACCACATCCATCAAGAGGGCGTGAGGCGGTGGGTGTGGCCCCTGTGTGGCCCCCGCCAGGGTGTGGCGGACTATGCAACACCCACCCACTCCTGTCAACACTAGGATAGGTTACTAGAATGGCTTACACAGGGTGACGCCTCTACTATTCACACAACTTTACGTAATTCACCAAACGGGATATCTACACCTCGTATATTCTCCCAAGCAATATTCACCTGGACTAACAATACAAATTATCCAAACAAGGGCACGATTTACACACACGCCAATCTTGTATATGTATTGACGGGGTCACACACTGCACTGATCACTGGGGTGGCCGTAGTGGGAACACTGGCCTGCCGGCGGTGCCACGCACACAAACACACACTCAGCCGCTACTGCTGGAGTGTAATTAGTGAATGACGTAGTGAAGGGCGAGGTGGCGACGCGGCCATCATCACACAGGTCGTCGTCCGCCTCCGGCCAGAGAGACTGAGCAGTGAAGTCCTCTCCTACTAACGCCTGCACCCGCACCTCCCTACGCTCGCTCCCGGGCCCTCACACACGCATTCTCGCATAATACCCATCTTTCCACCCTGCTAACTCGTCTTCATAACGGCACAAAAAGAACCCAACATGTACGTTCCATTAGTGCTAGACAAGCTTAAGAGAAAATACATGTAGGAAGGAAACATGAAGACCTTCAAGATGCAAGAACAAGCAAAGTGGTGCGCGCTCCTAGCCGGCTCATCCTCAAATTCAATCTCTGTTCAAGTGGGAATAAGACTCTCCTTGCTGAATATGTGGGGGATGTGTCGTGTCAATTATACGCCACGGGGAGTACTTAATGGTGTGGAGGCGACTTGCTGGCGATTGCAGCACTGTGATGGTGGTGGGTGAGGTATTGGGGGGGGGGGGGGTGAACACAAAGAAACCCACACACATCTGCTTGCTAAACTAGCTTCCACACCACACTAAACCTTTTTATCTTTGTTGCAAGTATGTAAATAATCATTAAAATATTATACTTACAAGGCAAATGTTACAGTTGGGGTTAATATTCTGGAAATCGTTGTTATAGCCTCTGACGGAATTCATTGCAAGCCTAGTGTATTATGCCGTCGTCTTCCTTTAAAAAAATTAATGTTTTAACGAATATGCAGTCACAAACCCACACATTTATTGAACTCTCAAATTTCCCTAATTTCATTTCAATATCAAACATCGAAAACTTAATGTAATTTAAGCTGTTGAAGCGTTTTAATCAAATTTAATATCTTCATTCTCACAAAAATATGTGCATATTATTATTATTATTATTTTCTTAATGTAACATTATAGACATGGACCCAATGGGTTGTTTCAAGCGTAGGTTAGACACAAATATGACCCAATTTGTGTGGACATAAATAGGAGCCGCCTCGTATGAGCCAAAACGCCTTCTGTACTTTCTATTATTGGCCTTATTCTCTATTTCTTTACATTAGTCACGCCTAGTTTTGTCCCTAATTTTCAAACTCAATCATTGGTTGGGTAGATCCACGAACATACCTACGCAAGTGTTCTCTTTGTTCTGGATCAATAGCCATCGAAGTATGACCATATTTTATGCCAGTAAAAAAATTGATCACAACTCCTACTTTGTCGTATTATCTTGTATGAGGATGTGATACACATCATCCCATTTTATAATAAAAAGTCTTCCGTGTTACAGTTATGTGTCAGAATATTTACTGCCCAGGGACTAGCATGGTGAGAGGGAAGCAAGGTTTTTACAATCTGCCAAATTTAACAGATAGCTTGTTCTTATTGCACAATAATAAGGTCTAATCAATTTAATCTCCTTGAATGATTTATAATATAAACCCAATATACAGGATTTTAATGAGTTGATTAAAACGATAATTATACAGCCATCACGAAGTTAATTACTTGTTTCAACTTCTGTAATCAAAGTAAAAAAATATAGAATTAGGAGGATAGGCTGCTAGATTGGAGTGTGGATAGTCATTAATGGTAGGGGGATTATTCCCCCCCCCCCCTACACACATACACACACACATCACACCCTGCAGTGTACTTGGATCCCCCACTGGCGTTACTCGCCCCAACCACCACATGGCCGTAAGCAGGAAAGAAGGGGAAAAGGGGGGATGGGAGGAGGAAAGGGTTTAGTCAATTCCAGCATTGATCCCAATAACTGTAACACCTGGGACAGACAGACTCATGCGCATACCCTCCGCGTCGCATCCCTTCCAAGGCACTGCCACCACCTCCCTTCCTCTCACACCATACCTGTTAGCATTGAGTGTGAAGTGTAGTATTTTGTGTAACTTATGTTAGGCTCGTATTAAGACAGATTCTCTTTCGTTTTCATTTACCTTATATTTATACCTGGAATTTATACAAGTGAGCGAGGCTTTTTTTTGTCAGCAAAACATAAATGGAACTGTTTACTTCCTCCGGCCACACTATTAGCGCCTGTACACTGTGTACATTAGCGCCTGTACACTGTGTACATTACCATACTGCACGTTGTACGCCTCACCTGAGTGTGCTGACACCCACTAGCGTACACTGGAGAAGTGACGCAGGCAAGTTTTAACTATTGATCTCCCACTGCCGCGCCGCCTTCACTGTTACTGTGTACGTAACACCACGTGTCCACACCCCTCCCCACACCGTCCACACCCCCACCACACACTTTCCACACCCCTCCCCACACCGTCCACACCCCCTCCACACACTTTCCACACCCCTCCCCACACACCACCCTAACAGTCCAGTTAACTTAATTGGACTGTAGACTACTGTAGACTGTAGACGTTGTAGACTACTTAACACAGTAGTCTACGACGTTGGGTTACACAGCCGAGTGTTCCGTGCACGTTTTCTTTCCCCTGACGCCACTGTTCACCTAGCAGTAAAACATATACCAGGGAGTTACAGGCACTTATGGGCTGCTTCCTGATGAAGGTCAGTGGGACATCAGTACGCCTACATACAGGCTTCCTGTCCCTGACAACGGAAAAGTCATCACCCCCTCCGCCTTTTCCTCTATCAAACAACATCACTTAATCACCCCTAACAACCTCAGTCACAACACCATCCTCAGGATTAACCTTGGAAGATAATAAATAGGATTTTCTGTTAACTGTGAGAGCTGCTATCCTGAGAGTCCCGGGTCCCGCCCTCTGGGGCCACAACTCAAGCTCTTGACGACTCTTGATCACTTGACGGCTCTTGATCACTTGACGGCTCTTGATCACTTGACGACCCTTGATCACTTGACGGCTCTTGATCACTTGACGGCTCTTGATCACTTGACGGCTCTTGATCACTTGACGGCTCTTGATCACTTGACGGCCCTTGATCACTTGACGGCTCTTGATCACTTGACGGCTCTTGATCACTTGACGGCTCTTGATCAATTGACGGCTCTTGATCACTTGACGACCCTTGATCACTGGACGGCCCTTGATCACTGGACGACTCTTGATCACTTGACGGCCCTTGATCACTTGACGGCTCTTGATCACTTGACGGCTCTTGATCACTTGACGGCTCTTGATCACTTGACGGCTCTTGATCACTTGACGGCTCTTGATCACTTGACGGCTCTTGATCACTTGACGGCTCTTGATCACCTTATAAGTGTCTAAACGTTTGCACATTGTAACTACAATGTGTTGAAACTGTTAAGGATGGTACTTGTGAACGGGGGGGGGGGGTGAGAGGTGGGGGGGGGGGTGAGTGGTGGGGGGGGGGGGTGAGTGGTGGGGGGGGGTGAGTGGTGGGGGGGGGGGGTGAGTGGTGGGGGGGGTGAGAGATGGGGGGGGGTGAGAGGTGGGGGGGGAGGTGCAACAGGGAGGAGGAGGAGCGGGGGGGGGGGGAGATGAGGCAACAAATGAGAATAATTTAATATTTGTGATGAGAGGAATAGGATCCCAACCGACTGGTCCTGGGTTACCAGCCCGAGCGGTGTGGGGGGGGGGGCGGTGTTCACCTGTGCTCACCTGGCAGCGGTCCACAGGTACCTGGGAGTTAACTAAAATATACAGCTGCCTGGGATGGGGTGCCTACACAAAGGTGGAGGTGTGGGGGTTCGGTGCCCCAAAACCCCTACAACTATCTCCCAGCGCGCGCAAACACTCGGGCAAAGGCGGGGCCCAGAAGTTGAAGCTTCCTAATTCAAATTGTCAGACAAGAATTTATAGAATATAAAGGTGGAAAGTGTCCCCCTTTCCCCCGTTTTCCATTCCAGACGGAAAGTGGGAAGAATAATCTCTCTGAGAGAGAGTGAGCGCTCAAGGGGTTGAACCAGAGACTACTGAAACCTCACCCGGGAAGGGTTGAACTCCCTTCACTCCAGTCAGTGAATCAACTCATCTTAGTGGAATGAGAGAGGCTTGCCAGTGATGGGGCGGCTTGCCGGTGATGGGGCGGCTTGCCGGTGATGGGGCGGCTTGCCGGTGATGGGGGGGGGGGCTTGCCGGTGATGGGCGACGTGCCGGTGATGGGGCGGCTTGCCGGTGATGGGGGGGGGGCTTGCCGGTGATGGGGCGGCTTCCCGGTGATGGGGCGGCTTTCCGGTGATGGGGCGGCTTTCCGGTGATGGGGCGGCTTTCCGGTGATGGGGCGGCTTCCCGGTGATGGAGCGGCTTTCCGGTGATGGGGCGGCTTTCCGGTGATGGGGCGGCGTGTCGGTAATGGGGCGGCTTCCCGGTGATGGGCGGCTTCCCGGTGATGGGGCGGCTTGCCGGTGATGGGGCGGCTTGCCAGTGATGGGGCGGCTTGCCGGTGATGGGGCGGCTTGCCGGTGATGGGGCGGCTTGCCGGTGATGGGGCGGCAGGGAAAATGCTAGTCTCTCCGTCCGTCGTAAGTCAACAGGGAACACCAACCAGCCCATCACACCACACAAGGAGGGAGGGAGGAGGGAGAGATGGGAGGGGAGAGGGAAGGGGGAGGGCCCCTAACGAGAACGAAGGAAGGGAAAATGGGCCACAAGGGAGGCGAAGGACAAAGACAGATTTAGTTATCGTGTGGGGGTAATGGGTTTGTGGAGAGTAGGGCTGGTGGCCGTCCGAATGGTGGTGGTTGTGGTGGAGCATTGGTGGTTGTGGTGGTGGAGCATTGGTGGTGGTTGTGGTGGTTTCTGATATAGTGGTTGTGGTGGTTTCATTGGTGGTGGTTGTGGTGGAGCATTGATGGTGGTTGTGGTGGTTTCTGATATAGTGGTTGTGGTGGTTTCATTGGTGATGGTTGTGGTGGAGCATTGGTGGTGGTTGTGGTGGTTTCTGGTGTGGTGGTTGTGGTGATGGGAGTACCAAAAGTGGTGATGGTAGGAGAGGTGTGGGAGGCCAGGCTAGGAGACAGCTCACAGCCAGCGTGACTGTATGTAGCACAGGGAAGATACACGGAGACACGCTCAGCACACAGTGACGGAACGATGGCTAACACTTCCACCATCGGGGATCGAACGTCGACCCTGTAAGCATGAAGGCCGCTGGCGTACCAAACAACCACGTATCTCAAGTTTCGGCCCATCAATAGTCTACAATACTTTATATATATATATATATATATATATATATATATATATATATATATATATATATATATATATATATATAAAATGTGTGTGTACACGTGTGTGTGTGTTTTACTATTTATACCTGCAGACTCGAGCTATTAGCTCTTGGACCCCGCCTTTCTAATCAATCTATTTTCCCATATTATGTTTACTACTTTTTTTTATCTCTAAAACACACACACACACACATAATTTTTGCATCATCAGCAAACATTTCTCTCAATGTTTGCTGATGATGCAAAAATTATGAGTATTGAAACAGAGGATGATAGTAGGAGGCTACAAGATGACGTAGACAGACTGAGTGAATGGTCCAACAAATGGCTGGTGAAGTTCAACCCGAGTAAATGCAAAGTAATGAAACTAGGCAGTGGAAACAGGAGGCCAGAAACAGGATACAGAATAGGAGATGAAGTACTTAATGAAACGGACAGAGAGAAAGATCTAGGAGTGGATATCACACCAAACCAACTAATCACGACACCGGTATTGGCTATTCCTGATTTTGAGAAAGAGTGGGAAGTGCACACTGACGCCAGCGGTATAGCTATTGGCGGGTGCTTAATTCAGCGAGACGCAGATAATTTACCCCATCCAGTAGCCTATTTCAGTAGGAAGGTCAAAGGACCTGAAGTTCGTTATTCAGCTACGGATCGGGAGGCACTGGCAGTAGTAGAATCAGTTAGGTATTTCGAGCCTTACCTATTTCAGCGGCATTTTGTAATCTACACAGACCATCGAGCGTTAACACACATATTTAAGAAGCGAACAAAATGCCCACGAATGTCACGCTGGTCTCACGAACTTTCGGCCCACTCATTCCAGATCTTGTACAAGCCTGGTCCAGCACATGTTGTGCCAGATACGCTAAGTAGAAATATAGCGGCAATGCAGATTAGTGAAAATATTGAAACCATTCCATCGGATAAAATGAGAGAATACCAGATGAACGAGCCTAGATGGAAAGAGATTATTGAGTATTTAGAGGGAGGAAAATACCCCAAAAAGAAAAAGAATTTACCTATTCATGATTTTGAGATGAAACAGGGCGTCCTGTATTATGTTAATAGCCAGAATGATAGGGCAGTATTTCAGCTAGTTATTCCGGACGCGTTGCGGTCATCAGCGTTAAAGCTTGCGCATGCTTCAAAAATTGCAGGGCATCCGGGGATCTTTAAAACGCACTTAAAAGCAAAGTCTCTATTTTATTTTCCAGGATTACTTTCTGAGGTAATCAATTTCGTGAAGTCGTGCCCTCGTTGCCAGAGGAGGAAAGGCACCCTTAAGGTACAAGCCCCACTTCAGGAATTTCCTGAAATTCGTGAACCGTTAGATCGTGTGGGGGCCGATCTGATTGATTTACACCACAGTCATTCAGGTAACAGATATGTGTTGGTGCTAGTTGACCATCTATCTAGATACACTACACTAGTTGCATTACCTCAGAAGGATTCTCGTACGGTTGCAGATGCGTTCTTGCGTAGGTTCGTTACTGTATTCGGACCTCCTAAAGTTTTAGTCTCTGACCGGGGTCAAGAATTCAATGGGAATATATTTAGAGAAGTGTGTGAGATTTTAGAGACAACTTCGGCTTTTACAACAGCCTACCACCCACAAGCAAACGGAATGACGGAACGGACTAATCGTTCAGTCAAGGATATGCTTGCAATCCTTGCTGAACATGATGCAAACACCTGGGATGAACACCTACCCTATGTTCAGTTCGCCTTGAATACTGCCATCCACCAATCAATTAACACCCAACCACTTCATTTGTTTACTGGTAATTCATGCAATTTCCCCTCAGGTCTGCTTAACAGACATAATGTTGCATACGGGGAGGACTATCCTTCAGAGGTCCTTGGAAAAATGAGAAATGCATGGAATATTGCAGCTGAAGCGTCCAAGAAGGCACGGACTCGGTATGCTCATTTTTATGACAAGAAAGTGCGCCCTCTTGAGTTGACGGAAGGAAGCCTCGTATTGAGAGTGAATGAGGCTGCGCCCGCCAATCAGAGCAGGAAACTGGCTCCGAGGTGGCGAGGACCATATAGAGTAATTAAAAGGGCGGGGCCGGTTAATCTTGTTATAAAAGGAGTGTTCGAGGACCAGGTGGAAAGGACAATTCACGTAAATAAATTGAAACATTATCATGCTAGAGAGGAATTAGAACTGCCTTCAGCGGGTCTAGTTCCTGACTCAGCAGTGCTGACTCATGGCTTCACCGACGAGTCAGAAGATGAGGATGACCCTCTGTCATCGCTCATCAGTAGTCAGGTGCAGTCTCGCCACCCTATGGTGACGAGATCTCGCGCTATACAGTAAAGTAACTTCCTTGGTTAGTATAATTTAGTATTCATTAGATTTTCCTGTAAAGGCAATGAGATGTACTATGTCTATACTTGACTCAGGTAGCAACTTTTACCGTGCTCTGGGGTTCCACCTCCACCAAACCCAGAGTATATCTATGCTTCCGCTGTGTTGTGTCTGTCTGTTCCCAGGTCTGATTGGTACACCGACCCAGTTGTTCCAGCCACACGTGAACCCTTGTCTGTAAAGACCGAGGGGGGAGGCACGTTACACAAAGCCCTCCCCCCCACCAGACCCAGTAACCCATACATCAGTTACTTTGGGGATAAGTGACTGTCCAAGAGTCACCCGGCCGACGCCTCACGTCACTAACGAGGTTGTCAGGGCCAGCGAGCTGTCCACATTATAGCAGTCACCGGAGGTGCCATACAACGCCGGGGTAGCTGTCTCGAGATCACCACTACCCACCTGCTGCGTCATCAAGACTGCAGCCATTCCAGCAGTGTTGGAGGAGAGGTCAAGAAATGGAAAGCACGTAGCAGTACTCAAGAATTTCGCCGGAAGATTAATGATTACGTCATCTGAAGTAACAAGAAAGCGGAAGTAAGGCGGTCACAGGTGGAAGGCACGGTTTCCCTACAGAGTACCGGGACTCGCCAATAGAAGGTCGCAAAATTGTCTCCTTTGGCCTAAAGTCGGCGGTACGAGGGTATACACAGTTGGTGTTTACGGCCTAGTAACCTGGTGACATCAAGAAACGCCTGAGATGACGTGAGCAATGATGGAAGACGAGATTCACCTGTTCTGCAAACAAGCAACCCGCCTCTACGACCTTCTGACACCACTCCTGCTAAGAGACACCGTTGGTACATCCAGTCCTGCTCTGCTGTGGTCATCTGCGACAAGTTTAACATCAAGACTACCGTGTGAACTGTGATTAATACGAAGGCGTGTGGACTGTCGAGAGCAAGATTAATGGCCGAAGTAACAGTATTCTACAGCTGTCACTTGGCACTCCGCTCTACTACACTCTGTCGTCATTCAAGAGTACCGGATGGGAGTACAAGAGGACCAGGTATTGATGTCTACACATGAGAAGAAGCAAGATCGACACCGTCATCGTCAGCGACTACATTCAGCATCCAGCAGCATCGATTTTTTTTCGATTACTCAATATGAACAATTGATACAAACAACAAAGTGGCTCTGAACATCTGTGTAAAGAACATCTGGACACTTTTGTTTAAATGTTGAAAAACAGATTTAGAATCAATACTTTATAAATGTTGAAAAACAGATTTAAAATAATAATTGGTATAATATGAATTTTACTCTATAAATTGGTCAGTAATCAAAATCGAAGCCCCTGTGTAATTGTCTCAGCCCAGAACAAACGGTTATGGAAAATTATGTTGTGCTATTTTTTTTTCAGAATGTTTGAACACAGGAGAGGCGGACCAATATAAACATTGACACTTCTAGTGAGTGAGAACACTTGGCTGTACAGTCAGCTGAAACCTGTGATATAGTATAGGAATTTTTTTTATTTTTAGATACATGAAATAAACGTTAGGTGTGTTCCTTAACATGTCAAGGTTGACATTGATGGGGAGTGGTTAGTACACGGATGTGAACTGATAGTTCCGTAGTACGCTCCCGGATGACTGAAAGTTCAGTCTGATGATATAACTTTAATGTTTGTTTGAGCACGGTGTGGCCGGCTCTAGAGGACACATGGACTTGGCTAGTGAAGAGCCAAGAGAGTTTAATAGCTAGTTTTTGATGGTAGAGTAGGGACATGTTATTTAGCTATGTCAGTAAGGATAGGATGTATGTTTCCTGATATTAGAGGATTGCTGTCAGTTGACAGCTGAGAAATTTATGAAATATGAACATGTTCATTATGATGTTGGACTATTATTTGTCGAATTTTATTAGTTAGGTTAGCTTTTGTTTGTGGCATGAGTTGAATTGTGGGTTTGGATACTAAACCTCGTGAATTTTAACAAATTAACAAGGTTTACTAAGTGCTTGTGCGGGGGGGGGTTGTAACAAACTAGGCTGTTGTAAGAATTATCCAGAGTGGTTTATCGACAAAAGAGAATGGGAAGCTGAGCCGCATGGTGACCTGACCCCCAGGGGAATTCGCGGTGGAAATAACCGACGCTTTGTTCATAACTGCGTAAAATGAATCATCCTATAGTATTCAGTAATTTAGAGAAAATTAGCCTTTATTCATTTTGCATTAAAATTGTATTGTATAATAGTACTGGATACAATATCAAGAGTATTCTAATTATTGAGTTAAGTCACCATCAGTGACGTCACGAATCAGATCTAACTTTTAAGGCGGAGTGACCGGCGGTCATAGGTCAGCAGGGTTGACATGTCTAATATTTCTCAAAGTTTTAATAACCATTTTTGTGATCGGGAACAGCTTTGCCGTTAGATGTTTGTGTAATCTAATTAAAGTAAAATAATTCAACCAGTCTGGATCAATTCAGTACAAACAGAGGTTAATTGTTATAACTTAACCTTGCTAAAGTAACTGGGTAAGCGATGCGGAACAATACAATACTCTGTCTGGGCGAGATCAGACGAGGACAGATTAGTGTGGTCACGGAAGCAGCTGGGATAAGAGGTCAACATCTTACCTCTCCCCAACAAGACCAGCACAACACCCAGAGCTGTGGTCGCCCAAGGTATAGTTGCTATTGTAAATTATAGGGATAGTCTTCTCATTTGCCATTCAGGTCAAGTAGGGAGTGTTAAAGTGATAGGGAGTGAACACATTTAGATTTTGTTTTAGTTTTCTTTTAATAAATTAAATTTGTTATTAATTTGCATTTTATTGTTTCCATGTGTTTTATGTGTATACTTGTCCTGGTCACGTGGTCCACACGAGGCAGAGTTGCATTGGGCGCCGATTCTAACATCGAATCGGAATTATCATTACCGTGTAATTTATTCCACACTCAAGGTCATCGTTTATAGTGGGGATCAAGCCCCTAGGTTGATTAATTAGCGTGATCGATCCAGACCTCGATCATTGCTCTTGTATTACTGGTCTGGTGGTGGCAGCAGAGGTGACTCTAGGGTTTTGTTCAGAGCTTAGGTCACGTCATACTGGGTGTAGAATCCTAAGTCGGTCAATCGTCTTAGGACCACGTGGCGTGGAGTTGGCTTTGTTAAAAGTTTTGGAGTCCCTTGGTTTAGAAATAAAAGTAAGAATACGGGTAGAGGGAGTAGAAAGAAGGAAGTAAAGAGAGAGGAACCCTAACCCGTGTTACACGGCTACCTAACCTAACCTAACCTATAAAGATAGGTTAGGTTAGGTTAGGTAGGGTTGGTTAGGTTCGGTCATATATCTACGTTAATTTTAACTCCAATGAAAAAAAATTGAACTCATGCATAATGAAATGGGTAGCTTTGTAACACCACTCTATTGTGTACCACTATAATGGAACACCACTATAATGGAACACTACTTATCCTGAGTAACACTTCCTCATCGGTTGCACTTGATAACACTGTTATGAGCTGACATATGATGGTTACACCGGAACCAAAGGTACACTGCCAATAAGGAAATGCTAACACAAGGATTAAATACGCTGCCACCATCTGCCTTTGACCATTGAAACTATATCAAGCAACGAGGCAAGAAACATTGCTTGACTAGGAGAGTACTTTCTATGACTGTCATTAATTATGAAAACGGTTGTCAGCCACTATATCCAAAAGGCTAAGAGGATTCAACAATTGACACAGACGGGAAATTTAACATGAGTTTATTGAGACCAAAATTATGTCAATCACTACTTATAAATGCTACACTAACACTGGCAAAAAGTTAAGAAATTTGGACATGGAACAAAAACTCAGAGATCACACACATTACCTTAAGCTATCTCTCTCCCGGGCTGAGATGTTCTTCACAGCCCCGCTTTCGATCCCGGTGTACCGCCCTCTGCCCTTCCTATGTTCCTACAGGCCCTCTATATACAACCCCCCACAGGGGGGAGGGGGAGATCTGCTGTTGCTACCCACCAAGAGTGTACAAACACTCAAGGAAATATTTCAAAAAGCTTGTTTGACATTCACCCTACACTCTTCAAGAGAGGAGTTATTAATTACATGTGACTGACCTCTGACCTGGCCAAAAGGGGGAGATCCAGGGATGTTTACACATAAGAATCTGGAGTCTAATTTCCTTGCATGAAATATTACATACTTGAAACTATGCTGACTAAGACTAACCCAGGAATTTATAATCAATATACAAGATAAACCGGAGGTCATCTGGGCTGACCTCTTGGAGAAGGCTTCCCTGGGTGTGAACTCTAAGGGGGGGGAGGTCCTGGGTGTTACAGCTTTATCATTTGATAAGAAAAAAATTAGTGAAAATATATTAATTCAGGAAAACTTGGCTTATTAAGCAAATCGGGCCTTGCATAGTAGGCTGAGAAGTGAGTTCTGGCTACTAGGTACGACATATATATATATATGGCCACACGAGCCCCAGGAGGTGGACATCCCGGCCCCGCACCTACGGGTTCCAGAGATCGTCACAGCCCCCTTTCACCCGAGGCCGTCTTCCGTCATGACCCAGCACAACTGCTGCTGGGTCATGAAGGAAGCCGGCCTCAGGCAGGTGCACGGCTCTCACGTCCACCTCCTGGGGCTCGTGCGGCCCAGGCTCTGCTTCAGGAGGCTGGGGTGGTTCTTGTCCTTGCTGGGGTGGTTCTTGTCCTTGCTGGGGTGGTTCTTGTCCTTGCTGGGGTGGTTCTTGTCCTTGCTGGGGTCGTTCTTGTCCTTGCTGGGGTCGTTCTTGTCCTTGCTGGGGTCGTTCTTCTCCGGCCCCGACGACGGCGGTCTCCGGGCTTGGAGCCCCCTGTGTCTTCTTTTACCAACTTCGAGGTCAACTCTGGCGCTGGAGTCCCTGGGGGCAGTTCGTTCTTGCCTTCAGCATCGTTCTGACAGTTCCTGCGGTGGCGCTGGAACCAATCGTATTGGCGTTTGCCTTTCCATTAAAGACTTCGGGCGCCGTGGAGTGGTTGGGGGGGAAGGGGGGGGGGACGGACCTGCTGCTTGGGTAACAGCTTCTTCCCCCGTATCAACCTACCTTGGAGGGGCCACTCCATAGTCTCCTGAGACTGATGACATTTAAAATATTATTATACAATATATATATATATATATATATATATATATATATATATTGTGACGGTAACGCGTTGGTGTTCGGCTGTTTAAGGCTAGGGGTATGGCCTCGTCACATAGTTATAAAAAAAAATAGAAAAACTGGAACTTCGTCTGTGGTAAGGTAAGGAGAAGACACACAAAACACAAGTAAACTTTAACAATGAAATTTTAATTACGTTAAATAAATCAAAACATGAAAATAATGCACAAACAAATATGTATAATAAAATCAATGAATCAAAATAATAAGAATACTTAAATGACACAATGAAAGTTACGTTAAGGCAAAATAATAAGAAGTGCAACACAAAAGTTAAGTGGGAGGTGCTGGAATATTGGCTTAAAGCCACCACCTCTCTCAGTACACGCTAACGTCTAGCTGGGAGGAGTGCTGGCTACGAAAGCACGGAACATTCTGAGGACTGATGTTGGGGTGGCCCCAGACATCAGGTAGTATTGGGGGCGAGTGCAGGTGCAGCCAGACCGGCGACCAATCAGCGGAGCCGTAGCGATCAACGGGTAGTTTGGTGGTTGGAGTTCGAACAGGTGGCTGGATGCATACGTTTCTGCTCACCCTGGCAAGCCTTGCTGGTGCTGGTGTTGTTGTTGTTTGACATTTCTTCCATAGTCTTTTATATAATTGTGACGACGTAATTATGAAGGGAAGAGCAGGCTCAATCTCTTGAAGGAGATTATTGTCACAACTCTCCCCCGAAGCCTGCGGTTCTGGAAGAAGTACGTCGTTATGTGGTGGAGTAATAGATGGAGTTGCTTCTACTTCATAAACTCTGGAGAGATCATGGGCTAAGATGTTGTCAGACTCTTGGTATAGCGTGTCTCCAGGTTGAATTTCTGCAGTTAGCAAGCCCATAGTAGAAGACGTTGAGATGAGAAGTGGGCGTGCTGCAGGAGGTGTAGGGTGGTGTGGTCCGTATTGATGGTGGACCGAGCACTTTTCAGGTGTGGAGTGAAGTGCTGAAGCTTCAGGATGAGGAAGAGTAGCTCCTTGCCAATTGTTCCGTCGTTCCTTGTAGCAGTAGTCGCTGACAGGTGTATTCTTCTCGCCTCGTTGCTGCATCACGACACCACCATCGTCGGTACCATTGGCGTCGAAATGGAGGATGTAGGGCTTATCTGACGAGGTGAGAGTGGAATTAGAAGAGGGCATAGGAGCACGAGTATTATCCTGAAAGCATTTGGGAAGATCATTAAGGATTTTGGAATTAGAAAGCGCTGACTCCTTGTCAGTGCTTTCGGGAGGAGAAGCTGGGAAGGTCTCACTGTGGATGTAGGGTTCTGTGAATGTGGAATAATTAGTCAAGACAGTGGGAGGAGTACCATTATATTGCTTCAGGAGGTTGACGTGGCACAGCTGGGTCTTCCGCCGCCTATCTGGAGTCTCTATCACATAATTATTATTATTCCTGCACTCTTTGACGCAGTAGGGTCCTGAAAATCTGTTTTGTAAAGGTGAACCTGGGATAGGGAAATAAGCAAGGACGAAGTCTCCCGGCTTGAATTTTCTTACTTTGCTGGTCTGGTCGTAATGAGTCTTCATTCTCACCTGGGCTTTCAATAGATTATCATGGGCAAAGCGGTGGACTCTCTCTAGAATGTGTTGAAGGTTTTGAAGAAACTGGGGCACATTCTGATGCTCACTGAAGGTGGCATCTCTGAGAGAGTCTTTGAAAGCCTTAAGGGGAGTACGGCACTTACGGCCGTAGAGCATCTCATAAGGAGATACTCCTAGGGACTCATTGGGGAGACTTCTGAAAATACACATTATTAGGTCAATCTGCTTATCCCAATCCTTTGAGGTTTCACTACAAAACTTTTTCAAGAGTGCTTTGATGGTCTGATGACTACGTTCAAGAGAACCCTGTGAAGCAGGATGATAGGGGCTGGACAATACCTGTTTGATGTTGAACTCCTCCAGTGTCCTTTTGAAGAGATCACTGGTGAAGTTGGTGCCACAGTCACTTTGAATCTCCCTGGGAAATCCGTATTGAGTGAAGATCTTCAATAGATGTTTGATAACCGTAGCAGCCGTGATGTTCTTCACTGGAACTGCTATGGGAAATCTGGTGGTAGGACACAGGATGGTTAGGATGTAGGCGTTACCTGAACTGGTCCGAGGTAAAGGACCAACACAGTCTATTATGAGTCTGTGGAAAGGTTCCGCAGGCACCTGTATGGGAATCAGTGGTGCTCTGGGAATGGAGACGTTCGGTTTGCCTGCCATCTGACATGTATGACACTGTTTTACGTACTGTTTGACGTTGTTTACCATACCTGGCCAGTAGTAGTCTTGACGAATCCCATGGTAAGTCTTGTTGAAGCCGTAGTGGGAGAATGCTCCGTGGGCCAGGTGTAGAATAGTGGGCCGCAGGCTGGTGGGAATCACAAGTTGTTCGGTGTTGGCCCAATCGTCCTCCTCCTTCAGTTTACTGGGTCTATATCTGCGGTAGAGCAAGTCGTTCTCTAGGAAGAACCCAGGAATACTGTCGGGTTGAGTCTCAGCCTGGAAAAACAATGGTGTTAAAGTAAGATCTTCCCTCTGCAACTTACGGAACTCCAACTTGGTCAGATGCGGGGGTAGTTTCTGAGGGTCTTGAGGGACAGCGGTGGCAGTAGAGTCAGCTGGCTGTGGACGTGCGGCTTGTGCACGGGTGGTCACGAGAACCGGAGGAGAAACTTCATCACTCTCTTGAACCTCTGCTTGAACATACTCGAGAATAGGATTACTTGGCACAGAGTTACACACCTGGGGTTTGTCCATGACGATCAGGTTGGTCGGTTGCAGGTCTTCTGCCAAGTCGTTGCCTAGGAGAAGTTGCACTCCAGGCATGGGAAAAGGCTTTTCCCTGACGGCGACTTGGACTTCCCCGTTCACGTAGGGACAATTCAGGTGGACTCTGGCGAGAGGGTATGGAGTGGTAGCAGTGAGGTCAGTGATGAAGACTGTTTCCCCGGTGTAGACTATGTTGGGCACAGCCGACTTCAAGATGATCGATTGTAGAGCCGCTGTGTCCCTCAAGATCTTCAATTTGAAACGTCCCTCCGGATTTGAACCGTTGGCAGAGACAGTTCCAGTATACAGGTGGTTACTGAAAAGAGAAAGATCATTAACATCAACACCAACATTCATCACAGGCTTACCGGACTTAGGAGGAGTTGGTTTGGGTCGTTGTTGGTCAGTGGTTCCCTTGTATTGAGACTTACCACACTTGTCTATGGTATGTCCATAGAGTCTACAATATTTGCAGTACAGTTGTGAACCAGCTTGATCGGGGCTCACCTTCTCGTAACTGTACCACGACTTCTTACTGGAGGATGGTTCAGGTGTCAGCCGGTGGATGAGGCTGTAAGTGTCAGCCGACTTAGCACACTTCAGGTAGTCGGTTTCTTCTTTATCTGCTAAGTAGAGGCGGACAGGAGGCGGCACACGTCTCAAGAATTCTTCAACAAGCATCAGGTTGACGAGTTCTGTAAAAGTAGAGACATGTGCTGCTTCCAGCCATTTCATGAAATACCTCCGTTTCGTGTTAGCAAACTCGAGGAAGGTAGTGGTACTTGCCTTCAGGTGGTCACGGAATTTCCTTCTATAACTTTCGGTGGAAAGTAGGTAGGCGTCTAACACTGCTTGTTTCAGAGTGTAGTAGTCATTCTCAGACGCCAAAGTACTGAGTGTGACTGCAGCTCTACCTGTAAGATGGACTCTGAGAAGTGTTGCCCATTGGTCGACAGGCCAACTGAGTTGATTAGCAAGGGTTTCAAAGGTGGTAAAGAACACATCAACTTCTGCTTCTACAAAGGATGGCATTAACTTACTTGCATGTGATATATTAAAACTGACGGGAAGATTGGCAGTAGCTTGCTGGCGTTGAGCGAGGTGTGAAGTTTCCAACGTGTATTCCCGTTGACGACACTCAAGAGCCAGAGTCGCTTGTTGCTTGTCATGTTCGCGTTGCATCTCCAACTCTCGTCGTTTGGTTTCAAGCTGTACTCGTTCCCGCTCCTGGAGTGTTTCAAGCTGTACTCGTTCCCGCTCCTGGAGTAGGGCAACCTCACGTTCCTGGAGGGCGAGTCCGCGTTCTTGTTCTTCTCTTCGTATGGCAGCTGCTCGTTCTTGTTGTTCGAGGGCTTCCCTTTGCTGCTCACGTTCAATCTTGGCCAGCTCTAGTTTGAGTTTCAGCGTTGCCAAATCAGTTTTATCTGCAATATAGTAAGTTTCATGAGTTTCAGAGTCTATCTTACCTTGCTCTAAATAGTAATCCAGCAACAGGTTGTGTAGGTCATTTTTGTTGGCTTGGTAGGGAACTTCTAGTTGATACTCATGTGCAAGAGTTTGTAGTTCAGTCCTCTTGGCACGACTCAAAGTCCCTATTTCACCTGCTGGATTTGCACGGAAAGTTTGGAGACGAAACATGGTGAAATTAGCAAATAAAGGTACACGAATGTTCAATAATGAAATGTCAGAAACAGGACAACGTGGCAACTGGTACCTATCCTGTGTGATCTTTAACAATTAACGTTAAGTGAAAGATATTAAATGATTAAATTAAATCAAGGGCGCAGGAAATCTTGTACCCGGTACTCATGTAAGAGAATAAGGGCAAGAAAATCCTACTAACAAATGAAACAAAGTTTCGAAAACAAATGAAACAGTTAAATGCTTCAAAAGTAAAATTGGTAGTCCAAGGATGTAGGCATACCTTGCCAAGTCTCTATAGGACATAAAGCAAGTTTTTCCTACTGAATTTAATATGATACTTACAGAATTAGCGAACTTTTGTGCTCTGAAAAAATAAGCTAATTCCCTACCGTTGTATGTATCATCATCTCTGACTGACGTGTAGGGGTGCGAGGTGTCAACTTGTGACGAGAACTGCTGCTGAGGTCCCAACTCAGCAACTAAAGTTCGAGCTAGAGGAACTATGGCCCTCTTTGTCCTCCTACAGTCAGATTGCAGAAGATTGGGTACTCTTGACCCGGGGCAGACCACAGTACCAGGGTACCAATATGATGATCTGTCAGAATGAGAAATATTCAAGGGACATAGATGGTAAATACGAGTAATAACATGGAGGGAGAGATGACCAATTAAGAGTATGACTGAGGCCTACAGTCACCACGTAATCCAAAGTTGTCTCACCTTCACTATATGTTACTCTCGTAATGCACAATACACCGCACCTTATAAAAAATGAAATTGAATGAAAAATAGTAAAGCTACGTTAACAAAGTTAAATACGCTTACCATAAATTACCACTTGGCACCAGTACCTGAGTGAAGCTCCTAGGACAGGCCCCCATATAACTTGTGACGGTAACGCGTTGGTGTTCGGCTGTTTAAGGCTAGGGGTATGGCCTCGTCACATAGTTATAAAAAAAAATAGAAAAACTGGAACTTCGTCTGTGGTAAGGTAAGGAGAAGACACACAAAACACAAGTAAACTTTAACAATGAAATTTTAATTACGTTAAATAAATCAAAACATGAAAATAATGCACAAACAAATATGTATAATAAAATCAATGAATCAAAATAATAAGAATACTTAAATGACACAATGAAAGTTACGTTAAGGCAAAATAATAAGAAGTGCAACACAAAAGTTAAGTGGGAGGTGCTGGAATATTGGCTTAAAGCCACCACCTCTCTCAGTACACGCTAACGTCTAGCTGGGAGGAGTGCTGGCTACGAAAGCACGGAACATTCTGAGGACTGATGTTGGGGTGGCCCCAGACATCAGGTAGTATTGGGGGCGAGTGCAGGTGCAGCCAGACCGGCGACCAATCAGCGGAGCCGTAGCGATCAACGGGTAGTTTGGTGGTTGGAGTTCGAACAGGTGGCTGGATGCATACGTTTCTGCTCACCCTGGCAAGCCTTGCTGGTGCTGGTGTTGTTGTTGTTTGACATTTCTTCCATAGTCTTTTATATAATTGTGACGACGTAATTATGAAGGGAAGAGCAGGCTCAATCTCTTGAAGGAGATTATTGTCACAATATATATATATATATATATATATATATATATATATATATATATATATATATATTGTGACGATAATCTCCTTCAAGAGATTGAGCCTGCTCTTCCCTCCATAATTACGTCGTCGAAATTATATAAAACGACTATGGAAGACATGTCCAACAATGACAACAACACCAGCAAGGCTTGCCAGGGTGAGCAAAACGTATGCAGCCAGCCACCTGTTCGTACTCAAACCACCAAACTACATGTTGATCGCTACCGGCTCCGCTGATTGGTCGCCGGTCTGGCTGCACCTGCACTCGCCCCCATACTACTTGATGTCTGGGGTCGCCCCACCCACAGACCTCAGAATGTTCAGTGCTCTCGTGGTCACCACTCCTCCCGGCTAGACGCTAGCGTGTACTGAGAGAAGTGGTGGCTTTAAGCCAATATTCCAAACACCTCCCATTTACTTTGTATTGCACTTCTTGTTATTTTGCCTTAACGTAACTTTTCATTGTCATTTAATTATTCTTATTATTTTGATTGATTGATTTTATTATAAGAATTTGTTTGTGCATTTTATTCATGTTTTGATTTAATTAACGTAATTAAAATTTCATTGTTAAAGTTTACTTGTGTTTTGTGTGTCTTCTCCTTACCTTACCACAGACGAAGTTCCAGTTTTTTCTATTTTTTTTTATAACTATGTGACGAGGCCATACCCCTAGCCTTAAACAGCCGAACACCAACGCGTTACCGTCACAAGTTATATGGGGGCCTGTCCTAGGAGCTTCACTCAGGTACTGGTGCCAAGTGGAAATTTATGGTAAGCGTATTTAACTTTGTTAACGTAGCTTTACTATTTTTCATATTCAATTTCATTTTTTATAAGGTGCGGTGTATTGTGCATTACGAGAGTAACATATAGTGAAGGTGAGACAACTTTGGATTACGTGGTGACTGTAGGCCGCAGTCATACTCTTAATTGGTCATCTCTCCCTCCGTGTTATTACTCGTGTTTACCATCTATGTCCCTTGAATATTTCTCATTCTGACAGATCATCATATTGGTACCCTGGTACTGTGGTCTGCCCCGGGTCAAGAGTACCCAATCTTCTGCAATCTGACTGTAGGAGGACAAAGAGGGCCATAGTTCCTCTAGCTCGAACTTTAGTTGCTGAATTGGGACCTCAGCAGCAGTTCTCGTCACCAGTTGACACCTCGCACCCCTACACGTCAGTCAGAGATGATGATACATACAACGGTAGGGAATTAGCTTATTTTTTCAGAGCACAAAAGTTCGCTAATTCCGTAAGTATCATATTAAATTCAGTGGGAAAAACTTGCTTTATGTCCTATAGAGACTTGGCAAGGTATGCCTACATCCTTGGACTACCAATTTTACTTTTGAAGCATTTAACTGTTTCACTTGTTTTCGAAACTTAGTTTCATTTGTTAGTAGGATTTTCTTGCCCTTATTCTCTTACATGAGTACCGGGTACAAGATTTCCTGCGCCCTTGATTTAATTTAATCATTTAATATCTTTCACTTAACGTTAATTGTTAAAGATCACACAGGATAGGTACCAGTTGCCACGTTGTCCTGTTTCTGACATTTCACTATTGAATATTCGTGTACCTTTATTTGCTAATTTCACCATGTTTCGTCTCCAAACTTTCCGTGCAAATCCAGCAGGTGAAATAGGGACTTTAAGTCGTGCCAAGAGGACTGAATTACAAACTCTTGCACATGAGTATCAACTAGAAGTTCCCTACCAAGCCAACAAAAATGACCTACACAACCTGTTGCTGGATTACTATTTAGAGCAAGGTAAGATAGACTCTGAAACTCATGAAACTTACTATATTGCAGATAAAACTGACTTGGCAACGATGAAACTTAAACTAGAGCTGGCTAAGATTGAACGTGAGCAACAAGAACGAGCGGCTGCCATACGGAGGGAAGAACAAGAACGCGAAGCTGCTTTGAGGAGAGAAGAACACGAACGAGGACTCGCCCTCCAAGAACGTGAGGTTGCACTACTCCAGGAGCGGGAACGAGTACAGCTTGAAGCACTCCAGGAGCGGGAACGAGTACAGCTTGAAACCAAACAACGCGAGTTGGAAATGCAACGTGAACATGACAAGCAACAAGCAACTCTGGCTCTAGAGTGTCGTCAACGTGAAATCGCCTTGGAAACTTCCCACTTCACTCAACGCCAACAAGCTACTGCCAATCTTCCCGTCAGTTTTAATATATCACATGCAAGTAAGTTAATGCCATCCTTTGTAGAAGCAGAAGTTGATGTGTTTTTCACCACCTTTGAAACCCTTGCTAATCAACTCCGTTGG
Organism: Procambarus clarkii; assembly: GCF_040958095.1. NCBI lineage: Eukaryota > Metazoa > Arthropoda > Malacostraca > Decapoda > Cambaridae > Procambarus > Procambarus clarkii. The sequence continues at coordinate 27,417,651 of NC_091212.1, forward strand.
CCTGTCGACCAATGGGCCACACTTCTCAGAGTCCATCTTACAGGTAGAGCTGCAGTCACACTCAGTACTTTGGCGTCTGAGAATGACTACTACACTCTGAAACAAGCAGTGTTGGACGCCTACCTACTTTCCACTGAAAGTTATAGAAGGAAATTCCGTGACCACCTGAAGGCAAGTACCACTACCTTCCTTGAGTTTGCTAACACGAAACGGAGGTATTTCATGAAATGGCTGGAAGCAGCACATGTCTCTACTTTTACAGAACTCGTCAACCTGATGCTTGTTGAAGAATTCTTGAGACGTGTGCCGCCTCCTGTCCGCCTCTACTTAGCAGATAAAGAAGAAACCGACTACCTGAAGTGTGCTAAGTCGGCTGACACTTACAGCCTCATCCACCGGCTGACACCCGAACCATCCTCCAGTAAGAAGTCGTGGTACAGTTACGAGAAGGTGAGCCCCGATCAAGCTGGTTCACAACTGTACTGCAAGTATTGTAGACTCTATGGACATACCATAGAAAAGTGTGGTAAGTCTCAATACAAGGGAACCACTGACCAACAAAGACCCAAACCAACTCCTCCTAAGTCCGGTAAGCCTGTGATGAATGTTGGTGTTGATGTTAATGATCTTTCTCTTTTCAGTAACCACCTGTATACTGGAACTGTCTCTGCCAACGGTTCAAATCCGGAGGGATGTTTCAAATTGAAGATCTTGAGGGACACAGCTGCTCTACAATCGATCATCTTGAAGTCGGCTGTGCCCAACCTAGTCTACACCGGGGAAACAGTCTTCATCACTGACCTCACTGCTACCACTCCATACCCTCTCGCCAGAGTCCACCTGGATTGTCCCTACGTGAACGGAGAAGTCCAAGTCGCCGTCAGGGAAAAGCCTTTTCCCATGCCTGGAGTGCAACTTCTCCTAGGCAACGACTTGGCAGAAGACCTGCAACCGACCAACCTGATCGTCATGGACAAACCCCAGGTGTGTAACTCTGTGCCAATAAACCCTATTCTTGAGTATGTTCCAGCAGAGGTTCAAGAGAGTGATGAAGTTTCTCCTCCGGTTCTCGTGACCACCCGTGCACAAGCCGCACGTCCACAGCCAGCTGACGCTACTGCTACCGCTGTCCCTCAAGACCCTCAGAAACTACCCCCGCATCTGACCAAGTTGGAGTTCCGTAAGTTGCAGAGGGAAGATCTTACTTTAACACCATTGTTTTTCCAGGCTGAGACTCAACCCGACAGTATTCCTGGGTTCTTCCTAGAGAACGACTTGCTCTACCGCAGATATAGACCCAGTAAACTGAAGGAGGAGGACGATTGGGCCAACATCGAACAACTTGTGATTCCCACCAGCCTGCGGCCCACTATTCTACACCTGGCCCACGGAGCATTCTCCCACTACGGCTTCAACAAGACTTACCATGGGATTCGCCAAGACTACTACTGGCCAGGTATGGTAAATAACGTCAAACAGTACGTAAAACAGTGTCATACATGTCAGATGGCAGGCAAACCGAACGTCTCCATTCCCAGAGCACCACTGATTCCCATACAGGTGCCTGCGGAACCTTTCCACAGACTCATAATAGACTGTGTTGGTCCTTTACCTCGGACCAGTTCAGGTAACGCCTACATCCTAACCATCCTGTGTCCTACCACCAGATTTCCCATAGCAGTTCCAGTGAAGAACATCACGGCTGCTACGGTTATCAAACATCTATTGAAGATCTTCACTCAATACGGATTTCCCAGGGAGATTCAAAGTGACTGTGGCACCAACTTCACCAGTGATCTCTTCAAAAGGACACTGGAGGAGTTCAACATCAAACAGGTATTGTCCAGCCCCTATCATCCTGCTTCACAGGGTTCTCTTGAACGTAGTCATCAGACCATCAAAGCACTCTTGAAAAAGTTTTGTAGTGAAACCTCAAAGGATTGGGATAAGCAGATTGACCTAATAATGTGTATTTTCAGAAGTCTCCCCAATGAGTCCCTAGGAGTATCTCCTTATGAGATGCTCTACGGCCGTAAGTGCCGTACTCCCCTTAAGGCTTTCAAAGACTCTCTCAGAGATGCCACCTTCAGTGAGCATCAGAATGTGCCCCAGTTTCTTCAAAACCTTCAACACATTCTAGAGAGAGTCCACCGCTTTGCCCATGATAATCTATTGAAAGCCCAGGTGAGAATGAAGACTCATTACGACCAGACCAGCAAAGTAAGAAAATTCAAGCCGGGAGACTTCGTCCTTGCCTATTTCCCTATCCCAGGTTCACCTTTACAAAACAAATTTTCAGGACCCTACTGCGTCAAAGAGTGCAGAAGCAACAACACTTACGTCATAGAGACTCCAGATAGGCGGCGGAAGACCCAGCTGTGCCACGTCAACCTCCTGAAGCAATATAATGGTACTCCTCCCACTGTCCTGACTAATTATTCTACCTTCACAGAACCCTACGTCCACAGTGAGACCATCCCAGCTTCTTCTCCCGAAAGCACTGACAAGGAGTCGGCGCTTTCTAATTCCGAAATCCTTAATGATCTTCCCAAATGCTTTCAGGATAATAATCGTGCTCCTATGCCCTCTTCTAATTCCACTCTCACCTCGTCAGATAAGCCCTTCATCCTCCATGTCGACGCCAATGGTACCGACGATGGTGGTGTCGTGATGCAGCAACGAGGCGAGAAGAATACACCTGTCAGCGACTACTGCTACAAGGAACGACGGAACAATTGGCAAGGAGCTACTCTTCCTCATCCTGAAGCTTCAGCACTTCGCTCCACACCTGAAAAGTGCTCGGTCCACCATCAACACG
>NC_091212.1:27425468-27445468 GCF_040958095.1 Procambarus clarkii
GTTATCAATCTTACATATTTCTCTTAGTAAATACCCTCAACAGATACAGGAAGTCGTATTGTAAGACGACAATTCCAGCTGCACGACAATCGTCCCAATTCAACAATCCCAGCTGCACACAGCTATCACATGCGACAACCCTCAGTCACAATCAATTCACGTCCTTTTGAACACCATTCCTGCATCTTTAAATATACCAGCAGATTGCACTATCATGAGACGAATAGCAGAGCACCACTGCTCTACCAACCACTTGAGGGGAAGGACTCTCCCCTCAAACGACTGCTCTACCAACCACTTGAGGGGGAGGACTCTCCCTCAAACGACTGCTCTACCAGAAAAAAAATTACCACTAATAATGGGGTCATTTAACAGTGTCAGGAAGCATCAAGTCACTCACATATCTTACAACTTACAGTGTAAACAATATCTTATAACTTACAGTGTTAACAATATCTTACAACACAGTGTAAACAATATCTTACAACTTACAATGTAAACAATATCTTACAACTTACAGTGTAAACAATATCTTACAACTTACAGTGTAAACAATATCTTACAACTTACAGTGTAAACAATATCTTACAACTTACAGTGTAAACAATATCTTATAACTTACAGTGTAAACAATATCTTATCATACTTAGAGGGTGGACTGATATATAGATGAGCTCAATCCCATGGTTCCAGTGACGGTCCATAGGCCTAAGCCTTAAGATAGCACACAATGGAGCAGCAGCCATCCATCACAGTCTTATATAACGGAGAGAAGGGCGCTAAGCCGTGTAAACCTAAGACTAGATACAACGAGCTTGGGAAAGTCTCCCAGCACTGCAACCTCTGAATCTTGTTGACAGCATGAACTGCAGCAGTTGACAGATTATTGGAAGGATGTGGCTGACCAGTCACGCTGACAGCTAGCTAACACAGTACGAGCTCAGGAAGTAGAAGAATTCCCAGAGCATAATCCTAGTATGCATACCACTCCTTATTCCTAACTTATTCTTAGGGGAGGGGGGGGATCGGCCTGAGAGCCTGAAGATTCCAACAAATACCCCCCCCCCCAAGAGTTTCTTTCACCCCTGTGCCCCTGTTACCTAGCAGTAAAATAGGTACCTGGGTGTTAGTCAGCTGTCACGGGCTGCTTCCTGGAGGTGGAGGCCTGGTCGAGGACCGGGCCGCGGGGACACTGAAGCCCCGAAATCATCTCAAGATAACCCCCCCCACGTCTGCTCAAAGTTGACCCCTAAAGGTGGCAAGATATCATCAATCGCGGGTCAGCTTTCAATTTAACTTCGACTATTACGAGGAAATGTGGCTCCTAATCCAAGAACTCATGATTCTGAAGGCAATACGTCGGGGAGGAGTGTTGCGTCCTCTGATATCTGCAACAGTGTTCCGGTGGTGCTAGAGCTTCGTGATACATGGAGCTGTGATGGGCGGCATTACCTCAGGTGGCAATTATATGAAGAGTAATGTAATTGGTCCACTCATCGTCTGTGGTGAAGTCAGGGAGTCCCTGAAGGTGGCGGCACAGAATGATCTCATCAGTGTGCTACAATCAGTACTGTAGCTGATTACTGATTGTGCTACAATCAGCTCGTGACTCACTTGTCCTCAGTTCCAGTCTCGGAGAAGGTGACATGTTCTCACGGTTCCTTATGCCCGATGCCTCCTCCCGTGGCAGCCAGGAGGCACCCGGAGGTTAGTTACCTGAAGCAGGTCGTAACCAGGGGAGACGACCCTGGGGGACGACCCTGGAGGACGACCTGAAGGGACGACCCTGTGGGGGGGGGCGACACTCGGAGGGCGACACTGGGGGGACGACCCTGGGGGACGACCCTGGAGGACGACCTGAAGGGACGACCCTGAGGGGGGGGGCGACACTGGGGGACGACCCTGGGGGACGACCCTGAGGGACGACCCTGAGGGACGACCCGGGGGGACGACCCTGAGGGACGACCCTGAGGGACGACCCGGGGGGACAACCCGGGGGGACGACCCTGAGGGACGACCCTGAGGGACGACCCTGGGGGACGACCCTGAGGGACGACCCGGGGGGACGACCCTGAGGGACGACCCGGGGGGACGACCCGGGGGGACGACCCTGAGGGACGACCCTGAGGGACGACCCGGGGGGACGACCCTGAGGGACGACCCTGAGGGACGACCCGGGGGGACGGTTAGGTTTACGACACTAGCACAACGGGACAAATCTCGACAAACCAAAATAAAGAGAAACCAAAATCACGACAATACGAAAGAAAAAAAAATGCGCGTGACAAGTTGATGAAATATGTGGTTGACGAAGACCATTAAGCAGGTGTGAGTTGGCGCACTTCCTGCCCCCGACACTGGTGCACACGTAATGGCTCGGGACCACTTGTTCAACTGTGTGTGTGTGTGTGTGTGTGTGTGTGTGTGTGTGTGGGTGTGTGTGTGTGTGTGTGTGTGTGTGTGTGTGTGTGTGTGTGTGTGTGTGGGTGTGTGTGTGTGTGTGTGTGTGTGTGTGTGTGTGTGTGTGTGTGTGTGTGTGTGTGTGTACTCTTCTAGTTGTGCTTGCGGGGGTTGAGCTCTGGCTCTTTGGTCCCGCCTCTCAACTGTCAATCAACTGGTGTACAGATTCCTGAGCCTACTGGGCTCTATCATATCTACATTTGAAACTGTGTATGGAGTCAGCCTCCACCACATCACTGCCTAATGCATTCCATCTGTTAACTACTCTGACACTGAAAAAGTTCTTGCTAACGTCCCTGTGGCTCATGTGGGTACTCAGTCTCCACCAGTGTCCCCTTGTTCGCGTACCACCCGTGTTAAACTATTTATCCTTATCTACCATGTCAATTCCTCTGAGAATTTTGTAGGTAATGATCATGTCTCACCTTGCTTTTCTGTCTTCCAGTGTCGTGAGGTGCATTTCCCGCAGCCTTTCCTCGTAACTCATGCCTCTTAGTTCTGGGACTACCCTAGTGGCATATCTCTGAACTTTTTCCAGTTTTGTCTTGTGCTTGACAAGGTACCGGCTCCATGCTGGGGCCGCATACTCCAGAATTGGTATTACATATGTGGTATATAAGGTTCTGAATGATTCCTTACACAGGTTCCTGAATACAGTTCTGATGTTAGCCAGCCTCGCATATGCCGCAGATGTTTTTCCCTTTGATGTGGGCTTCAGGAGACAGGTTTGGTGTGATATCAACTCCCAGATCTTTCTCTCTGTCTGTTTCACGAAGGACTTCCTCCCCCATTCGGTATCCTGTGTCTGGCCTCCTGTTTCCACTGCCTAGTTTCATTACCTTACATTTACTCGGGCTGAACCTTAATAGCCATTTGTTGAACCATTCATTCAGTCTGTCTAGGTCAACTTGTAGCCTCATACTATCTTCCTCCGCCTTAATCCTCCTCATAATTTTTGCATCATCAGCAAACAATGAGAGGAGTGATTCTATATCACCTGGAAGATCATTTACATATATAAGAAACAGTATGTGTCCAAGGATTGAACCCTGCGGGACCCCACTGGTGACGTCTCGCCAATCTGAGACCTCACTCCGCACAGTGACTCGCTGCCTTCTGTTACTTAGGTACTCCCTTATCCAATGGAGCACCTTCCCTCTCACTCCTCCCTGCATCTCTAGCTTTCGCACTAGTCTCTGGTGTGGTACTGTGTCAAAGGATTTCCGGCAATCTAAAAATATGCAGTCTGTCCACCCCTCTCTTTCTTGTCTAATGCTTGTTGCCTGATCGTAGAATTCAATTAATCCTGTGAGGCATGACTTGCCATCCCTGAAATAATGTTGGTGTTGTGTCACAAAGTTCCTTCGCTCCAGATGTTCCACTAGCTTGTTTCGCACAATTTTCTCCATTAACTTGCATAGTATGCAAGTTAGGGACACTGGCCTGTAGTTCAGCGCTTCCTATCTATCCCCCTTCTTGTATATCGGGACAACGTTGCCTCTTCCTAATTTCTGGCAGTTCACCTGTTACCAGTGATTTGTTATACACCATGGAGAGTGGCAGGCACAGTGCTTCTGCTCCTTCCTTTAGTATCCATGACAATATTCCATCCGGGCCTATAGCCATTGTCACATCCAACTCTAGCAAAAGCTTCCTTACATCCCCACTGGTAATCTCAAATTCACCTAGTGGTTCCTTTAACTATTCCTTCCCTTATCTCTGGAACTTCTCCTTGCTCCAATGTGAAGACTTCCTGGAATTTCATATTGAGTTCCTCGCACACTTCTTTGTCGTTTGTAGTGAATCTGTGTGCCCCTATCCTCAGTTTCATTACCTGTTCCTTCACTTTTGTCTTTCTCCTGATGTGGCTGTGTAGCAATTTAGGTCAGTCTTAGCCTTGCTTGCTATGTCATTTTCATATTGCCCTTCTGCCTCTCTTCTCACCCTGATGTATTCATTCCTGGCTCTCTGGTAACCTTCTCTGCTCTCAAGTGTCATGTTATTTTTATAGTTTCTCCATGCCCTTTTACTTTCTTGCTCAGCTAGCTTACATCTCTGATTAAACTATGGGTTTCTCATCTGCCTTTCATTTATTACCTTTTGGGCCGGGATAAACTTTTCTACTGCCTCCTTACATTCAAGTGTGATGTATTCCATCATGTCTTGATCCGTCTTTCCCCTTAGCTCTGTTTCCCATGTGATATCCGTTAGGAATTTTCTCATCTCCTCATACTTTCCCTTATGAAATGCTAGCCTTTTGCTTTCAGTTACCTTTCTCGAGTACTTTAACCCTTCTTCGACCAGATACTCAAATGTCAGTACACTGTGATTGCTCATTCCTACTGGGGCCTCGAAGTCAATTTCCCTTATGTCAGAGTCATTCAGAGTGAAGACTAGGTCGAGTCTCGCTGGTTCAACGTTTCCTCTCATTCTAGTGGGTTCCCTGACATGTTGGTTTAGAAAGTTTCATGTCGCCACCTCCACTAGTTTGGCTCTCCGTGTTTCCTCTCCTCCATGCGGTTCCTTGTTCTCCCAGTCTATTCTTCTGTGATTGAAGTCCCCCATGATGAGCAGATGGGATCGATTTCTACAGGCAGCAGAGGCTGCCCTCTCAATTATGTTGTTAACTGGCATGTTGTTTCTGTCATACTCTTGCCTGGGTCTTTTGTCATTTGGTAGTGGGTTATATATCACTGCTACTACTATTTTTGGTCCTCCCATCGTCATGGTGCCTGTTATATAGTCTCTAAACCCTTCATAGCCTGGGATAACCATTGTGTTGAAACTCCATTCCTTTCTCATGAGTAGGGCCACTCTGCCTCCTCCCCTACCCTCCTTCTCTTTCCTTATTACAGTGTATTCCTGGGGGAACAATGTATTCGTTATGATTCCTGAGAGTTTTGTTTCCGTGAGTCCAATTACATCAGGATTTACTTCTTGTGCTCTTTCCATAAGTTCACTTGCCTTGCTTGTAATCCCATCAATGTTTGAGTACATCACCTTGAAGCTGACTCTTTTCTGTCCATCCTCAGTTTCTGTTGATCCTACTGGAGTCGGTAAACATGGAGTGTCTGGGATGGAGTGTGTGTGTGCGTGTGTACACGTGTGTATGCTCGTGTATGTGCGTTTACGCGCGTGCCCGGTGCGGTGAGGAGGAAGATGGGGTGAGGGGAGATAATGGGGTGAGGGGAAGGATAATGGGGTGAGGGGAGATAATGGGGTGAGGGGAAGGATAATGGGGTAAGGGGAAGGATAATGGGGTGAGGGGAAGGATAATGGGGTAAGGGGAAGGATAATGGGGTGAGGGGAGATAATGCGGTGAGGGGAGATAATGGGGTGAGGGGGGAGGATAATGGGGTGAGGGGGAGGATAATGGGGTGAGGGGGAGGATTACGGGGTGAGGGGGAGGATTACGGGGTGAGGGGGGAGGATTATGGGGTGAGGGGGGATAATGGGGTGAGGGGGAGGATAATGGGGAGTGGGGGAGGATAATGGGGAGAGGGGGAAGATAATGGGGTGAGGGGGAGGATAATGGGGTGAGGGAGGGGATTATGGGGTGAGGGGGAGGATTATGGGGTGAGGGGGAGGATTATGGGGTGAGGGGGAGGATAATGGGGAGAGGGGAGAATAATAGGGAGAGGGGAGGATAATGGGGTGAGGGAGGGGATTATGGGGTGAGGGAGGGGATTATGGGGTGAGGGGGAGGATTATGGGGTGAGGGGGAGGATAATGGGGTGAAGGGGGGGGGGGGAGAAGGGAGAGATGAGGGCCTGGAAAGGATGACCTGCCCGCCATCAACTGTAAATCTTTCTTTATTGTGCCTTCAGTGATGAGGCGTCCTTGTAGCTGATTGGTGTGGGGGCGCCAGGCCCTAGTGTACCGCCACACCCTGGCTAGTGTAGCGCCACACCCTGGCTAGTGTACCGCCACACCCTGGCTAGTGTAGCGCCACACCCTGGCTAGTGTACCACCACACCCTGGCTAGTGTACCGCCACACCCTGGCTGGTATACCGTCACACCCTGGCTAGTGTACCGTCACACCCTGGCTAGTGTAGCGCCACACCCTGGCTAGTGTACCCCCACACCCTGGCTAGTGTACCCCCACACCCTGGCTAGTGTACCGTCACACCCTGGCTAGTGTACCCCCACACCCTGGCTAGTGTACCGTCACACCCTGGCTAGTGTAGCGTCACACCCTGGCTAGTGTACCGCCACACCCTCCACACCATGGCTAGTGTTCCGCCACACCCTCCACACCCTGGCTAGTCCCTCCACACCCTGGCTAGTCCCTCCACACCCTGGCTAGTGTACCGCCACACCCTCCACACCATGGCTAGTGTACCGCCACACCCTCCACACCATGGCTAGTGTACCGCCACACCCTCCACACCATGGCTAGTGTACCGCCACACCCTCCACACCCTGGCTAGTCCCTCCACACCCTGGCTAGTGTACCGCCACACCCGCCACACCCTGGCTAGTGTACCGCCACACCCTGGGTGCCGAGGGCTGAGAGTGACGGCGTGGTACACAGCCTGGAAGGCTCAGGGGTAAGCCTCAGCATCACCCTCGCCTCGGTAAGCCTGCTGCTCTATAGTGTTCATCTTGTGTGATGGCTGGAGCTGGTTATTGATCCCTACCACTACCCCTCTACACCCCGCCTCTCTACTACACCCCGCCACCCCTCTACACCCCGCCACCCCTCTACACCCCGCCACCCCTCTACACCCCGCCTCTCTACTACACCCCGCCACCCCTCTACACCCCGCCACCCCTCTACACCCCGCCACCCCTCTACACCCCGCCTCTCTACTCATCTACACCTACCGGCGCCCTCAAACCTTACCTCCTAAAGCGCTTTCTAACATTTCCGGTCAGAACTCTCTTCCGGTTTGAATCGTGGCGTGTTTACGAGTGAGGCTGCATGGTACTGGTGTCGCATCAACGTTATCTTCAGGTTATCTTGAGATGATTTTGGGGCTTTTAGTGTCCCAGCGGCCCGGTCTTCGACCAGGCCTCCACCCCCAGGAAGCAGCCCGTGACAGCTGACTAACACCCAGGTACCTATTTTACTGTTAGGTAACAGGGGCATAGGGTAAAAGAAACTCTCTGCCCATTGTTTCTCGCTGGCGCCTGGGATCGATCCCGGAACCACAGGATCACAAGTCCAGCGTGCTGTCCGCTCGGCCGACCGGCTCCCTTACGTGTTTTAAACCTGTACATTCATTCAGAACCCTTGCGCTAAACAAAATTAACGACGCCTGTAACTTTTGTAAACACGGAAGTCATACAATGGGATTGAACCCGCGTCTCTGGTCTCCATATCAGGGGTGCATACGCGAGGGAGAGTCTCGCGTACGTTATATATAATTCTGTGAAGGTTTATCTAGGTTTTAGGGTGTTGGAACCCCAAATTGCGTAGATGTTGTTCCCGCCTTCATCAGGAGTTTGTGAAGGAGTCGTCCGTGTGGGATCAGCCTCAAGCAAATCAGTTATTGGGACTCTCGTATCTTCTTGTAGTGCGTGCGTGTGGGCGTGCATGCGTGCGTGCGTGCATACTATTCAGAGTGTTCCGGTGATGGTTGAACTGTAGTGTGGATGACTGTGTTCCCGGTCTATAACCCGGACTCGTCAATCATATATCATCATATATCAGCGCCCTAACTTTCTCGTATATATTGTGGAGTACATAAGCCTCCGAGACAGACAGAGACAGAGAGACAGCGACAGAGAGCAGAGACAGGTGTGTTGTAAACATTTAGGCCAAAACTGTTGGCAGAGGTTTGTATTGAAATCGCGCGCTTGTTAGCCCACTGAAGGCCAATTAGAGGCCCGGGACGGTGGGGTAGTTAGTGCCAGGTCCTGCAACACTTGTGTATTGTCGCCTGAAACACTTACAATAATTGGTGTTTGTGCAGGCCACCAGGCTTGGTGCAGGTGTTGTGCAGGCCACCAGGCTTGGTGCAGGTGTTGTGCAGGCTACCAGGCTTGGTGCAGGTGTTGTGCAGGCCACCAGGCTTGGTGCAGGTGTTGTGCAGGCCACCAGGCTTGGTGCAGGTGTTGTGCAGGCCACCAGGCTTGGTGCAGGTGTTGTGCAGGTCACCAGGCTTGGTGCAGGTGTTGTGCAGGCCACCAGGCTTGGTGCAGGTGTTGTGCAGGCCACCAGGCTTGGTGCAGGTGTTGTGCAGGCCACCAGGCTTGGTGCAGGTGTTGTGCAGGCCACCAGGCTTGGTGCAGGTGTTGTGCAGGCCACCAGGCTTGGTGCAGGTGTTGTGCAGGCCACCAGGCTTGGTGCAGGTGTTGTGCAGGCTACCAGGCTTGGTGCAGGTGTTGTGCAGGCCACCAGGCTTGGTGCAGGTGTTGTGCAGGTCACCAGGCTTGGTGCAGGTGTTGTGCAGGCCACCAGGCTTGGTGCAGGTGTTGTGCAGGCCACCAGGCTTGGTGCAGGTGTTGTGCAGGCCACCAGGCTTGGTGCAGGTGTTGTGCAGGTCACCAGGCTTGGTGCAGGTGTTGTGCAGGCCACCAGGCTTGGTGCAGGTGTTGTGCAGGTCACCAGGCTTGGTGCAGGTGTTGTGCAGGTCACCAGGCTTGGTGCAGGTGTTGTGCAGGTCACCAGGCTTGGTGCAGATGTTGTGCAGGCCACCAGGCTTGGTGCAGGTGTTGTGCAGGCCACCAGGCTTGGTGCAGGTGTTGTGCAGGTCACCAGGCTTGGTGCAGGTGTTGTGCAGGCCACCAGGCTTGGTGCAGGTGTTGTGCAGGCCACCAGGCTTGGTGCAGATGTTGTGCAGGCCACCAGGCTTGGTGCAGGTGTTGTGCAGGTCACCAGGCTTGGTGCAGGTGTTGTGCAGGTCACCAGGCTTGGTGCAGGTGTTGTGCAGGTCACCAGACTTGGTGCAGGTGTTGTGCAGGTCACCAGGCTTGGTGCAGGTGTTGTGCAGGTCACCAGGCTTGGAGCAGGTGTTGTGTAGGCCACCAGGCTTGGTGCAGGTGTTGTGCAGGCCACTAGGCTTGGTGCAGGTGTTGTGCAGGCCACCAGGCTAGGTGCAGGTGTTGTGCAGGCCACCAGGCTTGGTGCAGGTGTTGTGCAGGCCACCAGGCTTGGTGCAGGTGTTGTGCAGGCCACCAGGCTTGGTGCAGGTGTTGTGCAGGCCACCAGGCTTGGTGCAGGTGTTGTGCAGGCCACCAGGCTTGGTGCAGGTGTTGTGCAGGCCACCAGGCTTGGTGCAGGTGTTGTGCAGGCCACCAGGCTTGGTGCAGGTGTTGTGCAGGCCACCAGGCTTGGTGCAGGTGTTGTGCAGGCCACCAGGCTAGGTGCAGGTGTTGTGCAGGCCACCAGGCTTGGTGCAGGTGTTGTGCAGGCCACCAGGCTTGGTGCAGGTGTTGTGCAGGCCACCAGGCTTGGTGCAGGTGTTGTGCAGGTCACCAGGCTTGGTGCAGGTGTTGTGCAGGCCACCAGGCTTGGTGCAGGTGTTGTGCAGGTCACCAGGCTTGGTGCAGGTGTTGTGCAGGCCACCAGGCTTGGTGCAGGTGTTGTGCAGGCCACCAGGCTTGGTGCAGGTGTTGTGCAGGCCACCAGGCTAGGTGCAGGTGTTGTGCAGGCCACCAGGCTTGGTGCAGGTGTTGTGCAGGCCACCAGGCTTGGTGCAGGTGTTGTGCAGGCCACCAGGCTTGGTGCAGGTGTTGTGCAGGCCACCAGGCTTGGTGCAGGTGTTGTGCAGGTCACCAGGCTTGGTGCAGGTGTTGTGCAGGCCACCAGGCTTGGTGCAGGTGTTGTGCAGGCCACCAGGCTTGGTGCAGGTGTTGTGCAGGTCACCAGGCTTGGTGCAGGTGTTGTGCAGGAGGCGTTGGTAACCATGACAACGCAGCACTCTTCCTTCAAGGCTCATCATCTTGCACAATTTTCTTCAATTAGGTTTAGAAAATCACAACATGGGACCCCTGTGTGGTGCACATGGGACCCCTGTGTGGTGCACATGGGACCCCTGTGTGGTGCACATGGGACCCCTGTGTGGTGCACATGGGACCCCTGTGTGGTGCACATGGGACCCCCTGTGTGGTGCACATGGGACCCCCTGTGTGGTGCACATGGGACCCCTGTGTGGTGCACATGGGACCCCCTGTGTGGTGCACATGGGACCCCTGTGTGGTGCACATGGGACCCCTGTGTGGTGCACATGGGACCCCTGTGTGGTGCACATGGGACCTCTGTGTGGTGCACATGGGACCCCTGTGTGGTGCACATGGGACCCCCTGTGTGGTGCACATGGGACCCCTGTGTGGTGCACATGGGACCCCTGTGTGGTGCACATGGGACCCCTGTGTGGTGCACATGGGACCCCTGTGTGGTGCACATGGGACCCCTGTGTGGTGCACATGGGACCCCTGTGTGGTGCACATGGGACCCCTGTGTGGTGCACATGGGACCCCTGTGTGGTGCACATGGGACCCCCTGTGTGGTGCACATGGGACCCCCTGTGTGGTGCACATGGGACCCCTGTGTGGTGCACATGGGACCCCCTGTGTGGTGCACATGGGACCCCTGTGTGGTGCACATGGGACCCCTGTGTGGTGCACATGGGACCCCTGTGTGGTGCACATGGGACCTCTGTGTGGTGCACATGGGACCCCTGTGTGGTGCACATGGACCCCTGTGTGGTGCACATGGGACCCCCTGTGTGGTGCACATGGGACCCCCTGTGTGGTGCACATGGGACCCCCTGTGTGGTGCACATGGGACCCCCTGTGTGGTGCACATGGGACCCCTGTGTGGTGCACATGAGACCCCTGTGTGGTGCACATGGGACCCCCTGTGTGGTGCACATGGGATTCCACAGGGTGTTGAGCTAAAGACCCTGAGAAGAACAGGCAGGAGAACGTCATGAAAATAGCCCAGCACATCCATGATAAGGGGAGGCCCAAGGGGAGCCCCAAGGGGAGCCCCAAGGGGAGGCCCCAAGGGGAGGCCCAAGGGGAGCCCCAAGGGGAGGCCCCAAGGGGAGCCCCTAGGGGAGGCCCCAAGGGGAGCCCCTAGGGGAGGCCCAAGGGGAGCCCCAAGGGGAGCCCCAAGGGGAGCCCCTAGGGGAGCCCCTAGGGGAGGCCCAAGGGGAGGTTCCATGGGGAGCCCCAAGGGGAGCCCCAAGGGGAGCCCCTAGGGGAGGCCCAAGGGGAGGTTCCATGGGGAGCCCCAAGGGGAGCCCCAAGGGGAGCCCCAAGGGGAGCCCCAAGGGGAGCCCCAAGGGGAGGCCCAAGGGGAGCCCCAAGGGGAGCCCCAAGGGGAGCCCCAAGGGGAGCCCCAAGGGGAGAGGGAGACAGGGAGGCGTGAGTGGACTCCCTGTGCAACAAGACAAAGGAGAACAGTTAGGTGGGGGCAGGAGGAGGGGGGGGGGGGCAGTTGGGGGTGTGCTGGTTGGGGGGTCTGTGAATTGGGGGCGAATTTTGGGGTAAACCTTGGGTTAAGTTAGTGTTATGCCACAGCTATCACCCCGCCTCTCCCCCACACTAAGCATCACCCCGTCACCTATCTTGAGATGGTTATCTTGAGATGATTTCGGGGCTTTAGTGTCCCCGCGGCCCGGTCCTCGACCAGGCCTCCACCCCCAGGAAGCAGCCCGTGACAGCTGACTAACACCCAGGTACCTATTTTACTGCTAGGTAACAGGGGCATAGGGTGAAAGAAACTCTGCCCATTGTTTCTTGCCGGCGCCCGGGATCGAACCCGGGACCACAGGATCACAAGTCCAGTGTGCTGTCCGCTCGGCTGACCGAGCGGACAGCACACTGGTGTTGCCTGGTGTTGCCTGTGTTGGGAAGTGCCAGGTGACTGTGGTGGGAAGTGCCAGGTGACTTTGGTAGGAAGTGCCAGGTGACTGTGGTGGGAAGTGCCAGGTGACTGTGTTGGGAAGTGCCAAGTGACTGTGGTGTGAAGTGCCAAGTGACTGTGGTGGGAAGTGCCAGGTGACTGTGGTGGGAAGTGCCAGGTGACTGTGTTGGGAAGTGCCAAATGACTGTGGTGGGAAGTGCCAGGTGACTGTGTTGGGAAGTGCCAGGTGACTGTGGTGGGAAGTGCCAGGTGACTGTGGTGGGAAGTGCCAGGTGACTGTGGTGGGAAGTGCCAGGTGACTGTGTTGGGAAGTGCCAAGTGACTGTGGTGGGAAGTGCCAGGTGACTGTGTTGGGAAGTGCCAGGTGACTGTGGTGGGAAGTGCCAGGTGACTGTGGTGGGAAGTGCCAGGTGACTGTGTTGGGAAGTGCCAAGTGACTGTGGTGGGAAGTGCCAGGTGACTGTGTTGGGAAGTGCCAGGTGACTGTGGTGGGAAGTGCCAGGTGACTGTGGTGGGAAGTGCCAAGTGACTGTGGTGGGAAGTGCCAAGTGACTGGTGGGAAGTGCCAGGTGACTGTGTTGGGAAGTGCCAGGTGACTGTGGTGGGAAGTGCCAGGTGACTGTGGTGGGAAGTGCCAGGTGACTGTGGTGGGAAGTGCCAGGTGACTGTGTTGGGAAGTGCCAAGTGACTGTGGTGGGAAGTGCCAGGTGACTGTGTTGGGAAGTGCCAGGTGACTGTGGTGGGAAGTGCCAGGTGACTGTGGTGGGAAGTGCCAGGTGACTGTGGTGGGAAGTGCCAGGTGACTGTGTTGGGAAGTGCCAAGTGACTGTGTTGGGAAGTGCCAGGTGACTGTGTTGGGAAGTGCCAAGTGACTGTGGTGGGAAGTGCCAGGTGACTGTGTTGGGAAGTGGCAGGTGACTGTGTTGGGAAGTGCCAAGTGACTGTGGTGGGAAGTGCCAAGTGACTGTGGTGGGAAGTGCCAGGTGACTGTGTTGGGAAGTGCCAGGTGACTGTGGTGGGAAGTGCCAGGTGACTGTGTTGGGAAGTGCCAGGTGACTGTGGTGGGAAGTGTCAGTGACTGTGTTGGGAAGTGCCAGGTGACTGTGGTGGGAAGTGCCAAGTGACTGTGGTGGGAAGTGCCAGGTGACTGTGGTGGGAAGTGTCAGTGACTGTGTTGGGAAGTGCCAGTGACTGTGGTGGGAAGTGTCAGTGACTGTGTTGGGAAGTGCCAGGTGACTGTGGTGGGAAGTGTCAGTGACTGTGTTGGGAAGTGCCAGGTGACTGTGGTGGGAAGTGTCAGTGACTGTGTTGGGAAGTGCCAGTGACTGTAGTGGGAAGTGTCAGTGACTGTGTTGGGAAGTGCCAGGTGACTGTGGTGGGAAGTGCCAAGTGACTGTGGTGGGAAGTGCCAGGTGACTGTGGTGGGAAGTGTCAGTGACTGTGTTGGGAAGTGCCAGGTGACTGTGGTGGGAAGTGTCAGTGACTGTGTTGGGAAGTGCCAGTGACTGTGGTGGGAAGTGTCAGTGACTGTGTTGGGAAGTGCCAGTGACTGTGGTGGGAAGTGTCAGTGACTGTGGTGGGAAGTGCCAGGTGACTGTGGTGGGAAGTGTCAGTGACTGTGGTGGGAAGTGCCAGTGACTGTGGTGGGAAGTGTAGTGGTGACTCCCCATGGGAGTCACCACTACACTCAGCTCCCAGTACACTCAGGTGTTGCCCGGTACTCACACACACACACTTTACCGTCAACACACTCCACACACCATATTCTGTATTGCTCTCTATTAATACCAACTGTGTAATATGCCGGAAGTGTTTCATAAGCGGTGGTCACCATGACAGCACCACACACGAACACGCTCCAGTGGCTCACACAGCTGGATCAATGTGAGTGCGTCCTTGTGCACACACACAAGTTGACTGACAGTTGAGAGCCGGGACCAAAGAGACAAAGCTCAACTCCCGCAAACACAATTAGGCGAGAACAATTAGGTGAGTACACAAACACACACACACACACACACACACACACACACACACACACACACACACACACACACACACACACACACACACACACACATATACACACACACATTTCTATATAGCTAATATGGAAATCACAGCCCCCAACACAACAGTTCCCTAAATCCAGGCCTCCGGAAGGCACTGTCGTCCTCGTGTTAGAGTGGTCCTCGCTCGCGGCTTGTCCTCCACTCTGGGCCTCGACCCATCAACCTGTCCATCTCTCCATGGCGGCTTTCTTTACATCAAAGAGTTCATGAACTTGAGAACCTCCCAAACCCAAGGTTATTATTGTAATAACCTTGTGGCGCGTCACAACTCTAACCTTGTGGCGCGTCACAACTCTAACCTTGTGGCGCGTCACAACTCTAACCTTGTGGCGCGTCACAACTCTAACCTTGTGGCGCGTCACAACTCTAACCTTGTGGCGCGTCACAACTCTAACCTTGTGTCGCGTCACAACTCTAACCTTGTGGCGCGTCACAACTCTAACCTTGTGGCGCGTCACAACTCTAACCTTGTGGCGCGTCACAACTCTAACCTTGTGGCGCGTCACAACTCTAACCTTGTGGCGCGTCACAACTCTAACCTTGTGGCGCGTCACAACTCTAACCTTGTGGCGCGTCACAACTCTAACCTTGTGGCGCGTCACAACTCTAACCTTGTGGCGCGTCACAACTCTAACCTTGTGGCGCGTCACAACTCTAACCTTGTGGCGCGTCACAACTCTAACCTTGTGGCGCGTCACAACTCATCAGTTGCTCAAAGTGAACAAATCCGCATTAAGGGAAAGATGTACAGGTTTCGTAAGCGGGCGCGTAAGTAATTGATGAATCCCCTGTGACCGATCACCGCTGCAACAGGAAGCTGAGGACAAGTTCTGGGTTTGGTCCCACACTCTCCAAACTTAGCTCCCTCACTAACTTAAAGTTGGCCATGTACTTAGAGGAGTTATTTTGGCGTTTACGGGGGGGGGGGGGGGGGGGGGGGGGGAGTGGGGGAGGAGTGGGAGAGGAGAGAGAGGAGGGGGGGGGGGGGGAAGGAACCACCATGAGGGTACAGTCACGGTCAAGGTTTAAGACACACATGAACGGGCCTCGGGAGTGAAGGGTCACCTTGGGGGGCTCTGCTGCTGGTCCTCGAGGACTCGCCTGACCCAGTGTGCTGAAGGTGGAGCACCAACTTATTGACCCTATGTACTCACCTAGTTGTACTCTCCTAGTCGTACTTGCGGGGGTTGAGCTCTGGCTCTTTGGTCCTGCCTCTCAACTGTCAATCAACTGGTGTACGGATTCCTGAGCCTACTGGGCTCTATCATATCTACATTTGAAGCTGTGTATGGAGTCAGCCTCCACCACATCACTGCCTAATGCATTCCATTTATTAACTACTCTGACACTGAAAAAGTTCTTTCTAACGTCTCTGTGGCTCATGTGGGTACTCAGTTTCCACCTGTGTCCCCTTGTTGGCGTGTTAAACCCGTGTTAAATAATCCATCGTTGCCTACCCTGTCAATTCCCCTGAGAAATTTGTATGTGGTGATCATGTTTCCCCGAGCTCTTCTGTCTTCCAGCGACGTGACGTACATTTCACGCAACCTGTCCTCATAACTCATGCCTCTTAGTTCTGGGACTAGCCTAGTCGTATACCTCTGAACTTTTTCCAGCTTCGTCTTATGCTTGACAAGGTACGGGCTCCACGCTGGGGCCGCATACTCCAGGATTGGTCTTACATTACCATGCTATGTCAGCTGTATGCCCCCCCCCTACTCCCAGTGTCCCAGGTGTACCAACACATGGGTGTAGTCTACACACCACACACACGCCCCCGTGACGCCAGGGGCCTCGCTGCTGAGTGGTCAACGCTCGGGGGTCGTAGTGCTAATGGCCCCAGTTCTATTCCCGGCGCAGGCGGAAACAAATGGGCAGTTATTTTCAACCTGATGCACCTGTTCACCTAGCAGTAAATAGGTAATTGGGAGTTAAACAGCTGGTACGGGCTGCTACCTGGGGATGTGCGTGCGCGCGTGTGTTAGAGAGAAATATATGGAGTAGATATAATAGGGGAAAAATAGATCTGTTGGAAAGGCGGGGTCCAAGAGCTAATAGCTCGATTCTGCAGGCACAAACAGTAAATTCAAATAGTAAATACACACACACACACACACACACACACACACACACACACACACACACACACACACACACACACACACACACACACACACAAAATAAAAATACATCTTTGCTAATACACCTTTTTCTAATTTCTTTCATGCGGTGAATGACCAACCCCCCCCCCTCCACCAGCCGGGGGCTAACCCCCCCCCTCCACCAGCCGGGGGCTACCCCCCCCCCCCTCCACCAGCCGGGGGCTAACCCCCCTCCCCCCTCCACCAGCCGGGGGCTAACCCCCCCCCCTCCACCAGCCGGGGGCTAACCCCCCTCCCCCCTCCACCAGCCGGGGGCTAACCCCCCTCCCCCTCCCCAACAACCTGACCCCACGGTTCATACTCTTAAAAAAAAACACAGCAGCCACTGAACTTTAAGACAAATTGCTCTTCTCAAGCAAAAAAGCAAACTGGCTAACCTCGCTTCTGGCTTGACGGAGGTCAGTACACCGTGAGTGACGCCAGCACCCTCCCTCTCACGGCCCCGCCTGCACAAACGTCTCCGGCTGGCTTGGAAAACGTCTCCATTTGTAGACTTTGAGGTGATAATCACGCTCCTGCCATATTTCCTGACTGTCAAGGAGGCGGGGTGAGGGAGGGAGAGAGTGTAACCCCCAGAGAAAGTACACCCGTGACTCACCAGGGGAACCTCCTTAGTAAGGTCAGCCTTGTGACCTCAGTTTCAGCTAGAGTTTATTGAAATATTTCCTGACTACACCCTAGTCAACTTGTTCACATTTAGGAGTAATCCTGATAGTCTTGGCAAACAACTTAATGGTACATCATGAGTGTTTTTTGCACACACACCATGGGGAGCTGACTCCTTGAAGTGCTGAAGAACTGCTTAGGTGTGTAAAACACCTTTTCCTGTGTAGGCTCAATCAGCTGGGGAACAGAGCCACACCAAACTTTCCCACACGAGTTGCAATGCCTCCCCCCCTCCCCCCTGATTCAGGGCGTGGCAAAAGGTTGTATATATACCCCTGTATGGGAGTTAGAGGAGAGAGAGAGAGAGAGAGAGAGAGAGAGAGAGAGAGAGAGAGAGAGAGAGAGAGAGAGAGAGAGAGAGAGAGAGAGCGCTAGAGGTAGTGTGGGCTGCAGGTCACCACGCGGGCCTCAGGAGACAGAGTGAACTAACTCACCCCAAGCCTTAGAGCAGGACCCAGAAGGTAATGTGTGAGATCTTTAATATTTTCCATGTGTGATGTCTAAACAATTGCCAGTGTTAGGGTAGGGACTTGTAGTTTGGTGAATATCATATTTTGTTCTCAATAAACCCATGTTAAACTATCCATCTGTGTCAATGGATGCTCCTAATTCCTCTGAGGTCAGTTTTGTTAACAACCAGTCAGTAATTAATGACAGGAAAGGACTCTCAAAGCCAAACAATGCTTCTTGCCTCATTGCCTGATATAGCTAAGTGACCGGGGAAGATGGAGGCAGTGGTTTAATTAATAAGTTCTCTGTATAACATTTCCTTGGACAGTTACCACTGGTTCCTGGAGTAATCATCCGTGGTACACCATATTTCAGTTCATATTACACGTCATCTCAATTACCAGAGTGTTTCAGTAACCAGTATCACCAAGTTTTACCTCAATAAAGTGCTACCAAGTGCAACCAGTCGGAAGTGTTACTCAATATTAATCAATATCTTCTAGGGTAAATATAAGGAAGTGTTACAGGTACACTGTATATTTGTTCTATGCTTTAAAAACATAACTTATCAACAGCAAGCAGGAAGAGCCACAGTAATGGCAGGTAGAGCCACAGTGATGGCAGGTAGAGCCACAGTGATGAGAGGTATAGAGCCACAGTGATGGCAGGTAGAGCCACAGTAATGGCAGGTATAGAGCCACAGTGATGGCAGGTATAGAGTCACAGTGATGGCAGGTAGAGCCAGAGTGATGACAGGTATAGAGCCAGAGTGATGGGAGGGAGGAGGCCGTCAAGGCGGCGGTGATGTCAACACCCTCCTGGAGATGGTGCTATTCAGGGAAGGAGGTCAACCCTGAATAGGTAATGGGCGGAAAATTGTCCCCACGAAGTACGAGGCGACCTTAGTAATGGGGCGAGGAGTGAGGTCTGGGCCCGGCCACACTTGGCACTCCTCCTCTTGCTACTGACACTCTACTGACAACCATTCTACTGACAACCACTCTACTGACAACCACTCTACTGACAACCACTCTACTGACAACCACTCTACTGACACCTACTCTACTGACACTCTACTGACAACCACTCTACTGACAACCACTCTACTGACAACCACTCTACTGACACCTACTCTACTGACAACCACTCTACTGACAACCACTCTACTGGCAACCACTCTACTGACAACCACTCTACTGACAACCACTCCACTGGCAACCACTCTACTGACAACCACTCTACTGACAACCACTCTACTGACAACCACTCTACTGGCAACCACTCCACTGGCAACCACTACTGACAACCACTCTACTGGCAACTACTCTACTGACAACCACTCTACTGACAACCACTCTACTGACAACCACTCTACTGACAACCACTCTACTGACAACCACTCTACTGGCAACCACTCTACTGGCAACCACTCCACTGGCAACCACTACTGACAACCACTCTACTGGCAACCACTCTACTGACAACCACTCTACTGACAACCACTCTACTGACAACCACTCTACTGACAACCACTCTACTGACAACCACTCTACTGACAACCACTCTACTGACAACCACTCTACTGACAACCACTCTACTGGCAACCACTCTACTGGCAACCACTCTACTGGCAACCACTCTACTGGCAACCACTCTACTGACAACCACTCTACTGACAACCACTCTACTGACAACCACTCTACTGACAACTACTCTACTGACAACTACTCTACTGACAACCACTCTACTGACAACCACTCTACTGACAACCACTCTACTGACAACCACTCTACTGACAACCACTCTACTGACAACTACTCTACTGACAACCACTCTACTGACAACCACTCTACTGACAACCACTCTACTGACAACCACTCTACTGACAACTACTCTACTGACAACCACTCTACTGACAACCACTCTACTAACAACCACTCTACTGACAACCACTCTACTGACAACCACTCTACTGACAACTACTCTACTAACAACCACTCTACTGACAACCACTCTACTGACAACCACTCTACTGACAACCACTCTACTGACAACTACTCTACTAACAACCACTCTACTGACAACCACTCTACTGACAACCACTCTACTGACAATCACTTTACTGACAACTACTCTACTGACAACCACTCTACTGACAACCACTCTACTGACAACCACTCTACTGACAACCACTCTACTGACAATCACTTTACTGACAACTACTCTACTGACAACCACTCTACTGACAACCACTCTACTGACAACCACTCTACTGACAACCACTCTACTGACAATTGCACTCGTCCATTCGCTATCGGCTATTTTCTCCTGTTCCAATTGTTATTTGCAGTTTTCTCCGGCGTTCCAAT
>NC_091212.1:27450468-27482968 GCF_040958095.1 Procambarus clarkii
TTCCCCCAACGCTCCGACATGCTCCCAGACACCTGCTGCTAGGACTGCCTTCTCTTATGCTCTTCAATTTAATCTCAATGAATTTGTGACTTCAGAATGTGAATTTGTTCGCGTCCACCATGACTGTTGCTCCTAGCAGCGGCGGGGAGGCGGCCACCTTGCTCCAGATGCCGGACCTTCTCCTTTCTTACGACTGAGACCTCGCCTGCGCTACTTCAGCCTTGTTTAGTACAATTCGGTTCCCATACCATCGCGCCAACCTTGCGAGGATTTCAGGGGCTCAACGTTCCAGCGGCCCGGTCCTCGACCAGGCCTCCTACTTGCTGGACTGGCCTCGAGTCTCATTAGCAGAATTCAGTCTTAAGACACACGAAGGCCAAGCCCCTCTCTCTCTCTCTCTCTCTCTCTCTCTCTCTCTCTCTCTCTCTCTCTCTCTCTCTCTCTCTCTCTCTCTCTCTCTCATCCAACCCGGTCTCGACCCGGGGCCCGTGTCGGTCCTTGCATGATTGAATCGATTCATATGTAAACTGTGGGAGCATCAGGACCCATGATCTCTCCAAGCTACTTGTCACTCAACCTGTCCTCCTACACCCTGTCCTCCTACAACCTGTCCTCCTACACCTTGCCCTCCTACAACCAGTCCTACAACCTGTCCTACACCCTGTCCTCCTACAACCTGTCCTCCTACACCTTGCCCTCCTACAACCAGTCCTACAACCTGTCCTCCTACACCCTGTCCTCCTACAACCTGTCCTCCTACACCTTGCCCTCCTACAACCAGTCCTACAACCTGTCCTCCTGCAAAGAACGTCGCATTTCGATCGTAGGCGTTACATAAAGCCAAAAACTGTCGTACCGGAAAATGGAAGCGGCTGGCGAAAGTGACATACTGTCCCGTTTTCTGTTTTGGGTCCTCTGGTAGGTTAGGAGGTTAGGAGGTAGGTTACACTTTAAACCGACCATTTTCTTGACGTTGGGGAAAGTTTAGGAGGACGGCCTATGTGACTAGCCTCGGTTAAGTAATTTAAGGACTGGGCCAACCACCATCGACCAATTGCATGGGTGAATCATTATGGGGCCGATCCCCCATCTTAATAGCATCAATAAGACCGACCCCCGACTAGCCTATGGCAGTCCCCTATGCCAGACCATGCACCCTGCAAAGTTGGGTGAGGCTAGCGCCAAGCCTCTGACCTTCAGCCTCGGACATTCTCTGTTATACAGATATATATATTTCAGGGAATTTTTTTGTTGTCCTTGTCAATGTTACCAATGGAAGACATGGGCCCTGGGCCACTTTTATCATGTCATGTTCATGTCTGTCTTTCGTTCCAAAACTCAAAAATAAGAGCAGAATAGTTAGTGAAACAACAGGGGGGGGGGGGTCTCTGGAGGTACCGTCTCTCGAAGTTTTATTTTTTTTGTTAATTTTGCCCCGAGGGGCGAGTTTATTGGGCAGCGCCACTCATCTTGTGAGTGTATAACACCACTATAATGTAACACCACTATAAAATATATACTAAACTAATAATGTATACACTGCTTCTTATCCTGAGTAACACTTCCTATCGGTTGCACTTGGTAACACTGTTATGGAACACTGTAATATGAGCTGACATATGATGGTTACACCGGAACCAAAGGTACACTGCCAACAAGGAAATGCTAACACAAGGATTAAATACGCTGCCACCATCTGCCTTTGACCATTGAGACTATATCAAGCAACGAGGCAAGAAACATTGCTTGACTTGGAGAGTACTTTCTATGACTGTCATTAATTATGGGACGGTTGTCAGCCACTATATCCAAAAGGCTAAGAGGATTCAACAATTGACACAGACGGGAAATTTAACATGAGTTTATTGAGACCAAAATTATGCTAATCACCACTTATAAATCTTACTCTAACACTGGCCAAGAGTTAAGAAATTTAGACATGGAACAAAACCTCAGAGATCACACACATTACCTTAAGACCTCTGTCTCTCCATCCGGTGGATTCACTCTGTCACTCCCTGGCTGTGAGATGTTCTTCACAGACCTCTCTCGACCCCGATGTCCTGCACTCTGTCCCTAAGTCTCTACAGGACCTCTATATACAACCCCAACAGGGGGGAGGGGGAGAATTGCTGTTGCTACCTACACCAAAAATGCAAGGGGGGTCGGGCCACACGTGCACAAACACTTAAGAATTTTCATTAAGCTTGTTTGACATTCACCATACACTGTTCAAGAGGGGAATTATTAATTACGTGTGTGACTGACCTCTGACCTGGCTAAAAGGGGGAGATCCATGGATGTTTATACATAAGAATCTGGGGTCTAATTCCATTACAATGTTTGACAAGAGTATCATGAAACTTGAAACTAGCTGACTATCTTCTTGAGATTATCTTGAGATGATTTCGTGGCTTTAGTGTCCCCGCGGCCCGGTCCTCGACCAGGCATCCACCCCCAGGAAGCAGCCCGTGACAACTGTCTAACTCCCAGGTACCTATTTTACTGCTAGGTAACAGGGGCATAGGGTGAAAGAAACTTTGCCCATTGTTTCTCGCCGGCGCCCGGGATCGAACCCTGGATCACAGGATCACAAGTCCAGCGTGCTGTCCGCTCGGCCGACCGGCTCCCTCCTCCTGACTAAGACTAACCCAGGAATTTTTTAACATACAAGATAATCCGGAGGTCATCTGGGCTGACCTCTTGGAGAAGGCTTCCCTGGGTGTGAACTCTAAAGGGGGGGTGGGGGGTCATGGGTGTTACAAGTGGACACACCGCCATAGCAGCATGTACAACACTCCCCAATAGGAAGAAAACCCGCTGGGTTGTTCATCCTGTCACTTGTACCCAGACACAGCTGGGACTTGCTTAACTGTCTCAAGTGAACAGCTCATCAAACAAGAAGATTAACATTGCTCGACTCTTAAAAATCTTAAGTTATCTTGCGGGTACAAAATGAGGGAATCTTTTAAGAACAGTATCAACATTTTTATATCGCAGAAATCTCATAACCTGAGTGACATCACCTGAAGTAACGAGGTCCTGGTGACCACTGACCGTTGGTGGTCCTGGTGACCACTGACCGTTGGTGGTCCTGGTGACCACTGACCGTTGGTGGTCCTGGTGACCGCTGACCGTTGGTGGTCCTGGTGACCACTGACCGTTGGTGGTCCTGGTGACCGCTGACCGTTGGTGGTCCTGGTGACCACTGACCGTTGGTGGTCCTGGTGACCACTGACCGCTGGTGGTCCTGGTGACCACTGACCGTTGGTGGTCCTGGTGACCACTGACCGCTGGTGGTCCTGGTGACCACTGACCGTTGGTGGTCCTGGTGACCACTGACCGCTGGTGGTCCTGGTGACTACTGACCGTTGGTGGTCCTGGTGACCACTGACCGCTGGTGGTCCTGGTGACCACTGACCGCTGGTGGTCCTGGTGACTACTGACCGTTGGTGGTCCTGGTGACCACTGACCGTTGGTGGTCCTGGTGACCACTGACCGCTGGTGGTCCTGGTGACCACTGACCGCTGGTGGTCCTGGTGACCACTGACCGTTGGTGGTCCTGGTGACCACTGACCGCTGGTGGTCCTGGTGACCACTGACCGCTGGTGGTCCTGGTGACCACTGACCGCTGGTGGTCCTGGTGACTACTGACCGTTGGTGGTACTGGTGACCACTGACCGCTGGTGGTCCTGGTGACCACTGACCGCTGGTGGTCCTGGTGACCACTGACCGCTGGTGGTCCTGGTGACCACTGACCGTTGGTGGTCCTGGTGACCACTGACCGTTGGTGGTCCTGGTGACCACTGACCGTTGGTGGTCCTGGTGACCACTGACCGTTGGTGGTCCTGGTGACCACTGACCGTTGGTGGTCCTGGTGACCACTGACCGTTGGTGGTCCTGGTGACCACTGACCGTTGGTGGTCCTGGTGACCACTGACCGTTGGTGGTCCTGGTGACCACTGACCGTTGGTGGTCCTGGTGACTGGAGGACCACGTCACCACCACTCCAGTCACCAGCATATACCGCCTCATCCCGTGACAACAGACAGCTTACGCTCTAGCATCACAGAGACGTAATAGCAAATCTCAATCACACTAATGGCACCCCCCCCCCCCCACACACACACGCACACACACACACACACACACACACACACACACACACACACACACACACACACACTCACACTCGCGCGCGCGCGCGCACACACACACACACACACACACACACACACACACACACACACACACACACACACACACACACACACACACACACACACTCTCTCCCCCCCTCTCCTCCCACTCACCCCCCTCCTCCCACTCACCCCCCTCCTCCCACTCCCCCCTCCCTCCAGGACCTCCCTTCTCCCCCATCCCCCAAGCCCTCCCTTCTCCCACATGCCCTTCCGTCCCTCCCACCCACAAGCCCTCCATTCTCCCCCACCCCCCTAAGCTCCCCACTCTCCCCCACCCCACCTAAGCCTTCCCCTCTCCACCACTCCCCAAAACCCTCCCCTCTTCCTCAACCACCTCAGCCTTCCCTTTCCCCCCACGCCCCCCAAGCCCTCCCCACTTTATTGCCCCCCCAAACCCCCCTTTCTCCCCCATCCCCCCACCCCCCTCAACCCTCCCCCTCTCACCCACCCCCCCAACCCTCCCCCCACCACCCACTCCCCCTACCCTCCCCCCCTCACCCACTCCCTCTACCCTCCCCCTCCCCCCCCTCACCCACTCCCCCTACCCTCCCCCTCCCCCCTACCCCCCCAAGCCCTTCCTCCTCCACCAGTCTCCCCATACCAGATCCTCCCAGCTCCCGCTCACCCCAGACCCCACAGGTCCTCCCCAGAGGAGAAGCAGAAGAGAGTTAGTTTCAGGGCAATGTACTCGAACATAGATGGGATCACAAGCAAGGCAAGTGAACTAAAGGAAAGAGCACAAGAAGTGAACCCAGATGTAATTGGACTCACTGAAACAAAACTCTCTGGAATCATAACGAATGCCGTGTTTCCCCAGGAGTACACAATAATAAGGAAAGAGAGGGAAGGTAGGGGAGGAGGAGGAGTGGCCCTACTCATGAGAAAGGAATGGAGTTTTAAGGAGATGGCTATCCCGGGCTGTGAGGGTTTCAGAGACTACATAGCAGTGAACCATTTCACCATGACAATGGGAGGACCAAGGATAGTAGTAGCAGTAATATATAATCCTCCACCAAATGACAAAAGACCCAGTCAAGAGTACGAAAGCAACAACATGGCAGTTAACACTATAATTGAGAGGGCAGCCTCTTCTGCCTGTAGAAATAGATCCCACCTGCTCATCATGGGGGACTTCAATCACGGCAGGATTGATTGGGAGAACAAGGAACCGCATGGAGGCGAGGATACGTGGAGAGCCAAACTACTGGAGGTGGCGACTAGAAACTTCTTAACCCAGCATGTCAGTGAACCCACAAGGATGAGAGGAAACGACGAACCAGCGAGACTCGACCTGGTTTTCACCCTGAACGACTCTGACATAAGAGAAATCAGTTTTGAGGACCCAGTAGGAATGAGCGACCACAGTGTATTGGTGTTTGAGTACCTGATTGAAGAAGGGTTATTGAACTCGAGAAGGGATACCGAAACCAAAAGGTTAGCATACCGAAAGGGAAACTATGAGGAGATAAGAAAATGCCTAGCAGATATAGCATGGGAAACAGAGCTCAGGGAAAAGACGGCCCAAGATATGATGGAATACATCACGCAAAAATGCAAGGATGCAGCAAACAAGTTTGTCCCAGTCCAAAAGGAAAACAGTGAAATGAAGATGAGAAACCCATGGTTTAATCAGAGATGTAGGCTAGCTAAGCAGCAAAGTAAAAGGGCATGGAGAAACTATAGGAATAACAGGACACTGGAGAGCAGAGAAAGATACCAGAATGCCAGGAATGAATATGTTAGGATGAGAAGAGAGGCAGAAAGACAATACGAAAATGACATCGCAAGCAAGGCAAAGACTCAGCCTAAATTGCTGCATAGACACATCAGGAGAAAAACAACAGTAAAGGAACAGGTTATGAAATTAAGGTTAGGGGCAGAAGGATTCACTACAAACGACAAGGAAGTGTGTGAGGAACTGAATAAGAAATTCCAGGAGGTCTTCACCTTGGAGCAAGGAGAAATCCCAGAGATAAGAGAGGGAATAGCTAACCAGGAACCACTGGAAGAGTTTGAGATTACCAGCGGGGAAGTAAGGAAGTGTTTACTAGAATTGGATGTGACAAAGGCTATAGGTCCAGATGGAATCTCCCCTTGGATACTAAAGGAAGGAGCAGAAGAACTGTGCCTCCCGCTCTTCATGGTGTATAACAAATCACTGGCAACAGGGGAACTGCCAGAAATTTGGAAAGCAGCTAACGTAGTCCCGATATACAAGAAAGGGGATAGACAGGAGGCACTGAATTACAGACCAGTGTCCCTAACCTGCATACCATGCAAGTTGATGGAGAAGATTGTGCGAAGAAAGCTAGTGGAACATCTGGAGCGAAAGAACTTTGTAACACAGCATCAAAATGGATTCAGGGATGGCAGGTCCTGCCTCACAGGGTTACTTGAATTCTACGACCAGGCAACAAAAATAAGGCAAGAAAGAGAAGGGTGGGCAGACTGCATATTTTTGGATTGTCAGAAAGCCTTTGACACAGTGCCACACAAGAGGCTAGTGAAAAAACTGGAGATGCAGGCTGGAGTGAAAGGGAAGGTACTCCGTTGGATACAGGAATACCTAAGTAACAGGAGACAACGAGTCAGTGTGAGGGGTGAGGTCTCAGATTGGCGAGACGTTACGAGTGGAGTACCGCAGGGGTCAGTCCTTGGACCTATACTGTTTCTGATATATGTAAATGATCTTCCAGAGGGTATAGAATCGTTTCTCTCAATGTTTGCCGATGATGCAAAAATTATGAGGAGGATTGAAACTGAGGACGATAGTAGGAGGCTACAAGATGACCTAGACAGACTGAGTGAATGGTCCAACAAATGGCTGTTGAAGTTCAACCCGAGTAAATGCAAAGTAATGAAACTAGGTGGTGGAAATAGGAGGCCAAACACAGGATACAGAATAGGAGATGAAGTACTTAATGAAACGAACAGAGAGAAAGATCTAGGAGTTGATATCACACCAAACCTGTCTCCTGAAGCCCACATAAAAAGAATAACGTCTGCGGCATATGCGAGGCTGGCTAACATCAGAACAGCGTTCAGGAACCTGTGTAAGGAATCATTCAGAATCTTGTACACCACATATGTAAGACCAATCCTGGAGTATGCGGCCCCAGCATGGAGCCCGTACCTTGTCAAGCACAAGACGAAGCTGGAAAAAGTCCAAAGGTATGCCACTAGACTAGTCCCAGAACTAAGAGGCATGAGTTACGAGGAAAGGCTGCGGGAAATGCACCTTACGACACTGGAAGACAGAAGAGTAAGGGGAGACATGATCACAACCTACAAAATCCTCAGAGGAATCGACCGGGTAAACAAGGATAAACTATTCAACACTGGTGGGACGCGAACAAGGGGACACAGGTGGAAACTGAGTACCCACATGAGCCACAGAGACGTTAGAAGGAACTTTTTCAGTGTCAGAGTAGTTAACGGATGGAATGCATTAGGCAGTGATGTGGTGGAGGCTGACTCCATACACAGTTTTAAATGTAGATATGATAGAGCCCAGTAGGCTCAGGAATCTGTACACCAGTTGATTGACAGTTGAGAGGCGGGACCAAAGAGCCAAAGCTCAACCCCCGCAAGCACAAATAGGTGAGTACAAATAGGTGAGTACACACACACACACACACACACACACAAACACACACACACACACACACACACACACACACACACACACACACACACACACACACACACACACACACACACACAGACACACACACAGACACACACACACACACACACACACACACACACACACACACACACACACACACACACACACACACACACACCAAAAAAACAACGCATGTCTCCTCACTAATGCGTCTGGGAAGCGACGCAGCAGCATTACAGGAAATTAAACATGCTAGACAAAAGCTCTCGATTATACAGTTCTTTCCGCATGCAGAAGTCAAACACCAACAGCTTGTGTGAACACGTAGCAAATAGCTGGGCAGTTCACCTTTAACCGCCTGTAATCTGCGATACATCAAAATTGAACTGTTTAAATTATATTATAAAAGGCGGTGCTTCCTCATTAGTGAGGACAGTAAGGTCTATAGTTCTTAACTACCCTAACTAAATCAGGCTTTTCAAGTTGAAGAAGGTGGTGGTAGAGTGGCTGTGTGGTAGTGTTGGTGGTGGTGGTGGTAGAGTGGCTGTGTGGTAGTGTTGGTGGTAGTGGTGGTAGAGAGGCTGTGTGGTAGTGTTGGTGGTGGTGGTAGAGAGGCTGTGTGGTAGTGTTGGTGGTGGTGGTAGAGTGGCTGTGTGGTAGTGTTGGTGGTGGTGGTGGTAGAGAGGCTGTGTGGTGGTGGTGGTGGTGGTGGTAGAGTGGCTGTGTGGTAGTGTTGGTGGTGGTGGTGGTAGAGAGGCTGTGTGGTGGTGGTGGTGGTGGTGGTAGAGTGGCTGTGTGGTAGTGTTGGTGGTGGTGGTGGTAGAGAGGCTGTGTGGTAGTGTTGGTGGTGGTGGTAGAGTGGCTGTGTGGTAGTGTTGGTGGTGGTGGTGGTAGAGAGGCTGTGTGGTGGTGGTGGTGGTGGTGGTAGAGTGGCTGTGTGGTAGTGTTGGTGGTGGTGGTGGTAGAGAGGCTGTGTGGTAGTGTTGGTGGTGGTGGTAGAGTGGTTGTGTGGTAGTGTTGGTGGTGGTGGTGGTAGAGAGGCTGTGTGGTGGTGGTGGTGGTGGTGGTAGAGTGGCTGTGTGGTAGTGTTGGTGGTGGTGGTGGTAGAGTGGCTGTGTGGTAGTGTTGGTGGTGGTAGAGAGGCTGTGTGGTAGTGTTGGTGGTGGTGGTAGGGTGGCTGTGTGGTAGTGTTGGTGGTGGTGGTGGTAGAGAGGCTGTGTGGTGGTGGTGGTGGTGGTAGAGTGGCTGTGTGGTAGTGTTGGTGGTGGTGGTGGTAGAGAGGCTGTGTGGTAGTGTTGGTGGTGGTGGTAGAGTGGCTGTGTGGTAGTGTTGGTGGAGGTGGTGGTAGAGAGGCTGTGTGGTGGTGGTGGTGGTGGTGGTAGAGAGGCTGTGTGGCAGTGTTGGTGGTGGTGGTAGAGTGGCTGTGTGGTAGTGTTGGTGGTGGTGGTGGTGGTAGAGTGGCTGTGTGGTAGTGCTGGTGGTGGTGGTGGTAGAGAGGCTGTGTGGTGGTGGTGGTGGTGGTGGTAGAGAGGCTGTGTGGTAGTGTTGGTGGTGGTGGTAGAGTGGCTGTGTGGTAGTGCTGGTGGTGGTAGAGAGGCTGTGAGGTAGTGTTGGTGGTGGTGGTGGTAGAGTGGCTGTGTGGTAGTGTTGGTGGTGGTGGTGGTAGAGAGGCTGTGTGGTGGTGGTGGTGGTGGTAGAGTGGCTGTGTGGTAGTGTTGGTGGTGGTGGTGGTAGAGAGGCTGTGTGGTAGTGTTGGTGGTGGTGGTAGAGTGGCTGTGTGGTAGTGTTGGTGGTGGTGGTGGTAGAGAGGCTGTGTGGTGGTGGTGGTAGAGTGGCTGTGTGGTAGTGTTGGTGGTGGTGGTGGTGGTAGAGAGGCTGTGTGGTAGTGTTGGTGGTGGTGGTAGAGTGGCTGTGTGGTAGTGTTGGTGGTGGTGGTGGTAGAGAGGCTGTGTGGTGGTGGTGGTGGTGGTGGTAGAGTGGCTGTGTGGTAGTGTTGGTGGTGGTGGTGGTAGAGTGGCTGTGTGGTAGTGTTGGTGGTGGTGGTGGTAGAGAGGCTGTGTGGTAGTGTTGGTGGTGGTGGTAGAGTGGCTGTGTGGTAGTGTTGGTGGTGGTGGTGGTAGAGAGGCTGTGTGGTGGTGGTGGTGGTGGTGGTGGTAGAGTGGCTGTGTGGTAGTGTTGGTGGTGGTGGTGGTAGAGAGGCTGTGTGGTAGTGTTGGTGGTGGTGGTAGAGTGGCTGTGTGGTAGTGTTGGTGGTGGTGGTGGTAGAGAGGCTGTGTGGTGGTGGTGGTGGTAGAGAGGCTGTGTGGTAGTGTTGGTGGTGGTGGTAGAGTGGCTGTGTGGTAGTGTTGGTGGTGGTGGTGTTGGTAGAGTGGCTGTGTGGTAGTGGTGGTGGTGGTAGAGAGGCTGTGTGGTGGTGGTGGTGGTGGTGGTAGAGAGGCTGTGTGGTAGTGTTGGTGGTGGTGGTAGAGTGGCTGTGTGGTAGTGCTGGTGGTGGTAGAGAGGCTGTGTGGTAGTGTTGGTGGTGGTGGTAGAGTGGCTGTGTGGTAGTGTTGGTGGTGGTGGTGGTGGTAGAGTGGCTGTGTGGTAGTGCTGGTGGTGGTGGTGGTAGAGAGGCTGTGTGGTGGTGGTGGTGGTGGTGGTAGAGAGGCTGTGTGGTAGTGTTGGTGGTGGTGGTAGAGTGGCTGTGTGGTAGTGCTGGTGGTGGTAGAGAGGCTGTGAGGTAGTGTTGGTGGTGGTGGTGGTAGAGTGGCTGTGTGGTAGTGTTGGTGGTGGTGGTGGTAGAGAGGCTGTGTGGTGGTGGTGGTGGTGGTAGAGTGGCTGTGTGGTAGTGTTGGTGGTGGTGGTGGTAGAGAGGCTGTGTGGTAGTGTTGGTGGTGGTGGTAGAGTGGCTGTGTGGTAGTGTTGGTGGTGGTGGTGGTAGAGAGGCTGTGTGGTGGTGGTGGTAGAGTGGCTGTGTGGTAGTGTTGGTGGTGGTGGTGGTGGTAGAGAGGCTGTGTGGTAGTGTTGGTGGTGGTGGTAGAGTGGCTGTGTGGTAGTGTTGGTGGTGGTGGTGGTAGAGAGGCTGTGTGGTGGTGGTGGTGGTGGTGGTAGAGTGGCTGTGTGGTAGTGTTGGTGGTGGTGGTGGTAGAGTGGCTGTGTGGTAGTGTTGGTGGTGGTGGTGGTAGAGAGGCTGTGTGGTAGTGTTGGTGGTGGTGGTAGAGTGGCTGTGTGGTAGTGTTGGTGGTGGTGGTGGTAGAGAGGCTGTGTGGTGGTGGTGGTGGTGGTGGTGGTAGAGTGGCTGTGTGGTAGTGGTGGTGGTGGTGGTGGTAGAGAGGCTGTGTGGTAGTGTTGGTGGTGGTGGTAGAGTGGCTGTGTGGTAGTGTTGGTGGTGGTGGTGGTAGAGAGGCTGTGTGGTGGTGGTGGTGGTAGAGAGGCTGTGTGGTAGTGTTGGTGGTGGTGGTAGAGTGGCTGTGTGGTAGTGTTGGTGGTGGTGGTGTTGGTAGAGTGGCTGTGTGGTAGTGGTGGTGGTGGTAGAGAGGCTGTGTGGTGGTGGTGGTGGTGGTGGTAGAGAGGCTGTGTGGTAGTGTTGGTGGTGGTGGTAGAGTGGCTGTGTGGTAGTGCTGGTGGTGGTAGAGAGGCTGTGAGGTAGTGTTGGTGGTGGTGGTGGTAGAGTGGCTGTGTGGTAGTGCTGGTGGTGGTGGTGGTAGAGAGGCTGTGTGGTAGTGCTGGTGGTGGTGGTGGTAGAGAGGCTGTGTGGTAGTGTTGGTGGTGGTGGTAGAGAGGCTGTGTGGTAGTGTTGGTGGTGGTGGTAGAGAGGCTGTGTGGTAGTGTTGGTGGTGGTGGTGGTAGAGAGGCTGTGTGGTGGTGGTGGTGGTGGTAGAGAGGCTGTGTGGTAGTGTTGGTGGTGGTGGTAGAGTGGCTGTGTGGTAGTGCTAGTGGTGGTAGAGAGGCTGTGAGGTAGTGTTGGTGGTGGTGGTAGAGTGGCTGTGTGGTAGTGCTGGTGGTGGTAGAGAGGCTGTGAGGTAGTGTTGGTGGTGGTAGAGAGGCTGTGTGGTAGTGCTGGTGGTGGTGGTGGTAGAGAGGCTGTGTGGTAGTGTTGGTGGTGGTAGAGAGGCTGTGTGGTAGTGGTGGTGGTGGTAGAGAGGCTGTGTGGTAGTGTTGGTGGTGGTGGTAGAGAGGCTGTGTGGTAGTGTTGGTGGTGGTGGTGGTAGAGAGGCTGTGTGGTAGTGTTGGTGGTGGTGGTGGTAGAGTGGCTGTGTGGTAGTGTTGGTGGTGGTGGTGGTGGTAGAGTGGCTGTGTGGTAGTGCTGGTGGTGGTGGTAGAGAGCTGTGTGGTAGTGCTGGTGGTGGTGGTAGAGAGGCTGTGTGGTAGTGTTGGTGGTGGTGGTGGTAGAGTGGCTGTGTGGTAGTGCTGGTGGTGGTGGTGGTAGAGTGGCTGTGTGGTAGTGCTGGTGGTGGTGGTGGTAGAGAGGCTGTGTGGTAGTATTGGTGGTGGTGGTGGTAGAGTGGCTGTGTGGTAGTGCTGGTGGTGGTGGTGGTAGAGAGGCTGTGTGGTAGTGTTGGTGGTGGTGGTAGAGTGGCTGTGTGGTAGTGTTGGTGGTGGTGGTGGTAGAGAGGCTGTGTGGTGGTGGTGGTGGTAGAGAGGCTGTGTGGTAGTGTTGGTGGTGGTAGAGAGGCTGTGTGGTAGTGCTGGTGGTGGTGGTGGTAGAGTGGCTGTGTGGTAGTGCAGGTGGTGGTGGTAGAGAGGCTGTGTGGTAGTGTTGGTGGTGGTGGTGGTAGAGTGGCTGTGTGGTAGTGTTGGTGGTGGTGGTGGTAGAGTGGCTGTGTGGTAGTGGTGGTGGTGGTGGTGGTGGTAGAGAGGCTGTGTGGTAGTGTTGGTGGTGGTAGAGTGGCTGTGTGGTAGTGTTGGTGGTGGTAGAGATGCTGTGTGGTAGTGTTGGTGGTGGTGGTTGTAGAGTGGCTGTGTGGTAGTGTTGGTGGTGGTAGAGAGGCTGTGTGGTAGTGCTGGTGGTGGAGGTGGTGGTAGAGAGGCTGTGTGGTAGTGCTGGTGGTGGTGGTAGAGAGGCTGTGTGGTAGTGGTGGTGGTGGTGTTAGAGAGGCTGTGTGGTAGTGTTGGTGGTGTTGGTGGTGGTAGAGAGGCTGTGTGGTAGTGCTGGTGGTGGTGGTGGTAGCGAGGCTGTGTGGTAGTGTTGGTGGTGGTGGTGGTAGAGAGGCTGTGTGGTAGTGTTGGTGGTGGTGGTGGTAGAGAG
This sequence comes from Procambarus clarkii, assembly GCF_040958095.1. Taxonomy (NCBI): domain Eukaryota; kingdom Metazoa; phylum Arthropoda; class Malacostraca; order Decapoda; family Cambaridae; genus Procambarus; species Procambarus clarkii. The sequence goes on from NC_091212.1 coordinate 27,463,526, forward strand.
GCTGTGTGGTAGTGCTGGTGGTGGTGGTAGAGAGGCTGTGTGGTAGTGCTTGGTGGTGGTAGAGAGGCTGTGTGGTAGTGTTGGTGGTGGTGGTGGTAGAGTGGCTGTGTGGTAGTGTTGGTGGTGGTGGTGGTGGTAGAGAGGCTGTGTAGTAGTGTTGGTGGTGGTGGTAGAGAGGCTGTGTGGTAGTGGTGGTGGTGGTGGTGGTGGTAGAGAGGCTGTGTGGTAGTGCTGTTGGTGGTGGTAGAGTGGCTGTGTGGTAGTGTTGGTGGTGGTAGAGTGGCTGTGTGGTAGTGCTGGTGGTGGTGGTAGAGAGGCTGTGTGGTAGTGCTGGTGGTGGTGGTAGAGAGGCTGTGTGGTAGTGTTGGTGGTGGTAGAGTGGCTGTGTGGTAGTGCTGGTGGTGGTGGTAAAGAGGCTGTGTGGTAGTGCTGGTGGTGGTGGTGGTAGAGAGGCTGTGTGGTAGTGTTGGTGGTAGAGTGGCTGTGTGGTAGTGCTGGTGGTGGTGGTGGTGGTAGAGAGGCTGTGTGGTAGTGTTGGTGGTGGTGGTAGAGAGGCTGTGTGGTAGTGTTGGTGGTGGTGGTTGAGAGGCTGTGTGGTAGTGCTGGTGGTGGTAGAGAGGCTGTGTGGTAGTGCTGGTGGTGGTAGAGAGGCTGTGTGGTAGTGCTGGTGGTGGTAGAGAGGCTGTGTGGTAGTGCTGGTGGTGGTGGTAGAGTGGCTGTGTGGTAGTGTTGGTGGTGGTGGTAGAGAGGCTGTGTGGGAGTGGTGGTGGTTGAGAGGCTGTGTGGTAGTGTTGGTGGTGGTAGAGAGGCTGTGTGGTAGTGCTGGTGGTGGTAGAGAGGCTGTGTGGTAGTGCTGGTGATGGTGGTAGAGTGGCTGTGTGGTAGTGTTGGTGGTGGTGGTAGAGTGGCTGTGTGGTAATGCTGGTGGTGGTGGTAGAGAGGCTGTGTGGTAGTGCTGGTGGTGGTGATAGAGTGGCTGTGTGGTAGTGTTGGTGGTGGTGGTAGAGAGGCTGTGTGGTAGTGCTGGTGGTGGTGGTAGAGAGGCTGTGTGGTAGTGCTGGTGGTGGTGGTAGAGTGGCTGTGTGGTAGTGTTGGTGGTGGTGGTAGAGAGGCTGTGTGGTAGTGGTGGTGGTAGAGAGGCTGTGTGGTAGTGCTGGTGGTGGTGGTAGAGAGGCTGTGTGGTAGTGTTGGTGGTGGTGGTAGAGAGGCTGTGTGGTAGTGTTGGTGGTGGTGGTAGAGTGGCTGTGTGGTAGTGGTGGTGGTGGTGGTGGTAGAGAGGCTGTGTGGTAGTGCTGGTGGTGGTGGTAGTGTTGGTGGTGGTAGAGTGGCTGTGTGGTAGTGTTGGTGGTGGTGGTAGAGAGGGTGTGTGGTAGTGCTGGTGGTGGCGGTAGAGAGGCTGTGTGGTAGTGCTGGTGGTGGTGGTAGAGAGGCTGTGTGGTAGTGTTGGTGGTGGTGGTTGAGAGGCTGTGTGGTAGTGTTGGTGGTGGTGGTAGAGAGGGTGTGTGGTAGTGCTGGTGGTGGTGGTGGTAGAGAGGCTGTGTGGTAGTGTTGGTGGTGGTGGTTGAGAGGCTGTGTGGTAGTGGTGGTGGTTGAGAGGCTGTGTGGTAGTGCTGGTGGTGGTGGTAGAGAGGCTGTGTGGTAGTGTTGGTGGTGGTGGTTGAGAGGCTGTGTGGTAGTGGTGGTGGTTGAGAGGCTGTGTGGTAGTGGTGGTGGTGGTAGAGAGGCTGTGTGGTAGTGTTGGTGGTGGTGGTAGAGAGGGTGTGTGGTAGTGCTGGTGGTGGTGGTAGAGAGGCTGTGTGGTAGTGTTGGTGGTGGTGGTAGAGAGGGTGTGTGGTAGTGCTGGTGGTGGTAGAGAGGCTGTGTGGTAGTGTCGGTGGTGGTGATAGAGAGGCTGTGTGGTAGTGTTGGTGGTGGTGGTTGAGAGGCTGTGTGGTTGTGCTGGTGGTGGTGGTAGAGAGGGTGTGTGGTAGTGCTGGTGGTGGTGGTAGAGAGGCTGTGTGGTAGTGTTAGTGGTGGTGGTAGAGAGGGTGTGTGGTAGTGCTGGTGGTGGTGGTGGTGGTAGAGAGGCTGTGTGGTAGTGTTGGTGGTGGTGGTAGAGAGGCTGTGTGGTAGTGTTGGTGGTGGTGGTTGAGAGGCTGTGTGGTAGTGCTGGTGGTGGTGGTGGTAGAGAGGCTGTGTGGTAGTGTTGGTGGTGGTGGTAGAGAGGCTGTGTGGTAGTGTTGGTGGTGGTAGAGAGGCTGTGTGGTAGTGCTGGTGGTGGTGGTAGAGAGGCTGTGTGGTAGTGCTGGTGGTGGTGGTAGAGTGGCTGTGTGGTAGTGCTGGTGGTGGTGGTAGAGAGGCTGTGTGGTAGTGCTGGTGGTGGTGGTAGAGAGGCTGTGTGGTAGTGCTGGTGGTGGTGGTGGTGGTAGAGTGGCTGTGTGGTAGTGCTGGTGGTGGTGGTGGTAGAGTGGCTGTGTGGTAGTGCTGGTGGTGGTGGTAGAGAGGCTGTGTGGTAGTGGTGGTGGTGGTAGAGTGGCTGTGTGGTAGTGTTGGTGGTGGTGGTAGAGAGGCTGTGTGGTAGTGCTGGTAGTGGCAGAGAGAGATCGCACAGCAATGGTGGTAGGGAGAGGAGGGGGGGGTGGGAGGAACCCCCTTCCTTCTTGCCACCTCTTTCCAAATAAGTGTTCAAAGCGTATTTTTCGCCCTGGGAAGTAAGGCAAGACAACCAGGTCAGCTTAAAGCTGATGCTTCTGGCGCAGCCACCACCATCACCACCACCACAGCACCACCACCATCCCTACCTACCACCATCACCACCACCATCCCTACCTACCACCAGCACCACCACCACTCACCACCTACCACCAGCACCACCCCAGCACCACCTACCACCAACACCACCACCACTCACCACCTACCACCAGCACCACCCCAGCACCACCTACCACCAGCACCACCCCAGCACCACCTACCACCAACACCACCACCACTCACCACCTACCACCAACACCACCACCACTCACCACCTACCACCAGCACCACCACCATCACCACCACCACAGCACCACCACCACTCACCACCTACCACCAGCACCACCCCAGCACCACCTACCACCAACACCACCACCATCCCTACCTACCACCAGCACCACTCACCACCTACCACCAGCACCACCACCATCACCACCACCACAGCACCACCACCACTCACCACCTACCACCAGCACCACCACCACTCACCACCTACCACCAGCACCACCACCACCTACCACCAGCACCACCACCACTCACCACCTACCACCAGCACCAGCACCACTCACCACCTACCACCAGCACCACCAGCACCACTCACCACCTACCACCAGCACCACCACCACTCACCACCTACCACCAGCACCACCTACCACCAGCACCACCACCACTCACCACCTACCACCAGCACCACCACCACTCACCACCTACCACCAGCACCACCACCACTCACCACCTACCACCAGCACCACCACCACTCACCACCTACCACCAGCACCACCACCACTCACCACCTACCACCAGCACCACCACCACTCACCACCTACCACCAGCACCACCACCACTCACCACCTACCACCAGCACCACCACCACTCACCACCTACCACCAGCACCACCACCATTCACCACCTACCACCAGCACCACCACCACTCACCACCTACCACCAGCACCACCACCATTCACCACCTACCACCAGCACCACCACCACCCCTACGCGCTCCACAATCAACACTCTCTTCATCACAACTACACAACACGGCCGCTAGGATACACGGGGATACGAACCAACAACATAACCACTGTGAGATACTGAACCAGTCTCAAACGAACCAGTCGACCCACAGAGTTAAAAGCAATTAATGCCATTAAATTCAAAGGTATGAAATGGGAGTTGAATTGATGGCGAATTGCCCGTGGTAACAGCCGACGTCTGAGAGAGTGAGTGAGTGAGTGTGTGTGTGTGTGTGTGTGTGTGTGTGTGTGTGTGTGTGTGTGTGTGTGTGTGTGTGTGTGTACTCACCTAGTTGTGCTTGCGGGGGTTGAGCTCTGGCTCTTTGGTCCCGCCTCTCAACTGTCAATCAACAGGTGTACAGGTTCCTGAGCCTATTGGGCTGTATCATATCTACACTTGAAACTGTGTATGGAGTCAGCCTCCACCACATCACTTCCTAATGCATTCCATTTGTCAACCACTCTGACACTAAAAAAGTTCTTTCTAATATCTCTGTGGCTCATTTGGGCACTCAGTTTCCACCTGTGTCCCCTAGTGCGTGTTCCCCTTGTGTTAAACAGCCTGTCTTTATCAACCCTGTCGATTCCCTTGAGGATCTTGAATGTGGTGATCATGTCCCCCCTAACTCTTCTGTCTTCCAACGAAGTGAGGTTTAATTCCCGTAGTCTCTCCTCGTAGCTCATACCTCTCAGCTCGGGTACTAGTCTGGTGGCAAACCTTTGAACCTTTTCCATTTTAGTCTTATGCTTGACTAGATATGGACTCCATGCTGGTGCCGCATACTCCAGGATTGGTCTGACATATGTGGTATATAATGTTCTGAAAGATTCCTTACACAAGTTTCAAAAGGCCGTTCTTATGTTAGCCAACCTGGCATATGCTGCTGCTGTTATCCTCTTGATATGAGCTTCAGGGGACAGGTCTGGCGTGATATCAACCCCCAGGTCTTTCTGTCTCTGACTCTTGAAGTATTTCATCTCCCAAGTGATACCTTGTATCTGGTCTCCTGCTTCCTACCCCTATCTTCATTACATTACATTTGCTTGGATTAAACTCTAACAGCCATTTGTTCGACCATTCCTGCAGCTTGTCCAGGTCTTCTTGAAGCCTCAAGCTGTCCTCCTCTGTCTTAATCCTTCTCATAATTTTGGCGTCGTCAGCAAACATTGAGAGGAATGAGTCTATACCCTCTGGGAGATCATTTACGTATATCAGAAAGAGGATAGGTCCAAGAACAGAGCCCTGTGGGACTCCACTGGTGACTTCACGCCAGTCTGAGGTCTCACCCCTCACTGTAACTCTCTGCTTCCTATTGTTTAGGTACTCCCTTATCCACTGGAGCGCCCTACCAGTTACTCCTGCCTGTTTCTCCAGCTTATGCATCAACCTTTTATGGGGTACTGTGTCAAAGGCTTTCCAACAGTCCAAAAAAATGCAGTCCGCCCACCCTTCTCTTTCTTGTTTAATCTTTGTCACCTGATCGTAGAATTCTATCAATCCTGTAAGGCAAGATTTACCCTCCCTGAACCCATGTTGATGGGTTGTCACGAAGTCTCTTCTCTCCAGATGTGTTACTAGGTTTTTCTCACAATCTTCTCCGTCACCTTGCATGGTATACAAGTTAAGGACACTGGCCTGTAGTTCAGTGCCTCTTGTCTGTCACCCTTTTTGTATATTGGTACTACATTAGCAGTCTTCCATATTTCTGGTAGGTCCCCCGTTTCCAGTGACCTACTATACACAATGGAGAGTGGTAGGCAAAGTGCTCCTGCACACTCTTTCAATACCCATGGCGAGATTCCATCCGGCCCAACAGCTTTTCTCACACCCAGCTCCAATAGGTGCTTCTTGACCTCATCTCTTGTAATTTCGAACCTATCCAAGGTCACCTGGTTTGCTGCCACCTCTTCTAGCGCCGCAACATCTCCCTGTTCTATTGTAAAGACCTCCTGGAACCTTTTGTTGAGTTCTTCACACACCTCTTTGTCATTCTGTGTACCTGTCCTCGCCCACCCTAAGTTTCATCACCTGTTCCTTCACTGTTGTCTTCCTCTTGATGTGACTGTGTAGTAGCTTGGATTCGGTCTTGGCTTTATTAGCTATATCATTTTCATACCTTTTCTCAGCTGCTCTTCTCATACTGACATACTCGTTCCTGGTCTCTGGTATCTCTCTCTACTTTCTGGTGTTCTGTGTGTGTGTGTGTGTGTGTGTGTGTGTGTGTGTGTGTGTGTGAGAGAGAGAGAGAGAGAGAGAGAGAGAGAGAGAGAGAGAGAGAGAGAGAGAGAGAGAGAGAGAGAGAGAGAGAGAGAGAGAGAGAGAGAGAGAGAGATATGGAGAAATACAGAGAAAGAGAAAGAATGAGAGAGAGAGACGAAGCAAATTACGAGGAGAAAGCACTAAGCCGGCATGAGTATTCACACCGGAGAAGGGAAGAGAGAGATAACGAACGAGGACAAACAATACAGAAACAGAGAGGACAAAGAGCAGAGAGGACAGAGGACAGTGTCGCACTGTCTGCCACGCTCGACTGTGACGGGCCACACTACAGTCAAGGTCACAGTTATCCCGTAAGGTCACAGTTATCCCGTAAAGTCAACAGTTATCCCGTAAGGTCAACAGTTATCCCGTAAGGTCACAGTTATCCCGTAAGGTCAACAGTTATCCCGTAAGGTCAACAGTTATCCCGTAAGGTCAACAGTTATCCCGTAAGGTCAACAGTTATCCCGTAAGGTCAACAGTTATCCCGTAAGGTCAACAGTTATCCCGTAAGGTCACAGTTATCCCGTAAGGTCAACAGTTATCCCGTAAGGTCAACAGTTATCCCGTAAGGTCAACAGTTATCCCGTAAGGTCAACAGTTATCCCGTAAAGTCAACAGTTATCCCGTAAGGTCAACAGTTATCCCGTAAGGTCAACAGTTATCCCGTAAGGTCACAGTTATCCCGTAAGGTCACAGTTATCCCGTAAGGTCACAGTTATCCCGTAAGGTCACAGTTATCCCGTAAGGTCAACAGTTATCCCGTAAGGTCACAGTTATCCCGTAAGGTCAACAGTTATCCCGTAAGGTCAACAGTTATCCCGTAAGGTCAACAGTTATCCCGTAAGGTCAACAGTTATCCCGTAAGGTCAACAGTTATCCCGTAAGGTCAACAGTTATCCCGTAAGGTCAACAGTTATCCCGTAAGGTCAACAGTTATCCTGTAAGGTCACAGTTATCCCGTAAGGTCAACAGTTATCCTGTAAGGTCACAGTTATCCCGTAAGGGGTATACACACTGATTACTCCTCATCAACTCTCTACATTCCACCCTGGGGTCACTGGGGTCGCTGGGGTCGCTGGGGTCGCTGGGGTCACTGGGGTCATTGAGGCCACTGGGGTCGCTGGGGTCACTGGGGTCACTGGGGTCGCTGGGGTCTCTGGGGTCATTGAGGCCACTGGGGTCGCTGGGGTCACTTGGGTCGCTGGGGTCACTGGCGTCGTTGGGGTCGTTGGGGTCACTGGGGTCACTTGGGTCACTTGGGTCGCTGGGGTCGCTGGGGTCATTGAGGTCACTGGGGGTCACTGAGGACCCTGGGATCACTGGGGACCCTGGGGTCACTGAGGACCCTGGGGTCACTGAGGACCCTGGGGGTCACTGAGGACCCTGGGGTCACTGAGGACCCTGGGGGTCACTGAGGACCCTGGGGGTCACTGACGACCCTGGGGGTCACTGAGGACCCTGGGGGTCACTGTGGACCCTGGGGGTCACTGAGGACCCTGGGGGTCACTGAGGACCCTGGGGGTCACTGAGGACCTTGGGGGTCACTGAGGACCCTGGAGGGGGGGGGGGAGCGGGGGAGGAAGTGGGTAACGTTTGTCATAATAAAAGTAGATGAATAAGGTAAGTAGATATAGGTAGACAAACAGGTCGATGGGTAAGTAGATAGGGCGGGAAACACGTAGTTGGGTAAGTAGTTAAGTACACAGAAAGATAAGCATTAGGGCAAGGAGGTAGTTTGGTACGTAAGGAAACTGGTTTCCTCTGATGCCAAACTGGGGGTAGTTATGGGACAAAATGAGGTCATACAATGGGTTCGAACTGCCGTCCCTGAATATGGGTTCAGTCCTATCACAGGTCTCAATATTTGTTCACAGGAGTCATGAGAGTGATGAGAGGTCACGTGGAGGCAGTTCTTTCCCTGACCGTCAACACCTGACAAAAATATGTGCGTTTAACAATAACTGTAATAATAATATTCTCTTTGTTTGAACACCTTCGTGGAAATACTTATAATGACAGGGGTGACAGGGGGTGACAGGGGGTGACTGGGGTGACAGGGGAGTGACAGGGGGTGACAGGGGGGGGGGCATTGTGTAGACGTGGACGGTGTGGTTCACTGTTCATGTGGTTCACTGGTTCTCCTGGTCTCAGGTCTGGGAGGAACAGTGGTAGTGACTTGTTCCCTATACACTATCACACACACACATTGACATTGACAACTGATTGACAGTTGAGAGGCGGGACCAAAGAGCCAAAGCTTAACCCCCGCAAGCACAATTTGGTGAGTACACACACACTTAATCAATGGTCCAACAAATGGCTGCTAAAGTTCAACTCGAGTAAATGCAAAGTATTGAAACTAGGCGCTGGAAACAGGAGGCCAGACACAGGATACAGAATAGAAGATGAAGTACTTAATGAAACGGACAGAGAGAAAGATCTAGGAGTTGATATCACACCAAACCTGTCTCCTGAAGTCCACATAAAAAGAATAACGTCTGCGGCATATGCGAGGCTGGCTAACATCAGAACAGCGTTCAGGAACCTGTGTAAGGAATCATTCAGAATCTTGTACACCACATATGTAAGACCAATCCTGGAGTATGCGGCCCCAGCATGGAGCCCGTACCTTGTCAAGCACAAGACGAAGCTGGAAAAATGTCAAAGGTATGCCACTAGACTAGTCCCAGAACTAAGAGGCACGAGTTATGAGGAAAGGCTGCGGGAAGTGCACCTTACGACACTGGAAGACAGAAGAGTAAGGGGAGACATGATCACTACCTACAAAATCCTCAGGGGAATCGACAGGGTAGACAAGGATAAACTATTCAACTCTGGTGGTACGCGAACAAGGGGACACATGTGGAAACTGAGTACCCACATGAGCCACAGGGACTTTTTAAGTGTCAGAGTAGTTAACAGATGGAATGCATTAGGCAGTGATGTGGTGGAGGCTGACTCCATACACAGTTTCAAGTGTAGATATGATAGAGCCCAGTAGGCTCAGGAATCTGTACACCAGTTGATTGACGGTTGAGAGGCGAGACCAAAGAGCCCGTCTCTCAAGTAATCAACTGTTACTAACAACCAAATTTTTTTTTCTTCATACACCCCCCCCCTCAGGAAGCAGCCCATAACTAACTCCCAGGTACCTATTTACTGCTAGCTAACAGGGGGCATCAGGGTGAAAGAAACTCTGCTAATTGTTTCTTGCCGGCGCCCGGAATCGAACCCCGGACCACAGGATTACGTGTACAGCGTGCTGTCCACTCAGTCACCGGCCCCTGTGTGTGTGTGTCTGTGTGTGTCTGTGTGTGTGTGTGTGTGTGTGTGTGTGTGTGTGTGTGTGTGTGTGTGTGGTGTGTGTGTGTGTGGGTGTGTGTGTGTGTGTGTGTGTGTGTGTGTGGGTGTGTGGGTGTGTGTGTGTGTGTGTGTGTGTGTGTGTGTGTGTGTGTGTGTGTGTGGTGTGTGTGTGTGTGTGTGTGTGTGTGTGTGTGTGTGTGGTGTGTGTGTGTGTGTGTGTGTGTGTGTGTGTGTGTGTGTGTGGTGTGTGTGTGTGTGTGTGTGTGTGTGTGTGTGTGTGTGTGTGTGTGTGTGGTGTGTGTGTGTGTGGGTGTGTGTGTGTGTGTGTGTGTGGGTGTGTGTGTGTGTGTGTGTGTGTGTGTGTGTGTGTGTGTGTGTGTGGTGTGTGTGTGTGTGTGTGTGTGTGTGTGTGTGTGTGTGTGGTGTGTGTGTGTGTGTGTGTGTGTGTGTGTGTGTGTGTGTGTGTGTGTGGTGTGTGTGTGTGTGTGTGTGTGTGTGTGTGTGTGTGTGTGTGTGTGTGTGTGGTGTGTGTGTGTGTGGGTGTGTGTGTGTGTGTGTGTGTGTGTGTGTGGGTGTGGGTGTGTGTGTGTGTGTAAATCACGAAAAATAAACACGTGATTAAAAATGCGACAGTGTCCGACCACGGAGGAAAATTAAAACAGTAATTTCCTTAAGTACTTTCGTATATTTATACACCTTCAGAAGGAGTGGTTTTACAGGTCAAGTATTGGACATATGTAGGCAGGAGAGAATGGTGGAGTGAGGTGAGGTACAATAACAAATGAATGGAATTAGGTGGACCCAAATTACACGTTTGAAAACAAAGGCGATATTTGTCCACATAATTCCATTTGCTTTCAAACTTGTACATGGAATTCTTCGAAAAAAAATTTGATTCAAAACTAACCCCTGGAATCACTCCATGGTTTAGATATGTTGATGATATTTGGTGTATATGGCCTCAGATGTAAACACAGACGAATTTGTAGCCAAACTTGATGATCAAGTCACCTCTATAAAATTTACTATGGAGACTGAAATTGATAAATGTTTGCCATTCCTAGATGTACTTATTCATAGGGAAGACTTTTCACTAAAGTTTAGTGTCTACAGAAAACTTACGAATAATTTATTTTATGTTCATTATTTTTCAGGGCACAGATACAATGTGAAGAAATCAATTTTTTCTTCAATGTATCTAAGAGCTCTTCGAGTTGTGAGTCCAGAATTCTTAGACGAAGAGTTTAAGAATATTGATTCGAGTGGTCTCAAGCTTTGTTACCCACTGAGTTTTATGGAAGTTTGTCGTAGCAAAGCACGTCGTACATATTATAGTAATATATGCAGGGAAAAAATTCGCCCAAAGAATGTGTTATGTTTACCATATTTCTCTGGGTTTAAGAATATTGTCAAGGCCTTGAAACTTTTGGATATACATGTATTGTTTAGCTACGAAAATACTGTTGGTAAGCTATTAGTTAGGAACAGCCCTCGTAGTGATAATTGTGTCATTTATAAAATACCTTGTAAAGACTGTAATAAGTTCTATGTTGGGCAAACATCTAAAGATTTGTAATGTAGAATTTCGCAACATAAATACTCTGTTAGACACGGCTTATTGTCTAATGCTTTGTTTGTTCATTTGTCAGAAGATGCTCACCAAATTGACTGGGAGATGGCTTCTTCAATAACGAATTGTAAAAGCACATATAACAGAAACATAATTGAATCTGCTTTAATACAGATTACAAAAGAAAGTAATTTGAACATTAGCAGTGGTTTATATAACTTAGATCCATTTTTGATAGATCAGTTAAGGGGCAATTTGAGTAGGATCATTGATACACATTTGTCTCACTAATTCATTGTAAATATTTACTATCTTATGCTATTATTATCCATGTGTGGACCTGTTGGTGGGTATGGATAGGAGCTGCATAGTATGGGCCAATAGGCCTTCAGCAGTTCTTGTGCGGCTCATATTTGTGTCCACCTAATTCCATTCATTTGTTTTTGTAGCCAACATGCCTACGTCAAGGAACTGTGTCAAGGACCTGTGTCAAGGACCTGTGTCAAGGACCTGTGTCAGGGACCTGTGTCAAGGACCTGTGTCAAGGACCTGTGTCAGGGACCTGTGTCAAGGACCTACGTCAAGGAACTGTGTCAAGGACCTGTGTCAAGGACCTGTGTCAAGGACCTGTGTCAAGGACCTACGTCAAGGACCTGTGTCAGGGACCTGTGTCAAGGACCTACGTCAAGGAACTGTGTCAAGGACCTGTGTCAAGGACCTGTGTCAGGGACCTGTGTCAAGGACCTACGTCAAGGACCTGTGTCAGGGACCTGTGTCAAGGACCTACGTCAAGGACCTACGTCAAGGACCTACGTCAAGGACCTACGTCAAGGACCTGTGTCAAGGACCTACGTCAAGGACCTGTGTCAAGGACCTACGTCAAGGACCTGTGTCAAGGACCTGTGTCAAGGACCTACGTCAAGGACCTGTGTCAAGGACCTACGTCAAGGACCTGTGTCAAGGACCTACGTCAAGGACCTGTGTCAGGGACCTGTGTCAAGGACCTACGTCAAGGACCTACGTCAAGGACCTACGTCAAGGACCTGTGTCAAGGACCTGCGTCAAGGACCTGTGTCAAGGACCTGTGTCAAGGACCTACGTCAAGGACCTGTGTCAAGGACCTGTGTCAAGGACCTACGTCAAGGACCTGTGTCAAGGACCTGTGTCAAGGACCTACGTCAAGGACCTACGTCAAGGACCTGTGTCAAGGACCTGTGTCAAGGACCTGTGTCAAGGACCTACGTCAAGGACCTACGTCAAGGACCTACGTCAAGGACCTGTGTCAAGGACCTGTGTCAAGGACCTGTGTCAAGGACCTGTGTCAAGGACCTGTGTCAAGGACCTGCGTCAAGGACCTGCGTCAAGGACCAGCGTCAAGGACCAGCGTCAAGGACCTGTGTCAAGGACCTGCGTCAAGGACCTACGTCAAGGACCTGTGTCAAGGACCTGTGTCAAGGACCTACGTCAAGGGTCAAGGACCTGCGTCAAGGACCTGTGTCAAGGACCTGCGTCAAGGACCTGTGTCAAGGACCTGTGTCAAGGACCTGCGTCAAGGACCTGTGTCAAGAACCTACGTCAAGGACCTGTGTCAAGGACCTGCGTCAAGGACCTGTGTCAAGGACCTGTGTCAAGGACCTGCGTCAAGGACCTGTGTCAAGGACCTGTGTCAAGGACCTACGTCCAGGACCTGCGTCAAGGACCTGTGTCAAGGACCTGTGTCAAGGACCTGTGTCAAGGACCTGCGTCAAGGACCTGTGTCAAGGACCTACGTCAAGGACCTGTGTCAAGGACCTGCGTCAAGGACCTGTGTCAAGGCCCTACGTCAAGGACCTGTGTCAACGACCTGTGTCAAGGACCTACGTCAAGGACCTACTTCAAGGACCTTCAAGGAACCTGTGTCAAGGACCTGTGTCAAGGACCTGTGTCAAGGAACTGTGTCAAGGACCTGTGTCAAGGACCTACATCAAGGACCTGCGTCAAGGACCTGTCAAGGATCTACACCACCACGCACCACAGGCATGTCAAGAATGCACCCTAACCAGCACATGGAGTCATGAATGAGCAGCAACCAACCAAACAGTTGTCATCAGCGTGCAAGCAAGCAAGCAGTAAACACAAGCACCATCTTGAAAATGCAAAAATATGTTAATTATGCAACAACACGTGACCAAGTTAAGACGCTTCAGCTGTTGACAAAAAACTTAACCAGCAAAAACAGGTAGAGTGACGCCCACCACCACCACTGGAGACCACGGGTGGTGCCACCAGTAATGGGGCTACATGAAGACACATGGAGACACATTTCCTCTGCAGGTCCTGGTTAATGGGGGGTAACAGTGCGCTTGTTAACGCGGTCCTGACCTACCAGGGCCTTCCTCGTCATCCCATCTGCCGTCACCTACATAGTCCGTCCATATTAGGGCGATCCACTCATCACCTGTCTTCTGCTACTCAGGCAATTCACCCATTACTGTCTTCAACCACTCTGGCAGTTCACCCATTACTCCCCCCCCCACCCCCCACTATAATCACCCTCTACCACCCTCTACCCAGCCACGATCGAGATCAGAGGAACGCAGCTCCTAAGTGGACACGTATAACCGCTTCGTGAATCAGGGCTCAGATAACACATCTACACTTGGCACTCATGCATGGCACCTCTGCTGCATGACCAGCCGCTGCATGAGGGCACTCGGTGGGTCAGCGCGACAGACAGCGGCCGTCATGCGTGTGTGGCGGGGAATAACACAGCACTAAGGTGGAGAATTTATGAATGATTTAAACATATTTTACATATAAATAATTAAGTTTAGTGAAAACAAGAAATTGCAGAGACTAATGTGAGTCATATTTATACATGGCATGGTGGATAATGCCTCGTCTACCACCAGGATAATGCCTCGTCCGCCACCAGGATAATGCCTCGTCAGCCACCAGGATAATACCTCGTCAGCCACCAGGATAATGCCTCGTCCGCCACCAGGATAATGCCTCGTCCGCCACCAGGATAATGCCTCGTCAGCCACCAGGATAATGCCTCGTCAGCCACCAGGATAATACCTCGTCGACCACCAGGATAATGCCTCGTCCGCCACCAGGATAATGCCTCGTCTACCACCAGGATAATGCCTCGTCAGCTGCAGGAATCCCGATGGATGCTCACATGTAGTTACTTTTGACAGCACAAACTACCACAACCTCATCACAAACTACCACAACCTCATCACAAACTACCACAACCTCATCACAAACTACCACAACCTCATCACAAACTACCACAACCTCATCACAAACTACCATCAACTGAAGACTGGCGCGGTAGTAATGAGTAGTAGTGTGAGGATGAATGATGAATGTGTTGTACTCACCCCCCTCACCGATGAGTCTGATCTGGACCAGACTCGGGTCCTCGGAGTGCTCCTCCAGCACCGTGTCGTCAGTTACCGTCAGCTCCTGTAGAAGACAGTAGCCACTTACACATGTGCTTACACACTTGCTCCTGTGTACACCACACTGCTCCTGTGTACACCACACTGCCCCAGCTCCTGTGTACACTACACTGCCCCAGCTCCTGTGTACACTACACTACCCCAGCTCCTGTGTACACTACACTACCCCAGCTCCTGTGTACACCATACTAGCTCCTGTGTACACCACACTGCCCCAGCTCCTGTGTACACTACACTGCCCCAGCTCCTGTGTACACCATACTAGCTCCTGTGTACACCACACTGCTCCTGTGTACACTACACTACCCCAGCTCCTGTGTACACCACACTGCTCCTGTGTACACCACACTGCCCCAGCTCCTGTGTACACTACACTGCCCCAGCTCCTGTGTACACTACACTGCCCCAGCTCCTGTGTACACTACACTGCCCCAGCTCCTGTGTACACCACACTGCCCCAGCTCCTGTGTACACTACACTGTCCCAGCTCCTGTGTAATCTACACTGCCCCAGCTCCTGTGTACACTACCCCAGCTCCTGTGTACACCACACTGCCCCATCTCCTGTGTACACCACACTGCCCCAGCTCCTGTGTACACCACACTGCCCCAGCTCCTGTGTACACCACACTGCCCCAGCTCCTGTGTACACCACACTGTCCCAGCTCCTGTGTACACCACACTGCCCCAGCTCCTGTGTACACTACACTGCCCCAGCTCCTGTGTACACCACACTTCCCCAATTCCTGTGTACACCACACTGCCCCAGCTCCTGTGTACACTACACTGCCCCAGCTCCTGTGTACACTACACAGCCCCTGCTCCTGTGTACACTACACTGCCCCAGCTCCTGTGTACACCACACTGCCCCAGCTCCTGTGTACACCACCCCAGCTCCTGTGTACACTACACTGCCCCAGCTCCTGTGTACACCACACTGTCCCAGCTCCTGTGTACACCACACTGTCCCAGCTCCATGTCCTCATACCCCAGTTCCTTGTCTTCATATCCCAGCTCCTTATCCTCATAATATGTTTATTTGTGATGTGTGTCTATGTATATATTAACACGTTGTACTGAACGGGGTGAGAATAGCTTGAGCTACCTCATCCCTTTGTGTGTATTTTACCTCAATAAACTTATTTCAATTTCAATTATCCTCATATCCCAGCTCTTTATCCTCATATCCCAGCTCCTTATCCTCATATCCCGACCTGCTCAATTAGAAGTGACAAAACTACCTCATGCATTAGTCGTTGCGGGTGATTAAGGGAGCATGAGGATGGGGGTGGATGGGGGAGGGGGGGGGGGAGGACGAGCGACGGTACCTCCTTACCCTGGTAGCGTCATTGTAGCCGACGATGACGGCGGTGTACCACTGGGTGGTACCCTCAGCGCGGTACACCTGCACCCGGAACCCGACCAGGACCGAGGGCGTGCTGAGAAGGATCCTCTGGCCGTCCTGCTCGCCGACCCAGGCTCGGAGGGCGTCGAGGCTGTCGTCACAACACACGCCCACACAGTCACCATCCTGAGGACAAAATCATCACCATTAACAACCTGCGTGAATAGTGAACATAATCATTGGTAATGTTGTTACGTCATAAAGTTAATATGCAGACATCACAGTCATATGTAACCTTGTTATAATTAACATGTTACATAAGGCACATTAACAAATGGCATACTGCATAATTATACACCCATTGCATAATGCCATCAATTACGTATCAGTTTCAAAGGCAATTAGAGCAATTATAAGAGCAGGTAGCCAGAGTAACAAGGTCACAAGCGACACACCACGTGACCTTGAGCCTCACCAGTGTGTGTGTGTGTGCGTGTGTGTGTGTGTGTGTGTGTGTGTGTGTGTGTGTGTGTGTGTGTGTGTGTGTGTGTGCGTGTGTGTGTGTGTGTGTGTGTGTGTGTGTGTGCGTGTGTGTGTGTGTGTGTGTGTGTGTGTGTGTGTGTGTGTGTGTGTGTGTGTGTGTGTATGTGTGTGTGTACTCACCTATATGTACTCACCTATATGTGCTTGCAGGATCGAGCATTGACTCTTGGATCCCGCCTTTCTAGCTATCGGTTGTTTACAGCAATGACTCCTGTCCCATTTCCCTATCATACCTAGTTTTAAAAGTATGAATAGTATTTGCTTCCACAACCTGTTCCCCAAGTGCATTCCATTTTTCTACTACTCTCACGCTAAAAGAAAACTTCCTAACATCTCTGTGACTCATCTGAGTTTCCAGTTTCCACCCATGTCCCCTCGTTCTGTTATTATTACGTGTGAACATTTGATCTATTTCCACTTTGTCAATTCCCCTGAGTATTTTATATGTCCCTATCATATCTCCTCTCTCCCTTCTTTTCTCTAGTGTCGTAAGGTTCAGTTCCTTCAGCCGCTCTTCATATCCCATCCCTCGTAGCTCTGGGACAAGCCTCGTCGCAAACCTCTGAACCTTCTCCAGTTTCTTTATGTGTTTCTTCAGGTGGGGGCTCCATGATGGCGCGGCATACTCTAAGACGGGTCTCACGTAGGCAGTGTAAAGCGCCCTAAAAGCTTCCTCATTTAGGTTTCTGAATGAAGTTCTAATTTTCGCCAGTGTAGAGTACGCTGCTGTCGTTATCCTATTTATATGTGCCTCAGGAGTTAGATTAGGTGTCACATCCACTCCCAGGTCTCTTTCTCGAATCGTTACAGGTAGGCTGTTCCCCTTCATTGTGTACTGTCCCTTTGGTCTCCTGTCACCTGATCCCATTTCCATAACTTTACATTTACTGGTGTTAAACTCCAGTAGCCATTTCTCTGACCATCTCTGCAGCCTGTTTAAGTCCTCTTGGAGGATCCTACAATCCTCGTCTGTCACAACTCTTCTCATTAATTTTGCGTCATCTGCAAACATTGACATGTAGGACTCCACTCCTGTAAACATATCATTTACGTAAATTAGAAAGAGGATTGGTCCCAGCACCGATCCTTGAGGTACTCCACTTGTTACTGTTCGCCAGTCCGACTTTTCGCCCCTTACCATTACCCTCTGGCTCCTTCCTGTTAGGTAGTTCTTCACCCATACTAGGGCCTTTCCGCTTACTCCTGCCTGCCTCTCAAGTTTGTATAGCAGTCTCATGTGCGGTACCGTATCAAAGGCCTTTTGGCAGTCAAGAAATATGCAGTCTGCCCAGCCTTCTCTGTCCTGCCTTATCCTTGTTACTTTATCATAGAATTCTAAAAGGTTTGTTAGGCATGATTTCCCTGTCCAGAACCCATGTTGGTGCTTGTTTACAAACCCAATGCTCTCCAGGTGCTCAACAAGTCTTAGCCTAATTATTCTTTCAAGTATTTTGCAGGGGATGCTTGTCAGTGATACGGGTCTGTAGTTAAGTGCCTCCTCCCTATCCCCCTTCTTGAAAATCGGTACGACATTTGCCTTCTTCCAGCAACTGGGCAATTCTCCCGACATAAGTGACTCATTGAAGATCATTGCCAGAGGCACGCTGAGAGCCTGCGCTGCCTCTTTAAGTATCCACGGTGATACTTTGTCTGGTCCAACAGCTTTATTTGCATCCAGTGTTGTCAACTGTTTCATTACATCCTCTGCTGTCACCTCTATATCTGATAGTCTTTCATCTTGGGTAATCTCTTCTAACAATGGGAGCTGCTCAGGCTCGGTAGTGAACACTCCATGGAATTTTGCATTCAGTACCTCGCAGATTTCCTTGTCGCTTTCTGTATACGCCCCTTCTGTTTTCCTCAGTCTTGTCACTTGGTCATTTACCGACATCTTCCTTCTTATATGGCTATGGAGTAATTTTGGTTGCTTTTTCGCTTTGACTGCAATATCGTTCTCATAATTTCTTTCCGACACTCGTCTTATGTTAATGTAATCATTCCTAGCTCTGTTACATCTAATCCTGTTGTCCTCTGTCCTTTGTCTTCTGTACTTCCTCCACTCCCTCCTGCTTCTCACCTTTGCTTCCTGACACTGTCTATTAAACCATGGGTTATTATATTCCCTCCTGCTTTTTTCCTTTATTGTTGGAATAAATCTATCTTCAGCCTCCTTGCATTTCAATATGACTTGGTTCATCATACCTTGCACTGTTTTTCCTCTAAGTTCTTCCTCCCACTGCACTTCTCCCAGGTAGTCCCTTATCCTTCTGTAGTCCCCTTTTCTGTAATCAAGTCTCCTTTCCCGGACCTCTTGTCCTTTCGTCACAATTTTAAGCTCCATCATGTAGTCAAAGGCTAGGACACAATGGTCACTAGCTCCTAGTGGTATTTCATGTTCCAACTGCTCGATGTCTTCTACATTCTGAGTGATAATGAGATCTAATAGGCTGGGCGTATCCCCTCCTCTTTCCCTAGTATCTTCTTTCACATGCTGTGTTAGGAAATTCCTGTCAATAACGTCTACCAGCTTCGCTCCCCAGGTCTCCTCCCCGCCATGGGGATTCCTCGTTTCCCAATCTATCTCTCCGTGATTTAGGTCCCCCATGACCAGCAGCTTCGCTCTCATTCTATGCGCTAAAGTTGCTGCCCTCTGCAGTTCATCCATACATGTCTTGTTGCTGTCCTCGTACTCCTGCCTGGGCCTTCTACTGTTTGGTGGGGGATTGTAGAGTATCAAGATTACAATCTTCTTCCCATCCACTGTCAGAGTTCCATGTATGAAGCTTGTGCTTTCATTGGTACCCGGATTTTCCAGCTCATCAAACTTCCATTTCCGCTTTATTAGTAGTGCCACTCCTCCTCCCTGTCTCTGTGTCCTTTCTTTTCTTATCACCTGGTACCCCTCTGGAAAGATTGCATCCGAGATCATGCCATTTATTTTAGTTTCCACTATTGCCACTATGTCTGGGTCTGCCTCACTAACTCTTTCTTTTATCTCTTCTGCTTTATTGGCTACCCCATCAGCATTGGTGTACCAAACCTTGAGACTCTTCTTGGAAACTCGGGTGTCAGAGTTCCCCCTTTCACCAGGGGTCTGGGGGGAACTGGGGGGTGTCTGGGGGGCAAGTGGGGGCTGTGGGGGTGAGTGGGGGGGTGCTAGGGGGGTGCCTGGGAGTGCCTGGTAGGCGAATGGGGTCTGGGCATCTAGGGGGGTAGGAAGGGCATAAT
>NC_091212.1:27487968-27504780 GCF_040958095.1 Procambarus clarkii
AAATAGGTACCTGGGAGTTTGACAGCTGCTACGGGCTGCTTCCTGAGGGTATGTAACAAAAAGGAGGCCTGGTCGAGGACCGGACCGCGGGGACGCTAAGCCCCGAAATCATCTCAAGATAACCTCAAGGTGGTAGACAGACCGTGTCGCTAAGACGACTATAGTTCTACGAAGAGTAATGAATACACACAGAAATAACAATAGCGTGATGCATCAAATGAACAAATCCACAAGGGCCGTGATGAAGATTCGAACCTACGTCCAGGATGACCCCAGACGCGCCTTAGTCGACTGCGCCACGACATAGTTAAAAGAATTGCAACCGGGAGTGCTACTGCCCTTGCACGAACGTCTACAGTTTTTTTTTTGTAACCATGTCGTGGCGCAATCGACTAAGGCGCGTCTGGGATAATCCTGGACGTAGGTTCGAACCCTCATCACGGCCCTTGTGGATTTGTTCAAGAGTAATGAAGCTGTGCAAGGATAAACGCCTTGCACAGCTTCCAATGTTCAACAGTCGACTGAACGTGGAAAGGCTGAGCCAAAGAGCTGAAGCTCAACACCTGAAAACACACCTTAGCGAATATAACTGAGATTGCCTAATAGGTTCTGCACCTGACCGCCAGCTTCAGAGGTGGAGATAAAGAGCTGAAACTCGTGCCCCGCACAGGGCAACAGAGACAACGCCACTAGAGGCAACAGAGACAACGCCACTAGAGGCAACAGAGACAACGCCACTAGAGGCAACAGAGACAACGCCACTAGAGGCAACAGAGACAACGCCACTAGAGGCAACAGAGACAGCGCCACTAGAGGCAACAGAGACAACGCCACTAGAGGCAACAGAGACAACGCCACTAGAGGCAGCAGAGACAACGCCACTAGAGGCAACAGAGACAACGCCACTAGAGGCAACAGAGACAACGCCACTAGAGGCAACAGAGACAACGCCACTAGAGGCAACGCCACTAGAGGCAACGCCACTAGAGGCAACGCCACTAGAGGCAACAGAGACAACGCCACTAGAGACAACGCCACTAGAGGCAGCAGAGACAACGCCACTAGAGGCAACAGAGACAACGCCACTAGAGGCAACAGAAACAACGCCACTAGAGGCAACAGAGACAACGCCACTAGAGGCAGCAGAGACAACGCCACTAGGGGCAACAGAAGCAACGCCACTAGAGGCAACAGAGGCAACGCCACTAGAAGCAACAGAGACAACGCCACTAGAGGCAACAGAGACAACGCCACTAGAGGCAACAGAGATAACTCCACTAGAGGCAACAGTGGCAACGCCACTAGAGGCAACAGAAGCAACGCCACTAGAGGCAACAGAGTCAACGCCACTAGAGGCAACAGAGACAACGCCACTAGAGGCAACAGACAACGCCACTAGAGGCAACAGAGACAACGCCACTAGAGGCAACAGAGACAACGCCACTAGAGGCAACAGAGACAACGCTACTAGAGGCAACAGAGAACGTTACTAGAGGCAACAGAAACAACGCCACTAGTGGCAACAGAGACAACGCCACTAGAGGCAACAGAGACAACGCCACTAGAGGCAACAGAGACAACGCCACTAGAGGCAATAGAGGCAACGCCACTAGAGGCAACAGAGACAACGCCACTAGAGGCAGCAGAGACAACGCCACTAGAGGCAACAGAGACAACGCCACTAGAGGCAACAGAGACAACGCCACTAGAGGCAACAGAGACAACACCACTAGAGGCAACAGAGACAACGCCACTAGAGGCAACAGAGACAACGCCACTAGAGGCAGCAGAGACAACGCCACTAGAGGCAAGACAGCACAAAAACCCCTCCATCATCCAGCCTGTCCTCTCCAGCATTCCCAACGTCACTAAACTGATGTATTAACTTGCCCGAACCTAACCTACCCGAGGACCCGCGAACAGAAAACGGGACATCACATTAGTGTTGCGAGTCTCTCTGACTTGTAGCGAGGGTGCTAGTTTCTGGCCTTAGGGGGACTTATACGTCAAAATACGATGTACTATGCGAGAAGACGAGTTAATGGTACTCTCACAGTCCACTCTTCTTGTTGATGAGTACACAATGATGAGTACACAATCATGGTCGGTGACCCCCAGAGTGCGCGTCAAGTACGCGCACGCACTTGCGCTAGCACATACGTACATATTAAATTTGGATGGGGCGTACCTCAATCGTAAAACCAGGTAGCGTAGTGTACCGTTTAGCCGGGTGTACCGTGTCATTATACAGTGTGTACCCCTCAGAGTGACCGCGTGCTCCGCTACAGACAAAATATAATGAAGGAACTTGCTTGCGGCGAAAGTTTCAGCTTCTTGTGGAAACTTTTGGGGTAACTCGTTAAAGTTGGCGGGAGTGAAAGTGTTGGTGGGTGTTGGTGGGTGTTGGTGGGTGTTGGTGGGTGTTGGTGGGTGTTGGTGGGTGTTGGTGGGTGTTGGTGGGTGGTGTTGGGTGTTGGTGGGTGTTGCTGGGTTGACTGGGCACGCTACCCTCATACCCACCACAAGGAGGGGGTTGTGGAAGCCACCTCCATCCACAACTTCAAGGACAATTCCACTAAGAATTTGAACGTGAGGAATGTTCAGATATAAGGAAGCAGCAGGTGGAGTGTGGTCGTCTGGACGGCACTGCTTCACAGTCACTGTTAGGGCAGAATATTATCACTGCTACACCACGCTACCACTGTAACACCACTATAAAATGCCACCATTGTAACACCTATAATGTAACACCACTATAATATATTAAACTAATAATGTAAACACTACTACTTATCCTGAGTAACACTTCCTATCGGTTGCACTTGGTAACACTGTTATTGAACACGGTAATGTGAGCTGACATATGATGGTTACACCGGAACCAAAGATACACTGCCAATAAGGAAATGCTAACACAGGATTAAATACGCTGCCACCATCTGCCTTTGACCATTGAGACTATATCAAGCAACGAGGCAAGAAACATTGCTTGACTTGGAGAGTACTTTCTATAACTGTCATTAATTATGGGACAGTTGTCAGCCACTATATTCAAAAGGCTAAGAGGATTCAACAATTGACACAGACGGGTTATTTAACATGAGTTTATTGAGAACAAAAATATGCTAATCACCACTTATAAATCCTACTCTAACACTGGCCAAGAGTTAAGAAATTTAGACATGGAACAAAACCTCAGAGATCACACACATTACCTTAAGACCTCTGTCTCTCCATCTGGTGGATTCACTCTGTCACTCCCTGGCTGTGAGATGTTCTCCACAGCCCTCTCTCGACCCCGGTGTCCCGCACTCTGTCCCTACTAAGTCTCTACAGGACCTCTATATACAACCCCAAAAGGGGGAGGGGGAGATTTGCTGTTGCTACCTACACCAAAAATGCAAGGGGGTTAGGCCACACGTGCACAAACACTTAAGAATTTTCAATTAAGCTTGTCTGACATTCACCATACCCTGTTCAAGAGAGGAATTATTAATTACGTGTGTGACTGACCTTTGACCTGGCTAAAAGGGGGAGATCCATGGATGTTTACATAAGAATCTGGGGTCTAATTCCATTGCAATGTTTGACAAGAGTATCATGAAATATTACATACTTGAAACTAGCTGACTAAGACTAACCCAGGAATTTTTTAATCAACATACAAGATAATCTGGAGGTCATCTGGGCTGACCTCTTGGAGAAGGCTTCCCTGGGTGTGAACTCTAAGGGGGGGGGGGGGAATGGGTGTTACAGCTCCCTTTCCCGGGAGTTAAGACAAAATCGGGTGTATGATAATTAAGCCCAATTAACCATCACCACCACACCACCACCCCTGGTTACACCCCTGGTTACAGCCCTGGTCATTAGCACTACCAACAGTGCCCAACAAGGCAGAGCTGAGAATGCTAGGAAAGCAGGCGAGAACCCAGGAGGCAGCTAATCAGCGCTTAAGAACCCAGGAGGCAGCCAATCAGCGATGAGAACCCAGGAGGCAGCCAATCAACGCTGAGAACGCTAGGTAAACATCTGAATGAGAAACAGGCAGTTTCTCACACTCTCACAGGAAGTGACAACCAGCGGGATCCAAGAAAGATTCTCACAGAGATGGACCCAAATCCTTTTTTTAGTCCTTTTAAGAAAAGTGAGAAACACAGATGTGGCTGCGTTGATTGATGGGTTGACGATGAGACACGGAAGGGTTGATAACGTGACACGGAAGGGTTGATAACGTAACACAAAGTGAACAAATCCAGGCCTCTGACCTCAACTGTGTAACCCTTCCTACCCTTACCACAACAGTCCAGTGTCTGCCCATCTCCTTGCCCCAAGCTCTTCCCTAGTGCTTACCCCTTCCCCGAGTGCTCCTCGTGGGTCACACCTCCCCATGATGGGTTTAGCTTGGGCAAGGGGTGCTCTACTACCCTCCCCACCCCCACTATCCTCCCCCACAACCACCACAACACCCTCCTGTGTGGGGGTCACAAGTCTACAATCGCCCCCCACACTTATTCTATAAATAATGACGATAGAGAGGTACAGGTAAAAGAAAATTTCTCAAAATGTGAAATATGTAGCGAGTTACAAGTATTACAGCAGGTGGATTGGCCACCTTGCTGACACTATGTACGTGTATGTCTTTTGGGTATGGCTGTATGTTAAACAGCATGTTTCTTTGGCCGAGGTTTGAGGCCAGACGCGGCCAACAGATGGATGAATCTACCCTTCAAGATGAATCATGAAGGGTAGGGGAGTGTCATAGGTCAATCGACGTGGGCCAAAATGAAATGCTTTAAGAAATATCGGCCTTTATACAGACCCCCTTCCCCGCGCAATTTTTATTATCTGAAATGTTTGTTGCGTTTCCCGTAGAGTTGTTCAGAAGTGACACTAAGTGCAGGCCATGAACACAAGGCTCTGTATGACTAACCATCCTGCGAGATGGGGACTTGTATTACCACTGCTACCTTATTCAATCTTGTGATGTTGATATTCTCAAAATGCATCCGGAGTCTGCCAGTGCAGACCGCTTATCACATGCCTCTGTATGACTAAGCATCCTGTGTGATGGGGATTTTTTAGCATCACCTAGTTAGCTTCTTTTTGACACACTGTACTCCACTTCATATAGTCTAGGGTAGCTGCACTAATGCACATGTACCTCATATCTTAATAAACAAAAAAAATACTTGAGAGACAATAACATGTCCGTGTTCAACTTTGACTCCTCTAACGTCACACACCTCAGGGGTGGCAGGCTTGATCATGTCATTGGTCACGGTCTCATCGATAATGCTGTCGGAGGATCGAATTAGTTAGTGATCACTTTGTCATATTCAGTTCATACACTATCAATAATGTCAAATCCCTAAGCTTTGAAAAAAAAATAATATCTCTGAAAATTTACACATGCACTTCAATTTCCGCATTTCTGAATGGTATAACACTTACTGCTTTACTACCGTCAATGCATTATATGAGGACCTGGTCACTGACGTAACCGCTTTTTATAACAATGTTGTAAAATCCACAAGACCCAAAACAGTGAGGAAGGGACAGAGGTGGTTCACTGACTCACGCCTTAAGCCCCTGCATGACAGAGTTCTATTCCTAGCTGAGCAGTATAAAACACATAAAACAGCTGACACCCTCAACATATTTCTTAAAGCCAGCCGAGAGTTCAGAGAGGTAAAGGAACAGGTGTATAACCAGCACTGGGAACAGTTTCTGCAAGGCATCAATCATGCAACATCCTCATCCCAAATGTGGAATAAAATTAAAAAGATTTCTCGTGCTAGCAGTCGTCACCTGTAGACTATGCCGACATGCTGCTTCAGCAATATGCAAGCACTGCTAGTATAAGCAGCCTGCCCCTAGATGTGCAAAACTATCTGGCTAGTACTAAAATAAATCGTAACTTCAATTTTGAAATTGCCTGTAGTGAAATAGAGCCAGATGATAACTATGGCATAACCCCCTTTGAAAGTAAAAACGCACTCAAGAAAGGTAAGGCTACCTCTCCTGGAGAGGATGGCATCACATACAACACCATGAGAGTACTTGCTGAGCTGCCAAATAGCCCATTGCTAAAATTGTTTAATCAAAGTCTAAGACAGGGGTGTCTTACCTGACCACTGGACACAGGGACTCATAATACCCATACCCAAGCCTAATTCACACAAATTCAGACCTATTTCTCTGACGTCGTGCATGTGTAAAGTTCTTGAGAGGATTATCCTCGACAGACTAATGTTTCAAATCAAGCCCCACCTTGCCCCTAACCTGTATGGTTTCCTTCCTGGAAGAAGCACACAAACTTGCTTTGCTGAGTATTTTATCAAGAGAGGAACCAAGCTCTCAGGCGGCATTTATTGATCTCCAAACTGCTTTTGATACAGCAAACAGAGAAATATTCTTAGAACAGCTAGCCTCTTTAGGAGTTAAGGGAAGACTGTTGACATGGCTCAGGGGTTACCTGAGTAACAGAACCGCCTCAGTTCTGTTCAAGGGGGTCAAAAGTAAACTCTGTGCACCCTTTGAGTTGGGTACACCCCAGGGTGGAGTGCTAAGTCCTACACTGTTTAATGTTCTGATGCACAAATTAAAAACTGATATTCCCACACTACCTGACGAAGCCGTCATCTGCTATGCCGATGATAAATATGCATTGTTGCAAATACCCAAACTAGACTGCAAGCTCTACTTGATTCACTCGCTGCTAAAAGCATTGAATGTGGTCTTGTTATCTCTATAACTAAATCCAGAGTTCTCCATCCCCAAGAGAAAACTCATGTCCCTATAACTTTCAAGGTCAATAACCAGAACATTGAAACGTGTGGGCAGCACAAATACCTCAGAGTTGGTATCAAGAGTGACATTGTAAATGATCTACACCGTAGGTTAAAAGAAAGACTAAAACCACTGAAAACACTTACTGGTAAGAATATTGGTATCAATAATAAATATGCTAGACTATTCTATATGATGTTCGTTAGATCTCTCGTTGATTATAATGCTCTGCACTTAATTAACTTCCCCTCCTCTGTGTTGGACAAACTTGAAGTAGTACAGAATGAAGCCATGAGGATAATTCTTGGTGCTCCAAGATGCACAAGAATCATCAACATGCGGGAAGAACTGAAGCTTCCAACCATACTAGAGAGAATCATGCAAGTCAACACTACCTTTTGCCTTAAAGTCATGAGAGACCCTACATCTCCTGGATTGCTCAGAAAGAAATTATTTAGTGCTGTTAAACCCCTTTTGACTGGTGCCGACATACCAACTCACTCCTTTTATGATAATTGGCTGAGCAACAATGCCTACAATCTCATTAAACTTAACATTCCTTTTAAGGGCAATCTACCTGTCTCTGATATTCCTCTTTATCTGTGCCCCACCATTCAAGTATCATACACACCTGTCACCAAGAAAGATAATGAGAATCTTGCTCTACTCAAAGCTGTCACTCTTGAAACAATTGCCTCCTCCATCGAGAGTCTAAGATCTCACGAGCACTGTGTCTACACCGACGGTGTAGACACCGTGCACATGAAAAACATGTGACACAAAACACATGAAAAACACAGTTTAAAAAAAACATGTTTTTTTCCGTCACATACATGACACCAATATAGTATGTATATAAAAACCCGCTCGGATGCGAATGGAACATTGTGTGAACATTTCAAAGCAATCGGTGAAGAACTTTCGGAGATTTGCGATTTTGAACAAACGAACATTTCCATTTTTATTTATATAGAAGATGTACAGGTTTCGTAAGTGAACAGGTCTATGACTGATGACTCCAGACCTTGCTCGGACCCAAGGTCCCGGCGCTAGTAAAGAAGGCGGGGGCAAGATGCTGCAGGTCCACTGGTCATTAATGCAGGTCCACAATATGACTCATTACTCAGTCACTGGTAAGTTCTGTCCCCCCCACCTTCCCTGGACTCTAACTCCTTGACAGGTGTTGTAATGTGTGGCATCACTGGTCGTGTCAACGGTGTGGTTGTCTCGTTAAGGAGACACTTGTCAAGTCCAGGTTACTCTTACTAATGACTGGCAGCTGTCTCACTCTGCCTCGTCTCCCCGCCCCCCCCCGCCCCCCCCCCCCCTCCTCCCTCCCTCCCTCCCTCTCTCCCTCCCTCCCTCTCTCCCTCCCTCCCTCCCTCCCTCCCTCCCTCCCTCCCTCCCTCCCTCTCTCTCTCTCTCTCTCTCTCTCTCCCTCCCTCTCCGTCTCTCTCTCTCTCTCTCTCTCTCTCTCTCTCTCTCTCCCTCTCTCCCCCCCTCCCTCTCAGGGTGATGATGTATGTGAACGACTGTAAGGCCAGGTACGTATCTGGGAGCAGGTGAAGATGTAAAGATAAACTAGGGTGTGTGTGTGTGTGTGTGTGTGTGTGTGTGTGTGTGTGTGTGTGTGTGTGTGTGTGTGTGTGTGTGTGTGTGTGTGTGTGTGTGTGTGTGTACTCACCTAGTTGTGTCTGCAGGATCGAGCATTGACTCTTGGATCCCGCCTTTCGAGCATCGGTTGTTTACAGCAATGACTCCTGTCCCATTTCCCTATCATACCTGGTTTTAAAATTATGAATAGTATTTGCTTCCACAACCTGTTCCTGAAGTGCATTCCATTTTCCCACTACTCTCACGCTAAAAGAAAACTTCCTAACATCTCTGTGACTCATCTGAGTTTCAAGCTTCCATCCATGTCCCCTCGTTCTGTTACTATTCCGTGTGAACATTTCGTCTATGTCCACTCTGTCAATCCCTCTGAGTATCTTATACGTTCCTATCATGTCCCCCCTCTCCCTTCTTCTTTCTAGTGTCGTAAGGCACAGTTCCCTCAGGCGCTTCTCATACCCCATCCCTCGTAGCTCTGGGACGAGTCTCGTTGCAAACCTCTGAACCGTTTCCAGTTTCATTATATGCTTCTTCAGATGGGGACTCCATGATGAGGCGGCATACTCTAAGACTGGCCTCACGTAGGCAGTGTAAAGCGCCCTAAATGCCTCCTTACTTAGGTTTCTGAATGATGTTCTAACTTTTGCCAGTGTAGAGTACGCTGCTGTCGTTATCCTATTTATATGTGCCTCAGGAGATAGATTAGGTGTTACGTCCACCCCCAGGTCTCTTTCACGCGTCGTCACAGGTAGGCTGTTCCCTCTTCATTGTGTACTGTCCCTTTGGTCTCCTATCTCCTAGTCCCATTTCCATAACTTTACATTTGCTCGTGTTGAATTCCAGTAGCTATTTCTCTGACGATCTCTGCAACCTGTTCAGGTCCTTTTGGAGGATCCTGCAATCCTCATCTGTCACAACTCTTCTCATCAACTTTGCGTCATCCGCAAACATCGACATGTAGGACTCTACGCCTGTAAACATGTCGTTAACATATACAAGAAATAGAATTGGTCCCAGCACCGATCCTTGTGGTACTCCACTTGTTACTGTTCGCCAGTCCGACTTCTCGCCCCTTACCGTAACTCTTTGGCTCCTTCCTGTTTGGTAGTTCCTTATCCATGCTAGGACCTTTCCACCCACCCCCGCCTGCCTCTCGAGCTTGAACAGCAGTCTCATGTGCGGTACTGTATCAAAGGCTTTTTGGCAGTCCAGAAATATGCAGTCTGCCCAACCATCTCTGTCCTGTCTTATCCTCGTTATTTTATCATAGAATTCCAGAAGGTTTGTTAGGCACGATTTCCCTGTCCAGAACCCATGTTGATGTTTGTTCACAAACCTAATGTTCTCCAGGTGAGCAACCAGTCGTAGCCTAATTATTCTTTCCAGTATTTTACAGGGGATGCTTGTCAGTGATACAGGTCTATAGTTAAGTGCCTCCTCCCTATCACCTTTCTTGAAGATCGGCACGACATTTGCCTTTTTCCAGCAACTGGGCAATTCTCCTGACATAAGTGACTCATTAAAGATCATTGCCAGAGGCACGCTGAGGGCCTGTGCTGCTTCTTTTAGTATCCACGGTGACACTTTGTCTGGTCCAACTGCTTTAGTTGCATCTAGAGTTGTCAACTGTTTCATTACCTCCTATGCTGTCACCTCTATATCTGATAGTCTTTCATTTAGGGTAACCCCTTCCAACAATGGGAGCTGCTCAGGCTCGGTAGTGAACACTCCATGGAAACTGGCATTCAGTGCCTCGCAGATTTCCTTGTCACTTTCAGTATATGCCCCCTCTGTCTTCCTTAGTCTTGTCACTTGGTCGTTCACCGACATTTTTCTTCTTATATGACTGTGTAATAACTTAGGTTGTTTTTTCGCTTTGATTGCAATATCGTTCTCATAGTCCCTTTCCGATGTTCGTCTTATGTTAATGTAATCGTTCCTAGCTCTGTTGTATCTGATCCTGTTGTCCTCTGTTCTTTGTCTTCTGTACTTCCTCCACTCCCGCCTGCTGGCCATTTTTGCTTCCTAACACTGTCTATTAAACCATGGATTATATTCCTTCTTATTTTTTCCCTTTACTGTTGGTATAAATCTCTCTTCGGCCTCCTGGCATTTCTGTATGACTAGGTCCATCATATCTTGGACTGTTTTTCCTCTAATTTCTTCCTCCCACTGCACTTCACCCAGATAGTCCCTTATCCTCTTATAGTCCCCTTTCCTGTAGTCAACTCTCCTTTCCCAGATCTCTTGTCCCATGGTCATAAGTTTGAATTCCATCATGTAGTCAAAGACTAGGACACAATGGTCACTGGCCCCTAGAGGTATTTCATGCTCTAAATTCTCGATATCTTCTACGTTCTGGGTGAAAATCAGGTCTAATAGGCTCGGTGCATCTCCTTCTCTTTCCCTTGTGTCTTCCTTCACATGTTGTGTTAGGAAATTCCTGTCTATAACATCTACTAATTTTGCTCCCCACGTTTCGTCCCCTCCATGGGGATTCCTTGATTCCCAATTTATCTCTCCATGATTTAGGTCCCCCATGATCAGCAGCTTCGCTCTCATTCTGTGGGCTAGTGTTGCTGCCTTCTGCAGTTCATCTATACATGCCTTTTTGTTGTCATCATACTCCTGCCTTTGTCTTCTACTGTTTGGTGGGGGATTGTAGATTACCAAGATCACAATCTTCCTCCCATCTACTGTCAGAGTTCCATGTATGAAGCTTGTGCACTCATTGGTAACTCGATTTCCCAGGTCTTTTGTGTGTGTGTGTGTGTGTGTGTGTGTGTGTGTGTGTGTGTGTGTACTCACCTACTCAAGGGAGTACACACAAACACAAGGGTGTGTGTGTGTGTGTGTGTGTGTGTGTGTGTGTGTGTGTGTGTGTGTGTGTGTTACTCACCTAATTGTTGCTTGCGGGGGTTGAGCTCTGGCTCTTTGGTCCCGCCTCTCAACTGTCAATCAACAGGTGAGGTGTGTGTGTGGAGGGGGGGGGGGTGTTGATGGGGCGGGTCAGGTAAGCTAGGGTGAGTGTTGATGGGGCGGGTCAGGTAAGCTAGGGTGAGTGTTGAAGGGGAGGGTAAGGTAAGCTAGGGTGTGTGTGTGTGTACTCTACTACTTATGCCTGCACGATCGACCATTAGCTCTTGGACCCCGCCTTTCTAGCCGCCGATTGTCTAAAGCAATGACTCCTGGCATATTTCCTTACCATACCTGCTTTTAAAATAGTGAATGGTGTGTGCTTCTACAACCTGCTCCTGTAGTTCATTCCATTTTCCACTACTCTTCTCTTACACTAAACGGAAATTTTCTGACATCTTTAAGACTCATCTGAGTCTCAAGCCCTCTTGTTCCTCTTGTTCTATTGATATTAATAGTGAACATTTCCTACTTTTCAACTCCCCCAAGTATTTTATGTCTCGATCCTGCCATCCGTCTCTCTCTCCTCTGCTCTAGCGTCGTCAGGTTTAATTCCTTCAGTCTTTCTTCAGCCGCCATACCTCGCTACTCTGGGACGAGCCTCGTTCCAAACTTCTGAACCATTTCGAATTTCATTTTGTGTTTATTTAGATGGTGGTTGCAGGATGGGGCTGTATACTCTAAAACCGGTCTAACATAGGTGGTTCACAGCGATCTATAGGCCTCCGTATTTACGTTGCTGAGTAATGTTTTGACTTGCTAACGTCGAGTATGTGGCTCTCGTTATCCTATTTATATGACCCTCCGGAGTTAGGTTTGGTGTTATGTCCACTCACACGTCTTTTTCTCTAGTCGTTATTGGGAGGAAGTTTTTCTTCATCGAGTACTGTTACTTTGGTCTCCTGGCGCCTGTTATCATTTTCATCACTTTACACTTGCTAGTGATTTCTTTTTCTTATCAACACATTTAGGTACATCTGCATTTGTGTAGCTGCCATAGACTATATGAAGGGGAATACAGTGTGTGTCAAGAACTGGCTACGGGAGGATGCAAGTCCCCATCACACAGGATGGTTAGGCGTACAGGGCCATGTGATCAGTAGTCTGTACTGGCAAATTTTGGGTGTATTATGAGGATATCCTCAAGAACGCCAGAGTTAATAAAGTCATTGCTAAGCTCCAGGTACCTCATGCCAACGGGTCTGAAGGGATCTTAATAACTGAACATTCAGTGATGTAGTGCGGGAGATCATGCCGTAGTGCCTACTCACAGAGTTTGCACCTGGAGTGCTCAGGATTGGGAGATCCGTCACCTGTAGCCACCTGCCACAGGTAACGGTAACCCATCCTGATCCTGGCAACCACTGTGTCGCACAGTCTGGTCCACGTTTTGTGCTGTCCATAAACATAGGTTTCGGATCAAACAAATCATGACTTTTTATACTGATGCTTTCAGGCCTTTGGGAGTCAATAATTCCACTCCTATTAGACCTGAGTGTATGGTACACTGTAGACTTGACAATATAGGAATAACCAGGTCTAATTCATCTCCATCCTTGATACATGTTAATTTAGCTGCATGTCTCTTGTCATTATGGTGAGTTTTAGTTATGTGTGATGACATCCATACGAAAGCCATTTCTCTGACCAACTCTGCAGCCTGTGTGCAGATGAGGATTGTAACATCCTGGGGAATCTTACAGTCTTCATCTGTCACAACTTTTCTCAATAGTTTTGCATCGTCTGTAATCATGGAAATATATGACTCAACTGTAGATAGGTTATTACATAAATGAGAAATAGTAAGGGTCCCAGCACTGACCCTTGAGGTACTCCGTTTGTTACCCTCTACGTCATCCCCACTTCTCTTCCTTCGCTGTTAATCTCTGACTATTATTAACATCTTTATTGACAAAAATTAATTACAGTTTTACCTAATCTGAGTAATTCAATTAGGTCTTACTAGAGTGAGGATAATGCTGCTATATTCACAGTCACACAGGACACAGGATCATGTACAAGACAGGTCTAAACTGTAGGCTGAAGCATACATATATCATGGTTACAATCAACTACATTAGACTCTATACACGTTGCAATGTACGAATATGTAAATACAACTTTCTGTTATACACTGCCACACAAGGGCAGGGATGTGTTCGTAAGAGACGCAGCTTAAAAATAAAATAAATAAAATATTTCTTCATGCTTTAAAATGGACAAGCAAATTTAGGATAAATAGTTAGGATGTCGTCCAGTACACCAGATTAGTTAGTTACGCAGTTGGTGGTACAATAGGCCAGGAGGTCTAATATCTTTTACGGTTTCACATTCAACAATATAGTCTCCTGTCATTTGGTTAATTATTTACCATGTTAGTGTTTTTTCCTTAACTCTGAGCTTTTAGTGTGTGTGTGTGTGTGTGTGTGTGTGTGTGTGTGTGTGCGTGCGTGTGTGTGTGTGTGTGTGTGTGTGTGTGTGTGTGTGTGTGTGTGTGTAATTACCTAAGTGTAGTTACAGGATGAGAGCTACGCTCGTGGTGTCCCGTCTTCCCAGCACTCTTTGTCATATAACGCTTTGAAACTACTGACGGTCTTGGCCTCCACCACCTTCTCACTTAACTTGTTCCAACCGTCTACCACTCTGTTTGCGAAAGTGAATTTTCTTATATTTCTTCGGCATCTGTGTTTAGCTAGTTTAAATCTATGACCTCTTGTTCTTAAAGTTCCAGGTCTCAGGAAATCTTCCCTATCGATTTTATCAATTCCTGTTACTATTTTGTATGTAATGATCATATCACCTCTTTTTCTTCTGTCTTCTAGTTTTGGCATATTTAATGCCTCTAACCTCTCCTCGTAGCTCTTGCCCTTCAGTTCTGGGAGCCACTTAGTAGCGTGTCTTTGCACCTTTTCCAGTTTGTTGATGTGCTTCTTAAGATATGGGCACCACACAACACACCACCACACCACACCACACACCACCACACCGCTGCATATTCTAGCTTTGGCCTAACAAAAGTCGTGAACAATTTCTTTAGTATATCGCTATCCATGTATTTAAAAGCAATTCTGAAGTTAGAAAGCGTGGCATAGGCTCCTCGCACAATATTCTTTATGTGGTCCTCAGGTGATAGTTTTCTATCTAGAACCACCCCTAGATCTCTTTCTTTATCAGAATTCTTTAAAGATTTCTCACTTTTCTCACATTTGGCTCTTTGGTCCCGCCTCTCAACTGTCAATCAACTTGTTTACAGATTCCTGAGCCTACTGAGCTCTATCATATCTACATTTAAAACTGTGTATGGAGTCAGCCTCCACAACATCACTGCCTAATGCATTCCATCCGTTAACTACTCTGACACTAAAAATTTTCTTCTAACATGTGTGTGTGTACTCACCTAATTGTACTCACCTAATTGTGCTTGCGGGGGTTGAGCTCTGGCTCTTTGGTCCCGCCTCTCAACCGTCAATCAACTGTGTACAGATTCCTGAGCCTATTGGGCTCTATCATATCTACATTTGAAGCTGTGTATGGAGTCAGCCTCCACCACATCACTTCCTAATGCATTCCATTTACTAACTACTCTGACACTGAAAAAGTTCTTTCTAACGTCTCTGTGGCTCATTTGGGTACTCAGCTTCCACCTGTGTCCCCTTGTTCGCGTCCCACCAGTGTTGAATAGTTCATCCTTGTTTACCCGGTCGATTCCCCTGAGGATTTTGTAGGTTGTGATCATGTCCCCCCTTACTCTTCTGTCTTCCAGTGTCGTAAGGTGCATTTCCCGCAGCCTTTCCTCATAACTCATGCCTCTTAGTTCTGGGACTAGTCTAGTAGCATACCTTTGGACTTTTTCCAGCTTCGTCTTGTGCTTGACAAGGTACGGGCTCCATGCTGGGGCCGCATACTCCAGGATTGGTCTTACATATGTGGTGTACAAGATTCTGAATGATTTCTTACACAGGTTCCTGAACGCCGTTCTGATGTTAGCCAACCTCGCATATGCCGCAGACGTTATTCTCTTTATGTGGGCTTCAGGAGACAGGTTTGGTGTGATATCAACTCCTAGATCTTTCTCTCTGTCTGTTTCATTAAGTACTTCATCTCCTATTCTGTATCCTGTGCCTGGCCTCCTGTTTCCACTGCCTAGTTTCATTACTTTGCATTACTTTTTCATTACTTTGCATGCACTTTGCACTTTGCACTTTGCATGTGTGTGTGTGTGTGTGTGTGTGTGTGTGTGTGTGTGTGTGTATTCACCTATTTGTGCTTGCGGGGGTTGAGCTTTGCCTTTCAACCCATCTCTCAACTGTCAATCAACTGTTACTAACTACTAACTATTCCTCCCACCCCCACCTAGGAAGCAGCTCCGCAACAGCTGTCTAACTCCCAGGTACCTATTTACTGCTAGGTAGCAAGGGCATTCAGAGTGAAATAAACTTTGCCCATTTGTTTCTGCCTGGTCCGGGAATTGAACCCGTACCACAGAATTACGAGTCCTGCGCGCTGTCCGCTCAGCTACCAGACCTTCATCGCGTGTGTGCGCGCGTGCGTGCGTGCTAACGTCTGGCCCCCCCGGGTGAGAGAAGGCAAGCACACAAGAGCAGCAGCTGGTGGGTTTGATGAGAGCATTCTGTGGTGAGGAGAGGTAGGGGAGGGGGGAGGGGGGGGGGAAGGTGAACAGGAGTGCCAGGAGGAGGGCATCATTTCACTGCTCA
Source organism: Procambarus clarkii (assembly GCF_040958095.1). Taxonomy (NCBI): domain Eukaryota; kingdom Metazoa; phylum Arthropoda; class Malacostraca; order Decapoda; family Cambaridae; genus Procambarus; species Procambarus clarkii. The sequence goes on from NC_091212.1 coordinate 27,504,000, forward strand.
TCTCCATCAGATAGTACTCTGAGGTGTATGAGCATCCCCCCCCCCCCTTCCTGTCCTCTAGCACACCTCCACTACACCCCGTCTCTCAGGCCAGCCCCACCCCCCCCCACCAAGTCACACTGGGCCACCCCCACCAAGCCAGACTGGGCCACCCCCCCACCAAGCCACACTGGGCCACACCCACCAAGCCACACTGGGCCACCCCCCACCAAGCCACACTGGGCACACCCCCCCCACCAAGCCACACCCACCAAGCCACACTGGGCCACCCCCACCAAGCCACACTGGGCCACCCCCCACCAAGCCACACTGGGCCACCCCCACCAAGCCACACTGGGCCACACCCACCAAGCCACACTGGGCCACCCCCACCAAGCCACACTGGGCCACACCCACCAAGCCACACTGGGCCACCCCCACGTCCAAGCCACACTGGGCCACACCCACCAAGCCACACTGGGCCACCCCCACCAAGCCACACTGGGCCACCCCCCACCAAGCCTCACTGGGCCACCCCCCACCAAGCCACACTGAGCCACCCCCACCAAGCCACACTGGGCCAACCCCCCCCCCACACACACAAAGCCACACTGGGCCACACCACACCCCCTAATACACACTGGCTCACTCCATCATTCCCTCAAGCCACACTATGACACCTCAACAAGCCACACTACCCCCCCCCCCCAAGCCATCTCCCCCCCCCCCTACCCCAGCTCGCGTGCCGGCCTTGACCCTGGCGGCCACCTTTGGTCAAACATTACCCCAGCAGACAGCAGCA
>NC_091212.1:27505280-27524728 GCF_040958095.1 Procambarus clarkii
AAAAGATTATTGATGTGTGTATTTGTGTGGGTGATTAAATATGTATGTGTATATATATATATATATATATATATGTATGAGAGTGTGTACATGTATATATAGCATTAATAATTGTGTAACTAGCGTCAAAAGATTGTTATTTGCTTAGCTATACGACCTAGAGGGTTCAGTTCCTGAACCGATTATGTGCCTCTGTAATCCTTTACACCACCGCCCACGGGATGGGTATGGGGTGCATAATAAAGAAAGAAATTGAATTGAATTCATATGATCAGACAATCCAGGAGTTCCATGAGCTCCTGAACACACAGCCACTAAACATCAGACTGCAGCACCAAGCCATCAGGGTGTGGAACACCATCCAAATGTTAGAGGACCCAATGTTAGACAGGTTACTCCAAGTTGTTGTTGTTGTTATAGATTAAGCTACTCGGAACAAGTTCCAAGTTGCATGGGCTATGGTGAGCCCGTAACTTACCTGGCACAGGAGCGGGGCAAGAAGCACGGGCTATGGTGAGCCTCATGGACGGGAGATGTCTCCCGTGTTACTCCAAGATGAGACGCCCCATATATAGTAGGAAAGAAGTGAGGTGAGGTACAAAGACAACCAATGAATGGAATTGGGTGAATATAAATAGGAGCTGCCTCGTATGGGCCAATAGGTCTTCTGCAGTTAAATTCATTCTTATGTTCTAACGTCTTTAATGTGATAGTAGATATTAATACGGTATTAATAAGATAGTGGATATTAATAACGTATTAGTGAGATAAATATATCAATGATCCTACTCAAATCGCCTTTTAAATGATGAATCAAAAATGTATGTAAATTATACAAACCACTGCTAATGTTCAAATAACATGATTTTGTAATCTGTATTAAAGCAGATTCAATTATGTTTCTATTGAAAGTGAATTTTACAGTTATTTAAGAAGCCATCTCCCAGTCAATTTAGTAACAATTTTCTGACAAATGAACAAACAATTTGTTCGTTCAGTTGTCATAACATGTGTACTCACCTAGTTATACTCTCTTAGTTGTGCTTACGGGGGTTGAGCTCTGGCTCTTTGGTCTCACCTCTCAACTATCAATCAACTGGTATACAGATTCCTGAGCCTATTGGACTCTTATCATATCTACATTTGAAACTGTGTATGGAGTCAGCCTCCACCACATCACTGCCTAATGCATTCCATTTGTCAACCACTCTGACACCAAAAAAGGTCTTTCTAATATTTCTGTGGCTCATTTGGGCACTCAATTTCCACCTGTGTTCCCTAGTGTGTGTGCCCTTTGTGTTAAATAGCCTGTCCTTATCTACCCTATCAATTCCTTTGAGAATCTTGTATGTGGTGATCATGTCCTCCCTAATTCTTCTGTCTTCCAGCGACGTGAGGTTTAACTCCCGTGTGTGGAAGCATCGGAGTGTGTATATATGAATGCTACACAGTATTCATCTATAGACATCCATATATGGTGAAACACATGTGAAGAACCTCTCACACACTCACAGCTCCCTGACAAGAGGGAGCCAGCTTAGCTTAGCTGCCAACACCCACACATCGGGTCAGCAAGGCGGACAGCCCGCCTGCTTTCATACCTCTCACTGTATTTCCCATCCTCTTTCCTCCAAAAAAGGGAAGGGATCAGGATAAGGATTTAGGATGAGACGGGGGGGAAGGAATGCCCAGTGACGGGTTGCCCAACTACTTGGACGGTCGGGGATTGAACGCTGATCAACATGAAGGGAGACCGTCGCTCTACCGTCCAACTCAAGTGGTTGGGCACCATTGGGCAACACGGTAAAATACAGACCAGGAACAAACACTGGGCAAGTGTTTTTGTTCCCCTTTCTCTATACATCGTCCTCCATAGGTTGGGTGGGTTGCTTGGGTTCATACGTTGCTGGATAGGCAAAACAGTTGCATTTTTATACGGAGTGGCAAATGGAGAGACCAGGCTGAAGACACTTCAGGAGTCCCTTTCAGATGACCTTCATCCCAAGGCCCTTGAAAAGGTCATCCCACTTCATCCAAGAGTTGTTAAGAGCATTTATAGTTTTTCTATAGTAAATATTGGGTCAAGAGGCATTGTTCTTAAGAAGCATAAATGAGAGGCACTTTCCTGTCATTTTAAGACCAAAGTTACTTCAAGGAGTCATCTTGGGTGCTTACATCTCACCAGCTTGTACACTGACACCCTTGTTGCTAGGTTATGTCACCCTTGTTGCTAGGTTATGTCACCCTTGTTGCTAGGTTATGTCACCCTTGTTGCTAGGTTATGTCACCCTTGTTGCTAGGTTATGTCACCCTTGTTGCTAGGTTATGTCACCCTTGTTGCTAGGTTATGTCACCCTTGTTGCTAGGTTATGTCACCCTTGTTGCTAGGTTATGTCACCCTTGTTGCTAGGTTATGTCACCCTTGTTGCTAGGTTATGTCACCCTTGTTGCTGGGTTATGTCACCCTTGTTGCTGGGTTATGACACCTTTGTTGCTAGGTTATGTCACCCTTGTTGCTAGGTTATGTCACCCTTGTTGCTAGGTTATGTCACCCTTGTTGCTAGGTTATGTCACCCTTGTTGCTAGGTTATGTCACCCTTGTTGCTAGGTTATGTCACCCTTGTTGCTAGGTTATGTCACCCTTGTTGCTGGGTTATGACACCTTTGTTGCTGGGTTATGTCACCCTTGTTGCTAGGTTATGACACCTTTGTTGCTAGGTTATGTCACCCTTGTTGCTAGGTTATGACACCTTTGTTGCTGGGTTATGTCATCCTTGTTGCTAGGTTATGTCACCCTTGTTGCTAGGTTATGACACCTTTGTTGCTGGGTTATGTCATCCTTGTTGCTAGGTTATGACACCCTTGTTGCTAGGTTATGACACCCTTGTTGCTAGGTTATGTCACCCTTGTTGCTAGGTTATGTCACCCTTGTTGCTGGATTATGTCACCCTTGTTGCTGGATTATGTCATCCTTGTTGCTAGGTTATGACACCCTTGTTGCTAGGTTATGTCACCCTTGTTGCTGGTGTAACACCACTATAATGGAACACCACTATAATGGATACTAAACTAATAATGTACACACTACTACGTATCCTGAGTAACACTTCCTATCGGTTGCACTTGGTAACACTGTTATTGAACACGGTCATATGAGCTGACATATGATGGTTACACCGGAACCAAAGGTACACTGCCAACAAGGAAATGCTACACAGAACTAAATAACGCTGCCACCATCTGCATTCACCATTGAGACTATATCAAGCAACGAGGCAAGAAACATTGCTTGACTTGGAGAGTACTTTCTATAACTGTCATTGATTATGAAAACGGTTGTCAGCCACTATATCCAAAAGACTAAGGATTCAGCAATTGACACAGACGGGAAATTTAACATGAGTTTATTGAGACCAAAATTATGCTAATCACCACTTATATTTCCTACTCTAACACTGGCCAAGAGTTAAGAAATTTGGACATGGAACAAAACCTCAGAGATCACACACATTACCTTAAGACCTCTGTCTCTCCATCCGGTGGATTCACGCTGTCACTCCCTCTGTGAGATGTTCTTCACAGACCCTCTCTCGACCCCGGTGTCCTGCACTCTCTCCCTAAGTCTGCTATAGGACCAATATATACACCCCAAAAGGGGCAAGGGGGAGATTTGCTGTGGCTACCTACGGCCACACGTGCACAAACACTCAAGAATTTTCATTAAACTTGTTTGACATTCACCATACACTCTTCAAGAGAGGAATTATTAATTACGTGTGTAACTGACCTTTGAGCTGGCCAAAAGGGGGAAAACCATGGATGTTTACACATAAGAATCTGGGGTCTAATTCCCTTGCAATGTTTGACAAGAGTATCATGAAATATTACATACTTGAAACTATGCTGACTAAGACTAACCCAGGAATTTTTTAATCAACATACAAGATAAACCGGAGGTCATCTGGGCTGACCTCTTGGAGAAGGCTTCCCTGGGTGAGAACTCTAAGGGGGGGGGGAGTCATGGGTGTTACAAGGCTGACTCCATACACAGTTTCAAGTGTAGATATGATAGAGCCCAATAAGCTCAGAAACGTGTACAACAGTTGATTGACAGTTGAGAGGCGGGCCGAAAGAGCAGAGCTCAACCCCCGCAAGCACAACAAGGTGAGTACACTCACCAGTAGCGTGACGTCACCGACTATAGTACAGGTAGGGGACCCCACTGACACTAACTGCCCGTTTTCTGAATATTTAACTCTTAATAACAAAATTATCTAACATAACCCTAAACATACGAACCCAAGCAACCCTAAAAACCTATCGAGGCCGGTGCATAGAAAACGTCAATATTACGGTGCTTTAATTTATACTAACACGTCACATTCTTAAACGATTGGCCTATTCCGTAATAAACACGACGTATTGAATGAGAGGACGGGGGGGGGGGGGAGCGTGCCACTACTCTCAGTGGCATAGAGTAGAGGCCAGAGGGAGGGTGTTCACCCCCGTGCACCCTTGGCCCCACAAGCGCCGGGGCAACTGCTGGTATTTAGTAAGTGCATAACGGGTAGTGATGACCCTGAGAGTGGTCATCACTCACCCTGGACCGGTTCACTGATGACTGTTCTGTGGTGAATGTACTCCCAGCCCCCCCCCCCCTACCCCCCACATGTCTCCAGGGCACCCGCCGCCGGTATATGGCATTATGGGTAATTATGGAGGGGCAGGTAGGTAGGTGGGGGAGGCCTTGGGCAGGTGGGCAGAGATTGACAATTAAACGGGTACAAGCACACGTGTGGGCACACCTGTAATTTACAGTAGTGGGCGAGGAACTTGTCTGACCATCCCCACCTGCCCTGGGACCACCCCCACCTGCCCTGGGACCACCCCCACCTGCCCTGGGACCACCCCCACCTGCCCTGGGACCATCCCCACCTGCCCTGGGACCACCCCCACCTGCCCTGGGGCCACCCTCACCTGCCCTGGGACCACCCTCACCTGCCCTGGGACCACCCTCACCTGCCCTGGGACCACCCCCACCTGCCCTGGGACCACCCCACCTGCCCTGGGACCACCCCCACCTGCCCTGGGGCCACCCTCACCTGCCCTGGGACCACCCTCACCTGCCCTGGGACCACCCCCACCTGCCCTGGGACCACTCTCACCTGCCCTGGGACCACTCTCACCTGCCCTGGGACCACTCTCACCTGCCCTGGGGCCACCCCCACCTGCCCTGGGACCACCCCCACCTGCCCTGGGACCACCCCACCTGCCCTGGGACCACTCTCACCTGCCCTGGGACCACCCCCACCTGCCCTGGGACCACCCCACCTGCCCTGGGACCACCCCACCTGCACTGGAACCACCCCACCTGCCCTGGGACCACCCCCACCTGCCCTGGGACCACCCCACCTGCCCTGGGACCACCCCACCTGCCCTGGGACCCCCCCACCTGCCCTGGGACCACCCCACTGTAACACCAGTATTCATTTGTAACACCTCCATAAAGTACCACTAATAATAAACACTACTTAAAATTGTACACTAAATATTATTGTATCCTAGACTATATTTGATGGTGAAAAGTAAAACAGAGGAAGGGAGGAAGGAATAAGGGATGGAAGGATGGGTGGACAAGTGGGAATGTTTAGAAAACGGGGACGGGGAGGGAGAACTCGTCTGTGGGACAACAGAAAACGAGGGGCGCACGGAAAGCGTAAAGGTAGGAGAGGAAGAGGAGGAGAAAGGGAATAGTGAGGAGGGTTACCTGGTTCATACCTGGTTGATGGGGTTCTGGGAGTTCTTCTACTCCCCAAGCCTGGCCCGAGGCCATGCTTGACTTATGAGAGTTTGATCCACCAGGCTGTTGCTTGGAGCGGCCCGCCGGCCCACATACCCACCACAGCCCGGTTGGTCCGGCACTCCTTGAAGAAAACGATCTAGTTTCCTCTTGAAGATGTCCACTGTTGTTCCGGCAATATTTCTGATGCTCGCTGGTAGGACGTTGAACAACCGCGGACCTCTGATGTTTATACAGTGTTCTCTGATTGTGCCTATGGCACCTCTGCTCTTCACTGGTTCTATTCTGCATTTCTTCCATGTCGTTTACTCCAGTACGTTGTTATTTTACTGTGCAGATTTGGGACCTGTCCCTCCAGCATTTCCCACGTGTATATTATTTGGTATCTCGTCTTCTTTCTAGTGAGTACATTTGGAGAGCTTTGATACGATCCCAATAATTTAGGTGCTTTATCTCGTCTATGCGTGCTGCATATGTTCTCTGTATTCCTTCAATTTCAGCAACCTCTCCTGCTCTGAAGGGGGAAGTGGGTACTGAGCAGTACTCAAGACGGGACAACACAAGTGATTTGAAGAGTACAACCATTGTGATGGGATCCCTGGCCTTGAAGGTTCTCGTAATCCATCCTATCATTTTTCTGGCTGACGCAATATTTGCTTGGTTATGCTCCCTAAACGTTAGGTCGTCGGAGATCATTATTCCCAAATCCTTGACATGCTGTTTTCCTACTATGGGCAGATTCGATTGTGTTTTGTACCCTGTATTATGTTAAGATCCTCATTTTTGCCGTATCTGAGTACCTGGAAATTATCACCGTTAAACATCATGTTATTTTCTGCTGCCCAATCGAAAACTTTGTTAATATCTGTTTGTAGTTTATCAGTGTCTTCAGCAGAGGTAATTTTCATGCTGATTTTTTTATCATCTGCAAAGGATGACACGAAGCTGTGACTTGTGTTTTTGTCTATATCAGATATGAGATTAAGGAACAGCAGTGGTGCAAGGACTGTACCTTGAGGTACAGAGCTTTTAACTGCGCTCGGACTCAATTTTACTTGATTGACTGTTACGCTTTGTGTTCTGATAGACAGGAAATTGAGTATCCAGCGTCCTACTTTACCAGTTATACCCATTGACCTCATTTTGTGTGCAATCACTCCATGGTCACATTTGTCGAATGACTTTGCAAAATCTGTGTAACGACATCTGCATTATGTTTTTCTTCTAATGCCTCAGTGATTTTGTCATAGTGGTCAAGTAGGTGTGAGAGGCATGATCTTCCTGCTTTAAATCCATGTTGGCCTGGGTTGTGGAGGTCATTGGTTTCCATGAATCTAGTGACCTGACTCCTGATCACTCTCTCAAATACTTTTATTATGTGGGACGTTAGTGCAACTGGTCTATAATTCTTTGCCAATGCTTTGCCACCACCCTTGTGTAGAGGGACAATGTCTGCTGCTTTAAGCGCATCTGGTACCTCCCCCGTGTCCAAGCTCTTCCTCCACACTATACTGAGTGCCTGTGCTACTGGCATTTTGCATTTTTTTTATAAATATTGAATTCCATGAGTCTGGACCCGGGGCCGAGTGCATGGGCATAGTGTCAATTTCTCTTTCAAAATCTGCTACACTGGTGTTGATATCAGTTATATTTACAGGTGTTTGAATATCATTCATAAAGAAATTGTCCGAATCTTCCACTTTCATGCTGTGTATCAGAGTGCTAAACATGTCCTCATACTGCTATTTTAGGATTTCACTAATTTCTTTGTCATCCTCCGTGTACGAACTTTCACTAATACAAATAGGTACAATACTGGCAGTGGTTTTCGCTTTTCATTTAACATATGTGAAGAAGTATTTTGGGTTTTTCCTTATTTCTTGAATTGCTTTCTGTTCTAGTTGCCTTTCTTCAGTCTGTTAGGAATGCTTCAGTCTCTGTTCGATTTCTTCAATCTCCCTGTTTAAATTAAATGCTCCTTCTTACGGGGTAGGAAGGAGCAGGAGGAGAAAGTAAGTGGGAGTAGAGAGTAGCCTGAGGAATTCTAATACATATACTGAGTAACACTTCCAATCGGTTGCACTTGGTAACACTGTTATTGAACACTGTATTTATATTCTATGTAACATGAGCTGACATGTGATGGTTACCGGAACCAAAGGTACTCTTCCAAGGAAATGCTACACAGGATTAACTACGCTGCCACCATCTGCCGTGTCCATTTATTATATCAAGCAACGAGACAAGAAACATTACTTGACTTGGAGAGTCCATTTTTTTTTCTTTAACGGTCATTAATTATGGGACAGTTGTTAGCAAACTATATCCAGAGGCTAAGAGGATCCAACAATTGACACAGACGGAAAGTTTAACATGAGTTTATATAGAACAAATCAGGCTATTTACCACTATAAATCCTACTCTAACTCTGGCCAATAGTTAAGAAATTTAGACACGGAACAAAACCCTCAGAGATCACACTTTACCTTAAGACCTCTGTCTCTCCACCTGGTGGATTCAATCTGTCCCTCCCTGGCTGTGTGATGTTCTTCACAGACCCACTGTGGACCCTAGTGTCCAGCATACTCTCTCGCTACCTCTTCTACAGGACCATACATACACCCCAAAAGGGGGAGGGGAAGATTTGCTGTTGCTACCTACACCGATGATGCAAGAAGTCGGGCCACACATGCATAAACACTCAAGAATTTTTCCATTAAGCTTTTTTGACGTTCACCATGCACGCTTCAAGAGAGGAATTATGAATTACGTGTGTGACTGACCTCTGACCTGGCCAAAAGGGGGAGATCCATGGATGTTTACACATAAGAATCTGGAGTCTAATTTCATTACAATGTTTGACCAGAGTATCATGAAATATTACATACTTGAAACTAGCTGACTAAGACTAACCCAGGAATTTTTAATCAACATAAGATAATCCAGAGGTCATCTGGGCTGATCTCTTGGAGAAGACTTCCCTGGGTGTGAACTCTAGGGGAGGAGGGGGGGGGGGTCATAGGTGTTACACCACCTGCCATGGGACCACCCCACCTGCCCTGGGACAACCCCCACCTGCTCTGGGACCACCCCCACCTGCCCTGGGACCACCCCCACCTGTCCTGGGACCACCCCACCTGCCCTGGGATCACCCCCCACCTGCCCTGGGAACACCCCCCAACCAGCCCTGGGACTACCCCACCTGCCCTGGGACCACCCCCACCTGCCCTGGGACCACCCCCCCCTGCCCTGGGACCACCCCCCAACCTGCCCTGGGACCACCCCCCAACCAGCCCTGGGACTACCCCACCTGCCCTGGGACCACCCCCACCTGCCCTGGGACCACCCCCCAACCTGCCCTGGGACCACCCCCCCAACCTGCCCTGGGACCACCCCACCTGCCCTGAGACCACCCCCACCTGCCCTGGGACCACCCCCCAACCTGCCCTGGGACCACCCCACCTGCCCTGGGACCACCCCACCTGCCCTGGGACCACCCCCACCTGCCCTGGGACCACCCCCAACCTGCCGTTGGACCACCCCACCTGTCATGGGACCACCCCACCTGCCGTTGGACCACCCCACCTGTCATGGGACCACCCCACCTGTCATGGGACCACCCCACCTGCCCTGGGGACCACCCCACCTGCCCTGGGGACCACCCCACCTGCCCTGGAGACCACCCCACCTGCCCTGGAGACCACCCCCACCTGCCCTGGGGACCACCCCACCTGCCCTGGGGACCACCCCACCTGCCCTGGAGACCACCCCCACCTGCCCTGGGGACCACCCCACCTGCCCTGGGGACCACCCCACCTGCCCTGGAGACCACCCCCACCTGCCCTGGGGACGACCCCACCTGCCCTGGGGACCACCCCACCTGCCCTGGAGACCACCCCCACCTGCCCTGGAGACCACCCCCACCTGCCCTGGGGATCACCCCACCTGCCCTGGGGCTCCAGCCTCAGGAGTCAGGTCACCTACCACCACCTACCAACACCACACCATCACCAACCAACCCCCGTTGCCCAGTTCACTGTAGTGAAGCTGGTGAGGGGGGTAGTGGCCAGACCTATAGGCCAGGACTGGTTAGACGGGTTGTGGATCAGGTGTACTGGAGCCCCTCTTGTACCGCCTGACAGAGAGAGAGAGAGAGAGAGAGAGAGGGAGAGTTTAAATAAATAAATGTGTGTATATATTTACTATTTGTGGCTGCAAGATCGAGCTGTTAGCTCTTGGACCCCGCCTTTCTAACCGTCGGTTGTCTAATGTACTGCCTCGTCCTAACCTCTGTTTTGTCCTACATCTTTTTATCATATCAACCACGTATAGCTCTCTCTCTAAAACACACACACACACACACACACACACACACACACACACACACACACACACACACACACACACACACACACACAAGAGGTCGAGTTGAGAGGCGGGACCAAAGAGCCAAAGCTCAACCCCCGCAAGCACAAATAGTTGAGTACAAATAGGTGAGTACACACACACACACACACGGTCAAACGACAAGGAAGTGTGTGAGGAACTTAATAAGATTTCCAGGAAGTCTTCACAGTAGAGCAACCACTAGAGGAGTTTGACAAATGCTATAGGCCCGGATGGAATATCACCATGGATACTAAAGGAAGGAGCAGAAATACTGTGCCTGCCACTCTCCATGATGTAAAACAAATCACTGGTAACAGGTGAACTGCCAAAAATTTGGAAGACGGCCAATGTAGTCCCGATATACAAGATGGGGGATAGGCAGGAGGCACTGAACTACAGGCCAGTGTCCCTAACCTGCATATCATGCAAGTTAATAGAGATTGTGCAAAAAAAGCTAGTGGAAAATCTGGAGCGAAGGAACTTTGTGACACAACATCAACATGGGTGTAAATCCTGCCTCACAGGGTTACTTGAATTCTACGACCAGGCAACAAAAATCAGGCAAGAAAGAGAGGGGTGGGCAGACTGCATATTTTGGATGTCCAGAAAGCCTTTGCACAGTACCACACAAGAGACTAGTGTAAAAGCTGGAGATGCAGGCAGGAATGAAAGGGAAGGTATTCCATTGGATAAGGGAGTACCTAAGTAATACAAGACAGCGAGTCAGTGTGAGGGGTGAGGCCTCAGATTGGCGAGACGTTACGAGTGGAGTCCCGCAGGGTTCAATCCTTTGACCTATACTGTTTCTGATATATGTAAGTGATTTACCAGAGGGTATAGAATCGTTCCTCTCATTGTTTGTTGATGATGCAAAAAATTACGAGGTGGATTAAGACGGAGGAAGACAGTATGAGGCTACAAGATGACCTAGACAGACTAAATGAATAGTCCAACAAATGGCTACCAAAGTTCAACCCGAGTAAATGTAAGGTAATGAAACTAGGCGGTGGAAACAGGAGGCCAGACTCAGGATACACAATGGGAGATGAAGTACTTCATGAAACGGACTGAGAGAAAGATCTAGGAGTTGATATCACATCAAACCTGTCTCCTGAAGCCCACATCAAAAGATTAACATCTGCGGCGTATGCAAGGCTGGCTAACATCAGAACTCCTTCGGAACCTGTGCAAGAAATGCTTCAGAATCTTGTATACCACATATGTAAGACCAATCCTGGAGTATGCTGCCCCAGCGTGGAGCCCGTACCTTGTCAAGCACAAGACTAAGCTTGAAAAAGTTCAGAGGTATGCCACTACACTAGTCCCAGAACTAAGAGGCATGAGTTAGGAGGACAGGTTGCGTGAAATGTACCTCACGACACTGGAAGACAGAAGACTAAGGGGAGACATGATCACTACCTACAAAATTCTCAGAGGAATTGACAGGGTAGATAAAGATAAACTGTTTAACACGGGGGGGTGGGGGGGGAATACGCGAACAAGATGACACAGGTTGAAACTGAGTACCCACATGAGCCACAGGGGCGTTAGAAAGAACTTTTTCAGTGTCAGAGTAGTTAATAGATGGAATGCATTAGGCAGTGATGTGGTGGAGGCTGACTCCATACACAGTTTCAAATGTAGATATGATAGAGCCCAGTAGGCTCAGGAGTATGTACACCAGTTGATTGACGGTTGAGAGGCGGGACCAAAAAGCCAGAACTCAAATCCCGCAAGCACAACTAGGTGAGTACACACACAGAACGAGCAGTAAACCAGGCGGCCTTGGAAGGGTTCGAATTTTCCAGAGTTGAGGTCAAGAGGCATCTGTTAGATCTAGACACGAGAAAGGCTGTTGGTCAAGACGGATTGTCTCCATGGGTATTGAAAGAGTGTGCAGAGACACTTTGCTTGCCACTCTCCATAGTGTATAGTTGGTCACTGGAAACGGGAGACCTACCAGAAATATGGAAGACGGCTAGTGTGGTCCCAATATACAAAAAGGGTGACAGACAAGGGGCACTGAACTACAGGCCAGTGTCCTTAACTTGTATACCATGCAAGGTGAAGGAGAAGATCGTGAGAAAAAACATAGTAGCACATCTCGAGAGAAGAGACTTCGTGACTAATCACCAACATGGGTTCAGGGAGGGTAAATCTTGCCTCACTGGCTTAAGAAATTTCTACGATCAGGTGACAAGGATTAAGCAAGAAAGAGAAGAATAGGTGGACAGCATTTTCTTGGACAGTCGGAAAGCCTTTGACACAGTACCCCATAAAAGGCTGGTGCACAAGTTGGAGAAACAGGCAAGAGTAACTGGTAGGGCGCTGCAGTGAATAAGGGAGTATCTAAGCAATAGGAAACAGAGAGTTACAGTGAGGGGTGAGACCTCAGATTGGCGTGAAGTCACCAGAGGAGTCACACAGGGCTCTGTACTCGGTCCTATCTTGTTTCTGATATATGTAAATGATCTTCCGGAGGGTATAGATTCATTTCTCTCAATGTTTGTTGACGATGCCAAAATTATGAGAAGGATTAAGACAGAGGAGGACTGCTTGAGGCTTGAAGAAGACCTAGACAAGCTGAAGGAATTGTCGAACAAATGGTTGTTAGAGTTTAACCCAAGCAAATGTAATGTAATGAAGATAGGCGTAGGGAGCAGGAGGCCAGATACAAGGTATCATCTGGGGGATAAAATTCTTCAAGAGTCAGAAAGAGAAAAAGACTTGGGGGTTGACATTACACCAGACCTGTCCCCTGCAGCCCATATCAAGAGGATAACATCAGCGGCATATGCCTGGCTAGCCAACATATGAACGGCCTTCAGAAACTTGTGTAAGGAATCATTCAGAACATTGTATACCACATATGTCAGACCAATCCTGGAGTATGCAGCCCCAGCATGGAGTCCATATCTAGTCAATGAAAACCAAACCAATGAACCAAACTGAAAAAGGTTCAAAGGTTTGCCACCAGACTAGTACCCGAGCTGAGAGGTATGAGCTACGAGGAGAGGCTATGGGAATTAAACCTCACTTCGCTGGAAGACAAAAGAGTTAGGGGGACATGATCTCCACATTCAAGATTCTCAAGGAAATTGATAGGGTAGATAAAGACAGGCTATTTAACACAAGGGGCACACGCACAAGGGGACACAGGTGGAGACTGAGTGCCCAAATGAGCCACAGAGATATTAGAAAAAACTTTTTTAGTGTCAGCGTGGTTGACAAATGGAATGCATTAGGAGGTGATGTGGTGGAGGCTGACTCCATACACAGTTTCAAGTGTAGATATGATAGAGCCCAATAGGCTCAGGACACCTGTATACCTGTTGATTGACGGTTGAGAGGCGGGACCAAAGAGCCAAAGCTCAACCCCCACAAACACAACTAGGTGAGTACACACACACACACACACACACTCACACACACACACACACACACACACACACACAGACTGGTGGGGGGGCCTCGTAGCCTGGTGGATAGCGCGCAGGACTAGTAATTCTATGCCGCGGGTTCGATTCCCGCACGAGGCAGAAACAAATGGGCAAAGTTTCTTTCACCCTGAATGCCCCTGTTACCTAGCAGTAAATAGGTACCTGGGAGTTAGTCAGCCGTCACGGGCTGCTTCCTGGTGTGTGTGTGTGTGTGTGGTGTGGGGAAAAAAAGGAGTTAGTAAACAGTTGAGAGGCGGGCAAAAAGAGCAAAGCTCAACCCCCGCAAACACAACTAGGTGAATACACACACACACACACACACACACACACACACACACACACACACACACACACACACTCCTTTGCTCCTTCTCTCAGAGAACAGTAATAGTTAACAAGATTTGGGAGTTCTGGGAGTTCTTCTACTTCACTGACTTGTCAGAGTTTGGTCCACCAGGTTGTTGCTTGGAGCGGCCCGCAGGCCCACATACCCACCACAGCCCGGTTGGTCCGGAATTTCTTTTAGAAAACAGTCTAGTTTTATCTTGAAGATGTCCACGGTTGTTCCGGCAATATTTCTTATGCTCGCTGTGAGAGTGTTGAACAACCGCGGACCTCTGATGTTTATACAGTGTTCTCTGATTGTGCCTATGGCACCTCTGCTCTTCACTGGTTCTATTCTGCATTTTGTTCCATATCGTTCACTCCAGTACGTTGTTATTTTACTGTGTAGATTTGGGACCTGTCCCTCCAGTATTTTCCATGTGTATATTATTTGATATCTCTCTCGTCTCCTTTCTAGTGAGTACATTTTGAGAGCTTTGAGACGATTCCTCTTCGACCAACAACGTTCTTTCTGGCATCTCTGTGGCTCATCTGTGTGGCTCATCTCTGTGGCTCTTCTGTGTTTCCAGGCTCCAGTTATGGCTTCTCGTTCCCCTGTTCCTTAATGTGAACATTGCTTCTATATCTTGTCGGCCCCCCTTAGTGTCTTGTCGCAGGAAAGGGCAGGTGTTGGTGGAGTGTATTGTGGTGACGCAGGTGTTGGTGGAGTGTATTGTGGTGACGTAGGTGTTGGTGGAGTGTATTGTGGTGACACAGGTGTTGGTGGAGTGTATTGTGGTGACGCAGGTGTTGGTGGAGTGTATTGTGATGACGCAGGTGTTGGTGGAGTGTATTGTGGTGACGCAGGTGTTGGTGTAGTGTATTGTGATGACGCAGGTGTTGGTGGAGTGTATTGTGGTGACGCAGGTGTTGGTGGAGTGTATTGTGGTGACGCAGGTGTTGGTGGAGTGTATTGTGGTGACGCAGGTGTTGGTGTAGTGTATTGTGATGACGCAGGTGTTGGTGGAGTGTATTGTGGTGACGCAGGTGTTGGTGGAGTGTATTGTGGTGACGCAGGTGTTGGTGGAGTGTATTGTGGTGACGCAGGTGTTGGTGGAGTGTATTGTGGTGACGCAGGTGTTGGTGGAGTGTATTGTGGTGACGCAGGTGTTGGTGGAGTGTATTGTAGTGACGCAGGTGTTGGTGTAGTGTATTGTGATGACGCAGGTGTTGGTGGAGTGTATTGTGGTGACGCAGGTGTTGGTGGAGTGTATTGTGGTGACGCAGGTGTTGGTGTAGTATATTGTGGTGACGCAGGTGTTGACGCAGTGTACCGTGGTGACGCAGGTGTTGGTGCAGTGTATTGTGGTGACGCAGGTGTTGGTGTAATGTATTGTGATGACGCAGGTGTTGGTGTAGTGTATTGTGATGACGCAGGTGTTGGTGTAGTGTATTGTGATGACGCAGGTGTTGGTGTAGTGTATTGTGGTGACGCAGGTGTTGGTGTAGTGTATTGTGGTGACGCAGGTGTTCTTGGAGTGTATTGTGGTGACGCAGGTGTTGGTGTAGTGTATTGTGATGACGCAGGTGTTGGTGGAGTGTATTGTGATGACGCAGGTGTTGGTGGAGTGTATTGTGATGACGCAGGTGTTGACGCAGTGTACCGTAGTGACGCAGGTGTTGACGCAGTGTACCGTGGTGACGCAGGTGTTGACGCAGTGTACCGTGGTGGTGACGCAGGTGTTGACGCAGTGTACCGTGGTGACGCAGGTGTTGACGCAGTGACGCAGGTGTTGATGCAGTGTACCCTGGTGACGCAGGTGTCGACGCAGTGTACCGCGGTGACGCAGGTGTTGACGCAGTGTATCGTAGTGACGCAGGTGTTGACGCAGTGTACCGTGGTGGTGACGCAAGAGAGGGCAGGTGTAGGAGGGCACCAGGAGAAGATGGCCCCCGGGGCACCCCCCCCCGGGGGGCACCCTCCCCGGGGGCACCCTCCCCGGGGGGAACCACCCCCCCCCCACAGACCAAACAAACCGGTCTAGCCACATTTTTTCCCGCCATTGACTGGTTTCTTGAGGTGTTGTCAGCGGTGGCTGCTGCCCTCCTCTTGTTCTTCACTGTCAGCGGTGGCTGCTGCCCTCCTCTTGTTCTTCATTGTCAGCGGTGGCTGCTGCCCTCCTCTTGTTCTTCACTGTCAGCGGTGGCTGCTGCCCTCCTCTTGTTCTTCACTGTCAGCGGTGGCTGCTGCCCTCCTCTTGTTCTTCACTGTCAGCGGTGGCTGCTGCCCTCCTCTTGTTCTTCACTGTCAGCGGTGGCTGCTGCCCTCCTCTTGCTCTTCATTGTCAGCGGTGGCTGCTGCCCTCCTCTTGTTCTTCACTGTCAGCGGTGGCTGCTGCCCTCCTCTTGTTCTTCACTGTCAGCGGTGGCTGCTGCCCTCCTCTTGTTCTTCACTGTCAGCGGTGGCTGCTGCCCTCCTCTTGTTCTTCACTGTCAGCGGTGGCTGCTGCCCTCCTCTTGTTCTTCATTGTCAGCGGTGGCTGCTGCCCTCCTCTTGTTCTTCACTGTCAGCGGTGGCTGCTGCCCTCCTCTTGTTCTTCATTGTCAGCGGTGGCTGCTGCCCTCCTCTTGTTCTTCATTGTCCCTGACCGCACTCCTCCCCCCCCCCGCTCTAGTGGTTGGCCATCACCTTTCTCCTGACATTTTTCTACTAGAGGAACATGTAGAGTGTTGCAGGCTGTGTAGGTCAGCTGCCTTCACTGTATGGTGGTGCTTCCCTCACTGCCTTCACTGTATGGTGGTGCTTCCCTCGCTGCCTTCACTGTATGGTGGTGCTTCCCTCGCATCCTTCACTGTATGGTGGTGCTTCCCTCGCTGCCTTCACTGTATGGTGGTGCTTCCCTCGCTGCCTTCACTGTATGGTGGTGCTTCCCTCGCTGCCTTCACTGTATGGTGACGCTTCCCTCGCTGCCTTCACTGTATGGTGGTGCTTCCCTCGCTGCCTTCACTGTATGGTGGTGCTTCCCTCGCTGCCTTCACTGTATGGTGGTGCTTCCCTCGCTGCCTTCACTGTATGGTGATGCTTCCCTCGCTGCCTTCACTGTATGGTGGTGCTTCCCTCGCTGCCTTCACTGTATGGTGGTGCTTCCCTCACTGCCTTCACTGTATGGTGACGCTTCCCTCGCTGCCTTCACTGCAGGGTGACGCTTCCCTCGCTGCCTTCACTGCAGGGTGATGCTTCCCTCGCTGCCTTCACTGTATGGTGGTGCTTCCCTCGCTGCCTTCACTGTATGGTGGTGCTTCCCTCGCTGCCTTCACTGTATGGTGGTGCTTCCCTCGCTGCCTTCACTGTATGGTGGTGCTTCCCTCGCTGCCTTCACTGTATGGTGACGCTTCCCTCGCTGCCTTCACTGCATGGTGATGCTTCCCTCGCTGCCTTCACTGTATGGTGGTGCTTCCCTCGCTGCCTTCACTGTATGGTGACGCTTCCCTCGCTGCCTTCACTGCTTGGTGGTGCTTCCCTCGCTGCCTTCACTGCATGGTGATGCTTCCCTCGCTGCCTTCACTGTATGGTGATGCATCCCTCGCTGCCTTCACTGCATGGTGACGCTTCCCTCGCTGCCTTCACTGTATGGTGGTGCATCCCTCGCTGCCTTCACTGTATGGTGGTGCATCCCTCGCTGCCTTCACTGTATGGTGACGCTTCCCTCGCTGCCTTCACTGCATGGTGATGCTTCCCTCGCTGCCTTCACTGCATGGTGATGCTTCCCTCGCTGCCTTCACTGTATGGTGACGCTTCCCTCGCTGCCTTCACTGTATGGTGGTGCATCCCTCGCTGCCTTCACTGTATGGTGACGCTTCCCTCGCTGCCTTCACTGCGTGGTGATGCTTCCCTTGGCCAGCGGTACCTCTGGGCCGTCGTGTTGCCGACGGCTGGTACTTGGGAGCAAGATTGTTGCCAGAAGAGAAGAGTTAAATATAAGGTCGTGACTATGTTGCACTGCACGAGGGCTTCCCCTGACGTGCTGTATATGTATGAGCTTCACCGAACCACCCCCCCCCCCCCTCTAGGCATGCGTTATGCACCAATGGCAGATAGAGGCGCGTGTGGGTAATGCATGCCCCAGCCCCGCTCCAACACTGGGTCGTAAATACTGCAACTTGTCATGGGTGAATTATGCAACACAGTGTCACTGCCCCACGCTGCAAGGTCTCTTCCCCTTCCTTCTACAGGCTTGTGTATTATGGGTGTGTTAATAAAAGTGTAAGAGCTTGCATTATGCACATAGTGGGGTGTACACCCAGCATGTACACTATACATCAAGCGTGTACACTGGTGCTGTGTACTGTTCAGCTATGATTACAATGTGCAGTAAAATGTTTGTGACATTGATGCTCAGTAAATGCCAGTGGAGCCTAACTAACTTTGAGAATTACAGTTATTTAAGTCGTAATAACCTGTTGTCTGATGGAGTTGAGCATTTGCCTTCAAAGAGTTAGGCGTGAGAGAAGGAAGGAAGGAAGAGTAAGGATGGTGAAGGAAGAAAGAAAGACTTTCTCTAAGAGAGAGTAAAGGTGACGGGGGGGGGGGGGGGTGGCGTGTGTGGAACACGTTTGGCAGTGTACACAGAGGTGCTGGTCTCCTTTATCAAGGAGGGATAAGGTGACCACCAGAGGCTCACACGCTAGAGGCCCTCTTGTGCTTTACCTGTGTCTTAGGCTCTTCTGGGTGTGGTGGCTTACCTTGGCACCCCCTGGTGGCTTACCTTGGCACCCCCTGGTGGCTTACCTGGGCACCCCTGGTGGCTTACCTGGGCACCCCTGGTGGCTTACCTGGGCACCCCCTGGTGGCTTACCTGGGCACCCCTGGTGGCTTACCTGGACACCCCCTGGTGGCTTACCTGGGCACCCCCTGGTGGCTTACCTGGGCACCTCCTGGTGGCTTACCTGGGCACCCCTTGGTAGCTTACCTGGGCTCCCCTGGTGGCTTACCTGGGCACCCACTGGTGGCTTACCTGGGCACCCCTGGTGGCTTACCTGGGCACTCCCTGGTGGCTTACCTGGGCACCCCTGGTGGCTTACCTGGGCAACCCCCTGGTGGCTTACCTGGGCCACCCCCTGGTGGCTTACCTGGGCACCCCTTGGTAGCTTACCTGGGGCTCCCCTGGTGGCTTACCTGGGCACCCACTGGTGGCTTACCTGGGCACCCCTGGTGGCTTACCTGGGCACCCCCTGGTGGCTTACCTGGGCACCCCTGGTGGCCTTACCTGGGCACCCCCTGGTGGCTACTGGACACCCCCTGGGTACAGGCCCCCCCTGGTGGCTTACCTGGCACCCCCTGGTGGCTTACCTGGGACACCCCTGGTGGCTTACCTGGGCAACCCCTGGTGGCTTACCTGGCACCCCTGGTGGCTTACCTGGGCACCCCCTGTGGCTTACCTGGGCACCCCCTGGTGGCTTACCTGGGCACCCCCTGGTGGCTTACCTGGGCACCC
>NC_091212.1:27527728-27780228 GCF_040958095.1 Procambarus clarkii
GGCGGCATCAGTCGCATCAGCCGGGACCCACGTGGAGACCTGAAGGCCTCACAGGATTACCGACGACACGCCGTGTATTCACCTAGAGTGCTTGTGGGGGGGGGGGGGGGGTGGCTGGTAAGTGTCTCTCATAAGTCTCCAACAGTGTAACAAGGTTTATATAATATCATATCATATAGGACACTATTGCATAACATTCAATAATACAATCGTAATAATACAATCGTGGTAGACAGGTACAGGGACAGCAACTGTGAGCTCACTGGGAACCCAGATAAGCCGCTAATCCCCCCCCCTTACCCGCCGTAATTTGAAGACTACACCTCACCCACCTCTTAACCCCCCATCTCACTCTCCCAACACACTCTCCCCCCCCCCACCCACTCCCACTCTCCCAAAACACTCCCCCCCCCCACCACCACACCAATCACACTAGGACTATTCTTGCTCTCTCTCTCTTGACAAGGGCAAAATGGCAGGTGGATGCAACAGGGACACAGGGAACAGCCAAATTAATTAACAGTCTCCGTGGTGTAGTGGTAAGACACTCGCCTGGCGTTCCGCGAGCGCTATGTCATGGGTTCGTATCCTGGCCGGGGAGGATTTACTGGGCGCAATTCCTTAACTGTAGCCTCTGTTTAACGCAACAGTAAAATGTGTACTTGGATGAAAAAACGATTCTTCGCGGCAGGGGATCGTATTCCAGGGACCTGCCCGAAACGCTACGCGTACTAGTGGCTGTACAAGAATGTAACAACTCTTGTATATATCAAAAAAAAAAAAAAAAAAAAAAAAAAAAATTGATCAAACGAGGGACATGTTAACCCAAGTTCTGGAGGAATTCAGGAAGGAGATGCAGGAAATGAGGATTACAATTAACAACCTGCAAAGTGAGCTGACATCAGCAAGGGAGGAGATCAAATCCCTCACAGAAAAAAATAAAGAGACTGAGCATCAGATTATCATCCAAAGGGATGGTGGGAATGTTACATTGGAAGGAAATGCCTCTGTACCTGAAACATTTGCAGACATACTGAAACAGAACTCAGAAGCAATGGCCACAGTGAGGGAGGTAGCCATGCAAGCAGCTACGTCACAGGAAGCAGCAAGGTGCACCACTCAGCTGCTGGAGAGAAAAAGGTCAGTGGTAGTAGTAGGCATCAAAGAACAGGAAGGATCCAATAGGCAAGAATGGAATAGCAAGGATAGAGAGGCAGTACAGGGGCTACTGAAGGGGTTACAGATGGAAGGGGCTGAACAAAACATTGAGAAGGTTTTCAGGTTGGGCTGGTACAACAAAGACAGAAACCGACTTGTAAAGGTGGTGTTTACAAACGAAACCACGAAGGAGGATATTCTCGAAAGGAAGAGTCGACTGCAGCATGTGGAGGGATACAAGAAAGTATTCCTGCAGAGGGACAGGACGAAGGAGGAGAGAGCCAGGGCAGCAGAGGCAAGGAGGAAGTGCAGGGAGGGAGAAGCAAACCAGGAAATCACAGCCCCCAACACAACAGTCCTAGAGACAAGAGGCGAACCCAAAACCAGCATCCCAGTAACACCAGAGGGGAGGGCAACCCCACCACCCCCTTCTGCATAGAAACCCTCCCTTCCTCCCACCCTACCTGCCCCCACCCAACCCTCCCTCCCCCCCACACCATTCTTACCCTGTCATTCCTTCCCCATTCCCATCATGTCCCCCCTCCCACCTTTCCCCCCCTCCCCCTTCATCCCATACCCTCCCTATCCCTCCTCCCCCCTCACCCCGTATCCTCCATGTCCCCCCTATCTCCTTAACCCACACTCTACCTGTCCCCCCTTCCATGAAACCCCCACCCATCACCCCAAACTCCCCTGAAACCCTGCAAACCACCTCACAGATCATCTCACCCACTGAAAAGCTTCCCACACCAGCAGAATGCTCGGCAAGAAAGGGACAAGAAAATGAACTGAAGAAAGTGAGCTTCAAGGCAATGTACACTAACATAGATGGAATTACAAATAAAACAAGTGAACTCGGAGAATGGGCACTAGAAGAAAACCCAGACATAATAGCACTCACAGAAACAAAGCTAACAAACACCATAACAAATGCAGTGTTTCCACAGGGTTACTATGTAGTGAGGAAAGAGAGAGAAGGGAGAGGAGGAGGTGGTGTAGCTTTGCTACTAAGAGAAGGTTGGAGTTTTGAAGAGATGGTAATTCAGAACTGTGAAGGTTTTAGTGACTACATATCAGGCACCATAGCAACTGGAGGACAGAAAATTATAGTAGTAGTCATATATAACCCCCCACTGAATGTCAGAAGACCCAGACTGGAATATGATAGAAACAACTTGGCCACCATCAATGTATTAGAGAGAGCAGCTTCTGTGGCTAGCAGGAACGGATCCAGGCTACTAATCATGGGAGACTTCAAAGATAGATTGAAGATCTATCTTTGAAGATAGAAAGATCTATCAGTAGATTGAAGATCTATAAGATTTCCATGTATCTTCAAAGATACATGGAAAGATAGATTGGGGGAACAGAGACCCACATGGAGGCCCAGACACATGGAGAGCTAAGCTGCTGGATGTGGCAACAAGAAACTTTCTAAGTCAACACGTCAAGGGACCGACAAGAACGAGAGGAGGGAATGAACCAGCCTTACTTGATCTGATATTTACCCTAAATGAGTCGGATATAAGGGAAGTTAAGTTGGAAGCCCCCTTGGGAATGAGTGATCATAGTGTATTGAGCTTTGAGTACCTGGTTGAGCAAGGAATTATCACCCCCAAAAAAGAACTGGGAAACAAAGGGCTGGCGTACCGAAAGGGAAACTATGAGGAGATGAATAAATTCCTATGGGATATACACTGGGACACAGAACTCGGAACCAAGTCCGTACAAGACATGATGGACTATGTCACCCAAAAATGGCAGGAGGTTGTAAGCAGGTTTGTCCCAGCCCAACAGGAAAAAACAGAGAAGCAAAGGAAGAATCCGTGGTTTAATAAGGAATGTATGAAAGCAAAGGAGCTGAACAAAAGGGCATGGAGGAACTTCCGTAATAACAGAACACCAGAAAGTAGAGAGAGATACCAGAGAACCAGGAACGAGTATGTTAGTGTGAGAAGAGCAGCTGAGAAAAGGTATGAAAATGATATAGCTAATAAAGCCAAGACCGAACCAAAGCTACTACACAGTCACATCAGGAGGAAGACAACAGTGAAGGAACAGGTGATGAAAGTTAGGGTGGGCGAGGACAGGTACACAGAGAATGACAAAGAGGTGTGTGAAGAACTCAACAAAAGGTTCCAGGAGGTCTTTACAATAGAACAGGGAGAAGTCACGGCGCTAGGAGAGGTGGCAGCAAACCAGGTGACCTTGGAAAGGTTCGAAATTACAAGAGATGAGATCAAGAAGCACCTATTGGAGCTGGATGTGAGAAAAGCTGTTGGGCCGGATGGAATCTCACCATGGGTATTGAAAGAGTGTGCAGGAGCACTTTGCTTGCCACTCTCCATAGTGTATAGTAGGTCACTGGAAACGGGAGACCTACCAGAAGTATGGAAGACTGCTAATGTAGTACCAATATTTAAAAAGGGTGATAAAGAGGCACTGAACTACAGGCCAGTGTCCTTAACTTGTATACCATGCAAGGTGATGGAGAAGATTGTGAGAAAAAACCTAGTAACACATCTGGAGAGAAGAGACTTCGTGACAACCCATCAACATGGGTTCAGGGAGGGTAAATCTTGCCTTACAGGCTTGATAGAATTCTATGATCAGGTGACAAAGATTAAGCAAGAAAGAGAAGGATGGGCGGACTGCATTTTTTTGGACTGTCGGAAGGCCTTTGACACAGTACCCCATAAAAGGTTGATGCATAAGCTGGAGAAACAGGCAGGAGTAACTGGTAGGGCGCTCCAGTGGATAAGGGAGTACCTAAGCAATAGGAAGCAGAGAGTTATAGTGAGGGATTAGACCTCAGAATGGCGTGAAGTCACCAGTGGAGTCCCACAGGGCTCTGTGCTTGGACCTATCCTGTTTCTGATATACGTAAATGATCTCCCAGAGGGTATAGACTCATTCCTCTCAATGTTTGCTGACGACGCCAAAATTATGAGAAGGATTAAGACAGAGGAGGACAGCTTGAGGCTTCAAGAAGACCTGGACAAGCTGCAGGAATGGTCGAACAAATGGATGTTAGAGTTTAACCCAAGCAAATGTAATGTAATGAAGATAGGGGTAGGAAGCGAGAGACCAGATACAAGGTATCACTTGGGAGATGAAATACTTCAGGAGTCAGAGAAGGAAAAAGACTTGGGGATTGATATCACGCCAGACCTGTCTCCTGCAGCACATATCAAGCGGATAACATCAGCGGCATATGCCAGGCTGGCCAACATACGAACGGCATTCAGAAACTTGTGTAAAGAATCATTCAGAACTTTGTATACCACATATGTCAGGCCAATCCTGGAGTATGCAGCCCCAGCATGGAGTCCATATCTAGTCAAGGATAAGACTAAACTGGAAAAGGTTCAAAGGTTTGCCACCAGACTAGTACCCGAGCTGAGAGGTATGAGCTACGAGGAGAGACTACGGGAATTAAACCTCACTTCGCTGGAAGACAGAAGAGTTAGGGGGGACATGATCACCACATTCAAGATTCTGAAGGGAATTGATAGGGTAGATAAAGACAGTCTATTTAACACAAGGGGAACACGCACAAGGGGACACAGGTGGAAACTGAGTGCCCAAATGAGCCACAGAGATATTAAAAAGAACTTTTTTAGTGTCAGAGTGGTTGACAAATGAAATACATTAGGAAGTGATGTGGTGGAGGCTAACTCCATACACAGTTTCAAGTGTAGATATGATAGAGCCCGATAGGCTCAGGAATCTGTACACCTGTTGATTGACGGTTGAGAGGCGGGACCAAAGAGCCAGAGCTTAACCCCCGCAAACACAACTAGGTGAGTACACACACACACACACACACACACACACACACACACTGGGGTTAGTGTAGACTAACAAATGCTCGGGAAAAGAAAAGGGATCAAGCAGGATGGTAAGAAAACAGAACACAGGTGGAGGAGAGGAACAGAACGAGTCATACATGGAAATGACTGTTCGCGCATGGAGGGGAAATCATTGAAAAAAGAGGGTTCCACAAGGGAAGAATGGAGGTCTAAGGATAAAGCTGCAGTGGCAGGGATACTAAAGGAGATAGGTCTGGAAGTGACTGAAACAGACATAGAAAAGTTTTTCTGGATTGGCCAGTACAACAAAGACAAAGACTGGTTGATCAAGGTAGTGCTCAAAAATGAGTGCATCAAAGAGGACATACTAGCAAAAAAGCGCAAACTGAAATATGTAACGAATTACAGACAGGTATTTCTTCAGAGGGACATGACCAGGACAGAGATAATACAGGCAGCAGATGCAAGGAAAAGGCGCAGGCAGAGGGAAGTGAGCCAGGGAACCTCAACCCTCAACCCAGCAATCCCAGTGGGGAGTGTGGAACCCCAACCCAGCAATTCGGGAACCCCAGAGGGGACTGCAACATCCCAACTCACCACCCTATAGGTGGGGGAGTTCCACCATTCCACCCTCCCTCCTTACCCCAAGTACCCCCTTCCCTCCCACCCCCTGGTCATCCTCCTGCTCCAAGCCGGCCCAGACATGAACTAAGTCCTCCATCCCCGACCCCAGTTCTAAGCCATCCTCCCCCTGCCCCTCCTCCCCCCCCCCACCCCGACCTCCCTCAGAACCCCTGGTAACTACCCCACAGGAGGATGAACCTACCCAAGCAGCAATGCCCATGGAACAGCTTCCTGCACTAGTGGGGAGGGTGAGTGAAAATGGACATAGGAAAGTGAGCTTCAAGGTAATGAACTCAAACATTGATGGGATTACCAACAAAGCAAGTGAACTGGCAGAAAGAGTGCAGGAAGAAAACCCAGATGTAATAGGACTCACTGAAACAAAATTGTCAGGAGTCATAACAAATGCTGTGTTTCCAAAGGACTTTTATATTGAAAGCAAAGAGAGAGATGGGAGAGGAGAAGTTCCTCTGCTGATAAGGAAGGACTGGAGCTTTGAAGAGATGGAAATTTCAGGCTACGACGGATTCAGAAATTACCTAACAGGAACTATGACAATGGGTGGACCTAAGTTAATAGTGGCAGTCATTTACAACCCTCCATTAAATGACAGAAGACCCAGACATGGGTTCGACAGAAACAACATGGCTACCATTAACATAATAGAGAGAGCAGCTTCAGTTCCTTGCAGGAATGGATCCAGACCCTTAATCATGGGCGATTTCAACCATGGAAAGATAGACTGGGAGAATGGGGACCCACATGGAGGTGAAGACACATGGAGATCTAAACTTTTGGAAGTGAGTACAAGAATCTTTCTCAGCCAACATGTCAAGGGGCCCACAAAAATGAGAGGAAATGACGAACCAGCTAGACTCGACCTGATTTTCACCTTAAGTGACTCAGAAATAAGGGAAGTCAAATATGAACCCCCATAGGAATGAGTGAGCACAGTGTATTGATATTTGAGTATCTGGTAGAAGTAGGGATAACCAATCCAAGGATGAGATTGGAAGGAAAAAGACTAAATTACCGAAGAGGAAAATATGACGAGATGAGGAACTTCCTAATGGGAATACCATGGGAAACAGAACTCAGAGAAAAGACTGTACAGGATATGATGGAATATGTCACTCAGAAGTGTCAGGAGGCTGCAGACAGGTTTATCCCAGTCCAAAAAGTAAAAATTGAAAAGCAACAGAAGAATCCGTGGTTCAACCAGGAATGTGCCGCAGCAAAGCAATTGAGTAAAATAACATGACAAAACTAGAGGAACAAAAGAACACAAGAGAGCAGGGAGAGATACCAGAGGGCCAGAAATGAGTACATCAGAGTGAGGAGAGAAGCAGAGAGGCAGTACGAAAATTACATAGCAAGTAAAGCTAAGACCCAACCAAAACTGCTCCACAGCCACATCAGAAGGAAAA
Organism: Procambarus clarkii; assembly: GCF_040958095.1. Lineage (NCBI taxonomy): Eukaryota > Metazoa > Arthropoda > Malacostraca > Decapoda > Cambaridae > Procambarus > Procambarus clarkii. Next base: position 27,534,750 of record NC_091212.1, read on the forward strand.
CAGCAGTGAAGTAACAAGTGATGAAACTGAGAAAAGGGGAGAACAGATACACAGAGAACGACAAAGAGGTGTGTGAAGAACTCAGCAAGAGATTCCAGGAGGTCTTCACAATAGAACATGGAGAGGTCCCTGCACTAAATGAGGAGGCAAACCGAACAACCTTGGAGGAAATTTACCTCATCAGTAATGAGGTCAAAAGGAATCTGTTGGAGCTGAATGTGTCAAAGGCTTTTGAGCCTGACAGAATCTTACCGTGGATTCTAAAAGAAGGTGCAGAGGCACTAAGTGTGCCACTCTCTATGGTGTATAACATGTCACTGGAAACGGGAGACCATCCGGAAAGCTGGAAGACAGCTAATGTAGTCCCAATTTACAAAAATGGGTGACAGGTGTTATGATCTCAGCCTGCAGGAGAAACGAGTCTCCCTCCTTGAGAGTTATTCATCAAGCCTGACCTGATTAGAAGGTCTAGCAAATACTGAGGTGATAACGCATATGTAAAATAGTTGCTAGGATATGTATAACAATTTGAGATTATGGGCAATGAAGAAGAAAACAGATAAATGTCTGGCTAGGAGATGTGGACATTTTGCTGGAGGCGTGAGGCTCGCTTCCGGAGGGGCTTTGACCTCACTTGAGTGCCAGACATCGCAGGGGAAAGCCGCGCTCCATTTGAGCTCCCGTCAGAAGGGAACCCCTGGTGATATATCTCGAAGAGAAGAGAAGTGTGTAGACGTGCCAGCTGTGGAACCGAGCTGGGAACGTTGTGGTCTCAAGTCCTGGTCAACGAGCAGAGTTTAATAAGCTGCTCAGAGGCATTTTCGTGGGCTGTGTGGAGCGCCCTGACCAGACGCCGTCAGAGGGAGAGCGCCCTCGACCAGTTAATCTGTGGTTTGTTCTTTGGGGAAGAAGTTGCTGAGAACTTCGAAGCCAGCAGATGAAGTAGCTGATGAGACTCCAAGGTAGTGGAGGCGAGGACCTCGAGCTGTGAGGAGAAGCAGTGAAGAGGAGTGTCACATGCTTCTGTAGAGGTGGAGAAGCACCATAGTTGCTCGAGGAAACTTCATGGTGTAGCAGCCAAGAGAGCTGTGGAGGAACCTAACAGAAGGGTGAAGCACCGTAGTTGCTCAAGGAAACTTCATGATAGCAGCCTGGAGGAGCTGCAGAGGATCCTGGTAGTGAAGCCTGGAAGAACCTAAAGATATTAGGGTTGTGAACTTCCAGAGGTGGAAGGGAAGTTCTGGTGGATTACTTGTAGGGAGTTGATAGTGTTTGGTTGTCATTAGTGTGCAAGACGCAGTGAGTGGTGAGTGGTTGTTTGCATCCTTATGTCAAGGAGGGTTTTATACTGAAGTTTAGAGTTACAATCGTAGGCTGGATTACCTACAGATGTATGCGTTCCAGGACTGACAGAGTGATCGATTGATCATTGTTGTGTATCAATGAACATTTATACTGATATATGTTATTGCATTCAAATGCTGATTTTCTATATACATATTATCTTGCTGATGGTGCAACAGTGTATGTAGGCTTGATCAACTTGAGGAGGTTGATAGTATCAGGTGGTGAACCAGGAGATAGGATACCACTTGATAAGCTGATAATAGAGTTCTGATGGTGTTGGAGTGCAACCTGATTGTGATATTATAGAGTATAGGATTCATTATTATTATATGTGTGTATGTATCGTGTATGTGCTTTGTCCAGTAAATGTATCCCAATTTGCTGGTGTTTGCCCTTGTCCTAGTGAGGCTTCCCAGGAGGTAGTAAAGAAGGAGAGAGAGAAAGAACCAAGAACCACTGCTGTGGACAGGGTAGAAGGTAATACTAGTAAGTCATAGGGGATTGAGGAGATCATATCACCTAAGGAGAGAGTGGGGAGTCACAGCGGCTCGAGTGGGTGTGTGCACGTGACAACGAGGCTAAGTGTTGGAGCCGCATCCCCTAAACGTGTGACGTTGAGCCCCTCTCCAAGAGCCAGAAGCGCCAAGGGTGATCTCCTAGGGAGGTATAAGCAGTCTACCGAGTTGTGGGTTGGGTTGTCTGCAAAGGAGGAACAACGACGACAACACCAACCAACCCACAGTCTATAATAAATTGGGGGCCTGTGTCCGGGAGAGTGGGTATTTACACCATTGCTGAAATAGATAAACTGTGTAACCGCAGGTGTATACTCTCTCTCTTGGGAAGACTCACAGGACAAGATGGAGAAGGTGCAAGCGTTTGTGGAGTCAGGCAAGCCTGAGGACTTAGAAGGTTGCACGAGGGATCAATTGAAACAAATAGCAGAAAAATGTGGCATCAGGTTGAAAGCATCTAAAGTAGCTGGGATGAAGGATGAGATCCTGAGACAGTTAAGAGCCAAAAATGAAGCGGCAAAACAAGTAGCCCAAAAAGGAGCTGAAAGTGGAAAGGAGGATGATGGGTAGGATGAAGTGAGATCCCAGGGATCAAGTAGGAGTAGCAAGAGTAGCCGCAGTAGCAGGAGTAGCCGAAATAGGAGCTTGGAAAGATTCCAGTTAGAGCTCCAGATGCAGCGTGAGGAGAGACAGTTCCAGCTGGAAAAGATGAAATTAGAACTCCAGATGAAAAATGAAGCCGAGAAGGAAAAAGAGAGAACCAGACTGGAGGTAGAAAAAGAGAAAGCAAGACTAGAGGTCGAGAAAGAAAAAGAGAAAGCAAGACTAGAGGTCGAGAAAGAAAAAGAGAAAACCAGAATAAGGGAACTGGAGTTGGAACAGGAGAAAGAAAAAGAAAAAGCCCAGGTCGAAAAAGAAAAAGAGAGAACAAAACAAATGCAGATAGAAGCGAATAGAACCTTGGCTGAGCAAAGGATTGAACATGGGTTGCCAGAGAGCACCACCCAGGTATCACACCCACCAGATGTTAGGGTTAGGGAGAAGGACATTCCCTTGTTTGTTCTCGAAGAGGCAGAGAGCTTCTTCGAGCATTTTGAGAAAGTAGCCAGCATCAAGGAGTGGCCACAGGAGGAATGGGCCCAGCTGGTCCAGTTAAGATTGACCGGTGCAGCCAGGGAGGCATACACCCAATTGTCGCTGGAAGAGTGCCAGGATTACGCCACAGTAAAGAGCAGCATATTGCGCTCGTTTCAGTTAACCCCAGAAGCTTATAGAAAGCGCTTCAGAGAGATGGTGAAGGTTGGAGCGTGTACGTTTGCTGAGACAGCAAGAGATCTGGAAAGACGATTCCAGAAGTGGATTGAGGCTGCTGGAGTTGGATCTTACGCTGACCTGAAGCAACTGATGGTCATGGAGAAGTTCTTGGAGATGATGCATCCCGAAACAAAGTTCAAGATCCAAGAAGCATGGATAAAGGAGGTGAAAGATGCCGCAGATAGGGCGGATATGATTACTGAAGCATACAAGAGCTTAAGGGAGAACAGAGTGAGAAGCGAGGCGAGACGCAGCAATAGCAGACCCAGTGGAGTCTGGGGAGGAAGAAGTTTTGGGGGGCAGACAAGCAGACCAGCTAGCTTTAAGCCCCAGGAAGGAAAGTTGCCGAGTCCGCCTGCTGGAGGTAAGCAGGAAAATAAAAATGTGCAGAGGAGACAAGAGTCCAATGAAGCTCCACAGAGTATGAGTAGTACATTTGGCCCGAGGAACTCCAATACGAGTGGGCAGAGTCAGAGCCACTCGGGGGCGTATAGGAGAGATTTCTCCCAAATGAGATGCTACAAGTGCAACAGATCAGGTCACATGATGCGAGATTGTCGGCAGGGCAAGAGAGTTGTGACCCTGACGACATGTGATCCCCGGAAGAAGTACGTTGATGTACAACAAGACAAACCACAGAAGGTAGATTTGATGAACGAGCGGTATAGGCCGTTCATTAGTAAAGGTTGGGTCGGCATAGAAGATCAACCCGAGGTGGAGGTTAGTATCCTCAGGGATACTGGAGCCTATCAGAGCTTGATTCTGAGAGGCCTAATAAGAAATGATCGACTGTTAGCTGGCAGTAGGAGGATAAAGGTTCATGGGTTGTTGTCTAAGAGTGACATGCCCGTGTGTGCTGTCCAGTTGAAGTCAGATTATTTGTCGGCGGAGGTGATGTTGGGAGTGTGCCCCAACATACCTGTTCCAGGAGTCCAAGTGATCCTAGGGAACGACTTGTGTAGGTCCAAGGTGCTGCCAGAGCTGATAGTAAAAGCTGTGCCGGAGGTGAACCAGAAGGACCGCGGTACAAGTGGAACGCCGGACAACATAGATCTAGCCAGCATCCTTGAAAATGAGGCAGAGAACAGTCAGGTCATCGTATACCCGGCCTGTGTAGTGACAGAGTCGGACGTAGCCGCCGAGGAAGACATTGGAGATGATATGGCAGTGTCGACTCCACCAAGGGAGGAGGTCAACATGGACATGTCTGGGCTGTTCGATGAAGATCCAGCTCAGGAGAATGAGGATTCGAGGAGACAGGAAGTGAAAATGACCCTACCTGAAAAGTTCAGCGTGAACCGAGCGGACCTGATTAGGGCTCAGAAAGAGGAGTTTATAGATCTAATCAGGGAGGCAAAAGGGGGAAATTCATGTCCGGAGTCCCCCGTGTATTACTACTTGGTCGATGATGTACTAATGAGGAAATGGCGACCGGACAAAGCCGGCGCAGATAAGGTATGGTTGGAGAAGCACCAAGTGTTAGTGCCGAAGGAGTTTAGGGCGGCTGTGTTAGAACTAGCCCACTCCGTAGATATGGCAGGGCATTTAGGGGTGAAGAAGACCTTAAATAAGGTGCAGGAGCACTTCTACTGGCCGAACGTGTGGAAGGAGGTAAAGAAATATTGTAGGACATGTTTGGCGTGCCAACGTGCAGGTAAGCCGGCTCCGGCTATACCAAAGGCACCCTTAAAGCCCATACCGGCATTTGGCGAGCCTTTTGAGAGAGTCTTGATAGACTGTGTAGGTTCGTTGCCGAGGACCAGAAAAGGCCACGAGTACTTACTGACCATAATGTGCACGGCCACCCGTTTCCCTGAAGCAATCCCCCTGAGAAGAGTGACGTCGAGAGCCGTTCTGGATAGACTACAGAACTACATTGCGTGGGTAGGAATGCCCAAGGTTATCCAGACGGACCAGGGGAGTGTCTTCCAGTCGAAGTTGTTTAGGGAAACTGTGAAAGGATGGAGAGTAGAGCAAGTGCGCTCGTCACCGTATCACCCTCAGTCACAGGGAGCATTGGAGCGTTTCCATGGAACGCTAAAGAGCTTGTTGAGGATATACTGCACTGAGGAAGGGAGTAGTTGGGACGAGGCATTACCATCCGTGTTGTTCGCCATCAGGGATGCGGTAGTAGAATCACTCGGATTCACCCCATTTCAACTGGTGTACGGACACTCCGTGAGGAACCCAGTGGGCGCGCTGAAGGAGCAGCTCACCGTGGATAGGCCTAAGGTGGACGTGGGAAAATATGTGAAGACTTTTAGAGAGCGACTCTCTAGGGCCAGAGATTTGGCCAAGGAAAATTTGAGGACATCCCAGGCAGAGATGGTAAGGTACCACGACAGGAAGGCGAAGGGCAGGAAATTTCAAGAAGGAGATCAGGTGTTAGTCCTGCTACCGGTAAAAGGAAGTATATACGAGTCGAGATTTTGTGGACCATATACCATCCAGAAGGCATTAGGGGATGTGAATTATGAAATCCACATGCCAGATCGCCCGAGGAACTCACAGGTTTGCCACGTGAACATGATAAAGAGGTACTATGACAGAGATAAGCCTCTAGGCGATGAAGTACAGATGGAAACCCCATTGCAGGCGACTGTGCTTTGTGTAGGAGACGGCAAAGGGATAGAAGAGGAGAACTGTAAGTTAGAGAGGGCCGATGGCGCGAAGATATCAAATACGGAAAGCCTGGCCAAGATAGGTGAGCGTCTGGGTCATTTGGAGGATGACCAACGCCAGGAGCTAGTGGAGATTCTACGGAGGAATAAGTCGTTATTCACGGACGTGCCCAGAAGACACCGCGGAACGGTGCATGAAGTGAATGTAGGGAGTGCTGAGCCCATCAAGCAGCACCCTTACAGAGTTAACCCGGAGAAAGCGGCGGCAATGAGAGCAGAAGTGAAGTATCTGCTAGATGACGACTTGGCAGAGGTTAGCGACAGTGACTGGAGTTCGCCGTGCCTCCTCGTGAAAAAGAGTGATGGCACGTACCGGTTCTGCACCGATTATGGGAAAGTGAATGCAGTCACGGTCGCTGACTCGTTTCCGATACCGCACATCGACGATTGCATAGATCGGATTGGGAGTGCACGGTATGTCTCGAAGATAGACCTGTTGAAGGGATACTACCAGATTCCCCTGTCCGAGGGGGCCAAGAGGATCTCAGCGTTCGTGACACCCGACGGCTTGTACCAATATAAAGTGGTGCCGTTCGGAATGAAGAATAGTGGTAGTTGTTTTCAACGAGTAATGAATCAGGTATTACAAGGCGCAACCGGATGTGCAGTGTACATCGATGATATTGTGGTGTTCGCTGATTCATGGAAGGATCACGTGGATCGACTTTTAGATTTGTTCGATCGGTTGGAGAAGGCCAACATGACGATCAACTTGGCAAAAAGCGAGTTCGGGAGAGACCGCCTGGAGTACCTTGGATATATAGTAGGGCAAGGCGAGGTTGCTCCGGTAAGAACAAAGGTGGAGGCCATTGACAACTTCCCGGTGCCCAGGAGTAAGAAAGAATTGTTGAGATACCTCGGTATGATTGGGTATTACCGGAAGTTCTGTGAAAATTTCTCCACCATAGCTGCTCCTATGACGAGTTTGCTATCAAAGAGCAAGAAGTGGGAATGGAATGGAACAGCACAAGAAGCGTTTGAGAAGACCAAAAGACTGTTGACTGAGGCACCTGTACTAGTGTCGCCAGATTTTGAAGCGCCGTTTACGTTATTTGTAGATGCCAGTGATATAGGGGCCGGAGCTGTACTGACGCAGCAGAATGATGGAATTTACCGCCCCGTGTCCTTCTTCTCGAAGAAGTTCGTTAAGCACCAGAGGTCGTACAGTACAGTCGAGAAAGAGACTTTGGCCCTGGTGATGGCATTGAAACATTTTGAAGTGTATGTGAGTGGGGGAGGACACCCAGTGACGGTTTATACAGACCATAATCCCCTAGTTTTCCTAAAGAAAATGAAGCATGCAAACCAGAGATTAACCAGATGGTTTTTATCGCTCCAAGAGTATGACCTGGTGATAACGCACATAAGAGGGCGAGACAATGTAGTGGCTGATGCGTTATCTCGAGCCTAGCCACTAGAATAACTCTCAAAATAAGGGGAGGGGAGTGTTATGATCTCAGCCTGCAGGAGAAACGAGTCTCCCTCCTTGAGAGTTATTCATCAAGCCTGACCTGATTAGAAGGTCTAGCAAATATTGAGGTGATAACGCATATGTAAAATAGTTGCTTGGATATGTATAACAATTTGAGATTATGGGCAATGAAGAAGAAAACAGATAAATGACTGGCTAGGAGATGTGGACATTTTGCTGGAGGCGTGAGGCTCGCTTCCGGAGGGGCTTTGATCTCACTTGAGTGCCAGACATCGCAGGGGAAAGCCGCGCTCCATTTGAGCTCCCGTCAGAAGGGAACCCCTGGTGATATATCTCGAAGAGAAGAGAAGTGTGTAGACGTGCCAGATGTGGAACCGAGCTGGGAACGTTGTGGTCTCAAGTCCTGGTCAACGAGCAGAGTTTAATAAGCTGCTCAGAGGCATTTTCGTGGGCTGTGTGGAGCGCCCTGACCAGACGCCGTCAGAGGGAGAGCGCCCTCGACCAGTTAATCTGTGGTTTGTTCTTTGGGGAAGAAGTTGCTGAGAACTTCGAAGCCAGCAGATGAAGTAGCTGATGAGACTCCAAGGTAGTGGAGGCGAGGACCTCGAGCTGTGAGGAGAAGCAGTGAAGAGGAGTGTCACATGCTTCTGTAGAGGTGGAGAAGCACCATAGTTGCTCGAGGAAACTTCATGGTGTAGCAGCCAAGAGAGCTGTGGAGGAACCTAACAGAAGGGTGAAGCACCGTAGTTGCTCAAGGAAACTTCATGATAGCAGCCTGGAGGAGCTGCAGAGGATCCTGGTAGTGAAGCCCGGAAGAACCTAAAGATATTAGGGTAGTGAACTTCCAGAGGTGAAAGGGAAGTTCTGGTGGATTACTTGTAGGGAGTTGATAGTGTTTGGTTGTCATTAGTGTGCAAGACGCAGTGAGAGGTGAGTGGTTGTTTGCATCCTTATGTCAAGGAGGGTTTTATACTGAAGTTTAGAGTTACAATCGTAGGCTGGATTACCTACAGATGTATGCGTTCCAGGACTGACAGAGTGATCGATTGATCATTGTTGTGTATCAATGAACATTTATACTGATATATGTTATTGCATTCAAATGCTGATTTTCTATATACATATTATCTTGCTGATGGTGCAACAGTGTATGTAGGCTTGATCAACTTGAGGAGGTTGATAGTATCAGGTGGTGAACCAGGAGATAGGATACCACTTGATAAGCTGATAATAGAGTTCTGATGGTGTTGGAGTGCAACCTGATTGTGATATTATAGAGTATAGGATTCATTATTATTATATGTGTGTATGTATCGTGTATGTGCTTTGTCCAGTAAATGTATCCCAATTTGCTGGTGTTTGCCCTTGTCCTAGTGAGGCTTCCCAGGAGGTAGTAAAGAAGGAGAGAGAGAAAGAACCAAGAACCACTGCTGTGGACAGGGTAGAAGGTAATACTAGTAAGTCATAGGGGATTGAGGAGATCATATCACCTAAGGAGAGAGTGGGGAGTCACAGCGGCTCGAGTGGGTGTGTGCACGTGACAACGAGGCTAAGTGTTGGAGCCGCATCCCCTAAACGTGTGACGTTGAGCCCCTCTCCAAGAGCCAGAAGCGCCAAGGGTGATCTCCTAGGGAGGTATAAGCACTCTACCGAGTTGTGGGTTGGGTTGTCTGCAAAGGAGGAACAACGACGACAACACCAACCAACCCACAGTCTATAATACAGGCAAGAGGCACTGAACTACAGGCCAGTTTCCCTAACTTGTATACCATGCAAGGTGATGGAGAAGATTGTGAGGAAAAGGCTCGTAGAACATCTGGAGGGAAACAGCTTTGTAACACACCACCAGCATGGGATCAGAGATGGTAAATCGTGCCTCATAGGCCTAATAGAATTCTATGACCAAGCAATACAAATTAGGCTGGAAAGAGAAGGGTGGGCAGACTGCATTTTCTTGGGCTCTCAGAAAACCTTTAACACAGTACCTCACAAAAAGCTGTTACAAAAGTTGGAGCAGCAGGCAGGAGTAAAAGGTAAGGTGCTCCAGTGGATAAGGGAGTATCTAAGCAATAGGAAACAGCGAGTAACGGTGAGGGGGGGAGGCATCAGAGTGGCGAGATGTCACCAGCAGAGTCCCACAGGGCTCTGTACTCGGACCCATCCTGTTTCTAGTAAATGTAAACGACCTTCCAAAGGGTATAGACTCAGTCCTCTCAATGTTTGCTGATGATGCCAAAATTATGAGAAGAATCAAAACAGATGAAGATAGACAGAGACTACAGGACGACTTGAACAAACTGGAGGAATGGTTGTTACGGACCCGAGTCCAGCGTCCGAGCACGGAGCAGTGACGACCACGCCATCTGTGGGTCAGCTCCCGAAACCCCCTCCAAATGGACGACGCCATCTAGTGAGGACGAGATATACCGGCCACAGGGGCTGGTTTCCCGTCCTAATCAGCTCGTGACATAGCCGCTGCTGACCTCTGGTGAGGTGACGCTTAGACAGCAACGCCATCTATGGAGTGGATAGGTGGGCGTTTGTGTCTAAGCCTGTAAGTGAGGTGCCCTAGGGTGTCCCTAGTACTGATGACGTGTCTGATTACAAAGTCGACCTGGGACTGCTGGACTGGACGATGGGCAGTCTACCCAAGGCAGCCATAGTATCTCCACGTATTTGCTGCAGAAGCTGTGAGTCACCCCCCGGATGAACACTGTTGTGTTAGCCTGCCTGTGACGTGGCAGAACCAGGAATTGTCGTACCCGGGGCTGACTGGTGGAGAAGACTAGCCACTGGGGTGTTGTGGCGAGGAGAGTGATCAGTGGAATCACACGAGGCTCCTGCCTAGGGCTCGCAACCCTAGTATCGGTCGTGGAGTGGCCTACGCAGCAGAGCTGATTGGAACCTGCCAGCTACAGGCTGGATTTGTGGTTGAAGACCTCCACGACGGTGCACCCAGTGGGACTGTGATTTGGCTGGCCTGTGGCCAGGGTAGACTCGCCTAGGGAATCGAAGGATTCATCGTGAGGCCATAAGAGAACCAGGGCTAAGCATCACTGAGCACCGTGAAACGTCCTGAGTCTTCGGAGGAAGACAAGTGATTGTAAATAAGTGTAGTCTTAGTAACCACGCGTGACTGTTTATATATTTATTTATTGGTGGTGGTGAATATATATTTAATTTAATGAATTTGTATCCCTTCCCCTTTAATTTACTTGCGTTATGGAACACACCCCTTGAAAGCCACTACTAACTTGGGGCTGGATACCCAAACTCTAATAACATCAGAGAAAGAACCCTGTTGCGACCCAATAGGGCCGTAACAATGGTCTAGAAAATGGCTGCTAAAGTTCAACTCAGGAAAGTGTAAAGTAATGAAATTAGGCGAAAGGAACAGAAGGCTGAACACACTGTACCATCTGGGAGGTGAAATCCTACAAGAGTCAAATAAAGAGAAAGATCTGGGGGGTCGATATCACACCTAACTTGTCCCCAGAGGCCCACATCAAAAGGATATCATCAGCGGCATATGCTAGACTGGCCAATATAAGAACTGTCTTTAGAAACTTGCGTAAGGAATCGTTCAGGACCCTGTATACCACTTATGTAAGACCAATCCTGGAGTATGCAGCTCCAGCCTGAAGTCCATACCTAGTTAAACACAAGACAAAGTTAGAGAAGATTCAGAGGTATGCCACCAGACTGTTCCCGGAACTGAGAGGAATGAATTACGAGGAAAGGCTAAGGGAGCTGAACCTCACAACCCTGGAAAACAGAAGAGTAAGGGGAGACATGACAACTACAAAATTCTCAGGAGAATTGACAGGGTGGACAAAGACAAACTCTTTAGCGCGGGTGGAACACGAACAAGGGGACACAGGTCGAAATTTAGTACCCAGATGAGCCATAGAGACGTTAGAAAGATTTTTTTCAGTGTCAGGGTAGTTAACAAATGGAATGCATTACGTAACGTTGTGGTGGAGGCAGACTACATACACAGTTTCAAATGTAGATATGATAGAGCCCAATAGGCTCAGGAATCTGTACAGCTGTTGATTGACAGTTCAGAGGCGGGACCAAAGAGCCAGAGCTCAACCCCAGTAAACACAACTAGGTGAGTACTCACACTTCACACTAACCTCAGCACACTCACACCACACACTAATCTCAGCACACTCACACCACACACTAACCTCAGCACACACTCACTACACACTAACCTCGGAACACTCTCTCACACACTAACCTCAGCACACTCTCACCACTCACTAACCTCAGCACACTCTCACCACACACTAACCTCAGCACATTCTCACCACACACTAACCTCAGCACACTCTCACCACACACTAACCTCAGCACACTCTCACCACTCACTAACCTCAGCACACTCTCACCACACACTAACCTCAGCACATTCTCACCACACACTAACCTCAGCACACTCTCACCACACACTAACCTCAGCACACTCTCACCACACACTAACCTCAGCACACTCTCACCACACACTAACCTCAGCACACTCACCACACACTAACCTCAGCACACTCTCACCACACACTAACCTCAGCACACTCTCACCACTCACTAACCTCAGCACACTCTCACCACACACTAACCTCAGCACACTCTCACCACACACTAACCTCAGCACACTCTCACCACACACTAACCTCAGCACACTCTCACCACACACTAACCTCAGCACACTCTCACCTCACACTAACCTCAGCACACTCTCACCACACACTAACCTCAGCACACTCTCACCACACACTAACCTCAGCACACTCTCACCTCACACTAACCTCAGCACACTCTCACCACACACTAACCTCAGCACACTCTAACCACACACTAACCTCAGCACACTCTAACCTCACACTAACCTCAGCACACTCTCACCACACACTAACCTCAGCACACTCTAACCACACACTAACCTCAGCACACTCTAACCTCACACTAACCTCAGCACACTCTAACCACACACTAACCTCAGCACACTCTAACCACACACTAACCTCAGCACACTCTAACCTCACACTAGCCACACTGAAATAATTGGGAAAATGAGCAAGAATTAATATGGAGCGAATATGGCATTGGATTAGGCTGAACAAAATACTGTCCTTTACTCCTTTCAAAAATACAAATAGCCCACTACATCTAGGTAGCCCAATACATTTAGGTAGCCCAATACATCTAGGTAGCCCAATACATCTAGGTAGCCCAATACATCTAGGTAGCCCAATACATCTAGGTAGCCCAATACATCTAGGTAGCCCAATACATCTAGGTAGCCCAATACATCTAGGTAGCCCAATACATCTAAGTAGCCCAATACATCTATGTAGCCCAATACATCTTGGTAGCCCAATACATCTAGGTAGCCCAATTCATCTTGGTAGCCCAATACATCGTGGTAGCCCAATACATCTTGGTAGCCCAATGCATCTAGGTAGCCCACTACATCTAGGTAGCCCAATGCATTTAGGTAGCCCAATACCTCTTGGTAGCCCAATACATCTAGGTAGCCCACTACATCTAGGTAGCCCAATACCTCTTGGTAGCCCAATACATCTAGGTAGCCCACTACATCTAGGTAGCCCAATGCATCTAGGTAGCCCAATACATCTAGGTAGCCCAATACCTCTTGGTAGCCCAATACATCTAGGTAGCCCACTACATCTAGGTAGCCCAATGCATCTAGGTAGCCCAATACCTCTTGGTAGCCCAATACATCTAGGTAGCCCACTACATCTAGGTAGCCCAATGCATCTAGGTAGCCCAATACCTCTTGGTAGCCCAATACATCTAGGTAGCCCATTACATCTAGGTAGCCCAATGCATCTAGGTAGCCCAATACATCTAGGTAGCCCACTACATCTAGGTAGCCCAACACATCTAGGTAGCCCAATAAATCTAGGTAGCCCAATACATCTTGGAAGCCCACTACATCTAGGTAGCCCAACACATCTAGGTAGCCCAATAAATCTAGGTAGCCCAATAAATCTAGGTAGCCCAACACATCTAGGTAGCCCAATAAATCTAGGTAGCCCAACACATCTAGGTAGCCCAATAAATCTAGGTAGCCCAATAAATCTAGGTAGCCCAATAAATCTAGGTAGCCCACTACATCTAGGTAGCCCAATGCATCTAGGTAGCCCAATACATCTAGGTAGCCCACTACATCTAGGTAGCCCAATACATCTTGGTGGCCCAATACATCTTGGTGGCCCAATAAATCTAGGTAGCCCACTACATCTAGGTAACCCAATGCATCTAGGTAGCCCAATACATCTAGGTAGCCCAATACATCTTGGTAGCCCACTACATCTAGGTAGCCCAATACATCTTGGTGGCCCAATACATCTAGGTAGCCCACTACATCTAGGTAGCCCAATGCATCTAGGTAGCCCAATACATCTAGGTAGCCCACTACATCTTGGTGGCCCAATACATCTAGGTAGCCCACTACATCTAGGTAGCCCAATGCATCTAAGTAGCCCAATACATCTAGGTAGCCCACTACATCTAGGTAGCCCAATACATCTTGGTGGCCCAATATATCTAGGTAGCCCAATATATCTAGGTAGCCCACTACATCTAGGAAGCCCACTATATCTAGGTAGCCCAATACATCTAGGTAGCCCACTACATCTAGGTAGCCCAATACCTCTTGGTAGCCCAATACATCTAGGTAGCCCACTACATCTAGGTAGCCCAATGCATCTAGGTAGCCCAATACATCTAGGTAGCCCAATACCTCTTGGTAGCCCAATACATCTAGGTAGCCCACTACATCTAGGTAGCCCAATGCATCTAGGTAGCCCAATACCTCTTGGTAGCCCAATACATCTAGGTAGCCCACTACATCTAGGTAGCCCAATGCATCTAGGTAGCCCAATACCTCTTGGTAGCCCAATACATCTAGGTAGCCCATTACATCTAGGTAGCCCAATGCATCTAGGTAGCCCAATACATCTAGGTAGCCCACTACATCTAGGTAGCCCAACACATCTAGGTAGCCCAATAAATCTAGGTAGCCCAATACATCTTGGAAGCCCACTACATCTAGGTAGCCCAACACATCTAGGTAGCCCAATAAATCTAGGTAGCCCAATAAATCTAGGTAGCCCAACACATCTAGGTAGCCCAATAAATCTAGGTAGCCCAACACATCTAGGTAGCCCAATAAATCTAGGTAGCCCAATAAATCTAGGTAGCCCAATAAATCTAGGTAGCCCACTATATCTAGGTAGCCCAATGCATCTAGGTAGCCCAATACATCTAGGTAGCCCACTACATCTAGGTAGCCCAATACATCTTGGTGGCCCAATACATCTTGGTGGCCCAATAAATCTAGGTAGCCCACTACATCTAGGTAACCCAATGCATCTAGGTAGCCCAATACATCTAGGTAGCCCAATACATCTTGGTAGCCCACTACATCTAGGTAGCCCAATACATCTTGGTGGCCCAATACATCTAGGTAGCCCACTACATCTAGGTAGCCCAATGCATCTAGGTAGCCCAATACATCTAGGTAGCCCACTACATCTTGGTGGCCCAATACATCTAGGTAGCCCACTACATCTAGGTAGCCCAATGCATCTAAGTAGCCCAATACATCTAGGTAGCCCACTACATCTAGGTAGCCCAATACATCTTGGTGGCCCAATATATCTAGGTAGCCCAATATATCTAGGTAGCCCACTACATCTAGGAAGCCCACTATATCTAGGTAGCCCAATACATCTAGGTAGCCCACTACATCTAGGTAGCCCAATACATCTTGGTGGCCCAATACATCTAGGTAGCCCAATCCATCTTGGTAGCCCAATAAATCTAGGTAGCCCAATACATCTAGGTAGCCCAATAAATCTAGGTAGCCCAATAAATCTAGGTAGCCCACTACATCTTGGTAGCTCAATAAATCAAGGTAGCCCAATAAATCTACGTAGCCCAATAAATCTAGGAAGACCAATGCATCTAGGTAGCCCAATAAATCTAGGTAGCCCAATGCATCTAGGTAGCCCAATACATCTAAGTAGCCCAGAACATCTTGGTAGCCCAATGCATCTAGGTAGCCCAATACATCTAGGTAGCCCACTACATCTAGGTAGCCCAATACATCTAGGTAGCCCAATACATCTAGGTAGCCCACTACATCTAGGTAGCCCAATACATCTAGGTAGCCCAATACATCTAAGTAGCCCAATACATCTTGGTAGCCCAATACATCTAAGTAGCCCACTACATCTAGGTAGCCCAATGCATCTAGGTAGCCCAATACATCTAGGTAGCCCACTACATCTAGATAGCCCACTACATCTAGGTAGCCCAATGCATCTAGGTAGCCCAATACATCTAGGTAGCCCAATACATCTATGTAGCCCAATGCATCTAGGTAGCCCACTACATCTAGGTAGCCCACTACATCTAGGTAACCCAATGCATCTAGGTAGCCCAATGCATCTATGTAGCCCAATACATCTATGTAGCCCAATGCATCTAGGTAGCCCACTACATCTAGGTAGCCCACTACATCTAGGTAACCCAATGCATCTAGGTAGCCCAATGCATCTATGTAGTCCAATACATCTAAGTAGCCCAATGCATCTATGTAGCCCAATACATCTAAGTAGCCCAATACATCTAAGTAACCCAATACATCTAAGTAGCCCAATACATATAAGTAGACCAATACATCTATGCAGTCGAATACATCTAAGTAGCCCAATACATCTAAGCAGCCCAATACATTTAAGAAGCCCAATACATTTAAGTAGCCCAATACATATAAGTAGACCAATACATCTATGAAGCCGAATAAATCTAGGTAGCTCAATACATCTAATGAGCCCAATACATCTAAGTAGCCCAATACATCTAAGCAGCCCAATACATTAAGAAGCCCAATACATCTATGTAGCCGAATAAAGCTAAGTAGCCCAATAAAGTTAAGTAGCCAAATACATCTAAGTAGCCCATTACTATTAGGTATATACCTGTATGTGCGTTGAACAGATAACCCAATACATCTAAGTTGATCTAATCCACCTGAGCATCCACCACCAGACCGGGCCGCTATGGTCATTGATCTCTGTAAGTAATGAAACTCAAGGCTCTATGACTAGAGGCGAAAAAGCATCTAAAGGTTTCTCCCATACTTCTAACCAAAAGTACATATAGGTAAGTACTCTTGAATGACAGAGAAAAGAGAACTTTACTAGGCACTAAATACGGTATTTTAACACTATTAAGACTGGGAGGGCCACCTGGGCACCTCATCCGGGTGAGGTGAAACGTCATCCACTCCAACCGACGGCACGTATATAGTAGGTCAGCCCGTTCCTGAGAGCATCCCCAACGTCAAGAAACTGTCCTAATAGTGTGCCCTAACCTAACCCACCGGAGAACCATCGAACAGAAAACGGGACATCATGTCAATATCACGAGCCGCTACCATTTTCTAGTTCGACAATTTTTGGCCATCAGGTACAGTATACGTCAAAATGCGATGTTCTATTAGGAGCACGAGTTGCAGGCTTAAGTCACGTTGCACACTACTACCCCCCCCCTCCCATCTCCCATACCCCACTCAACCCTTCCTTTCTCCCACCCTAACCCCCCTTCCATGCCCTCTCAGATACACTCCGTGGTCTCTCGCACACACACACACACCCACCCCCATATCACCCCCAACCAACACCCGCCCCCATTCCACCCCCACCAAACACCAACACACACACCCTCCCCCATTCCACTCCCACCAAACACCCCACACACACACCCGCCCCCATTCCACTCCCACCAAACACCAACACACACCCGCCCCCATTCCACCCCCACCAAACACCAACACACACCCGCCCCCATTCCACCCCCACCAAACACCAACACACACCTGCCCCCATTCCACCCTCACCAAACACCCACACACACACCCTCCCCCATTCCACCCTCACCAAACACCCACACACCCTCCCCCATTCCACCCTCACCAAACACCCACACACACCCTCTCCCATTCCACCCTCACCAAACACCCACACACACACCCTCCCCCATTCCACCCTCACCAAACACCCACACACACCCTCCCCCATTCCACCCTCACCAAACACCCACACACACACCCGCCCCCATTCCACTCCCACCAAACACCAACACACACCCGCCCCCATTCCACCCCCACCAAACACCAACACACACCCGCCCCCATTCCACCCCCACCAAACACCCACACACACACCCGCCCCCATTCCACCCTCACCCAACACCCACACACACCCGCCCCCATTCCACTCCCACACACGCCCGCCCAAAATCACTAACCAACGGTTGCACTCAGAATAATGTTTTGCCAACATTTCTTCAGTCTAATTGTTAGCTGTACATTTTTATTACTGGTCACCTGTTCATTACAGCCACAACTCTATTGTTTAAAAATCGCTTACGAATAAAAATTCAGTATGTCATTTAACCACAAGGAGCCAATTAACTGCGACATTATTTGAGAAAATATATAGGTATTACTCAGTAAGTCTTAGTAGTCTTGGATTAAAACTAATGGAATTCCCTAGAGTGGGTTAGAATAGGATGCTGTGTGTTTCATTCCCCTGTAACACTGTGAAGAAGCAATATAATGCTAAAATCATAATTGTTTTTTCATCTGCAATAGTTTTTCCTGAATTTAAAAAAGAATAAAGGTTACAATAGACAAATGACCAAGTTAAAATATGGACCAAATATTTGCCAAGATTAATTGCCTCCAGGCGGCGGTGTTTACACTGTGGGAAGTTGGGTGTGTGCCGTGAGCGACAACTGATCGCTAGACACTGCTACACCCCGTCCAAGGACACATTGGTACACCCCGGCCCAGGATCACACTGGTACACCCCGGCCCAGGGACACACAGCCCACATATCCCGAGGCCAGAACATCGTCTCTGGATCACCTGGCTGGCTGATCCTGCACTCAGGATGATGGCTGGATTTAAGGTAGTTGTTGTGTGGTGGCTGACGATGGGTGGCCGGGTAGCCGCTGTATACATACCCAGAAGAGAGTTGCAGCTCTCTCAGAGACCTCAAGCTGCTAGTTATTTGGATACCACTGCCTCCCAGGCAGAAAACGTATGTGAAACAGGTATTTCTAACACTTGTTCATTATAAATGTTTCCATTGCACATGTGTATATATTGTTTGGTTGAATATAATTTCTTTAACATTCCGTGTCTGTGGGAACTCGAACCTGTGTTAGCTTTGGTGCTTGACTCAGGTTCAATTGCGCATTTGCTCGGTCAATTGAAGAAAACCATTAATGGAATTATGAGAAAATTATCATCATAGACAGAGTGATCAAAATATAGAGGTAAAGATGCCGTATTAGAGTGATGTCGAGTTAAGAAGAGAATCAGAACATAATATAGAGAAAGATCACGTGCGAACATTACACATGACTGGGTGAATAGAAGCATCAGGTGCTCGTAGTAGTTACTTGTGGTGGTTGTCGCAGAGATTGCTGTACTCGTTCATAGCAGTTGTTTTGCTGTTTGAAGATGTCGTTGTAATTGTTTGTAGTCTTGCTAGGGGGGAATACGAACCTATTCTAGACTTAAGAATTGTCAAATTTCTGGACGATCTAGGTTCAGAGGACCATAAGTACGTGAGGAAACCTAACTAGCAGGATTTTAATTAATGTTTTAGTAGTTAATGTTTTAGTAAAAAAACATCCGTGTTTTAGTTATCATTATATATTTATAATGTGCGCTAAAGTGTTAAATAAGTTATATTTAATTTGTTATTGAATTATTTTTTTAGAGAATGGACTGTATAGTTTAAATTTTATCCCACTAATAACCTACTTTACAAGCTTGGGGAGTGGGGTTATTTATATGTTCTACCAAATCAAAACTAATTGATTGATAAATTTGTTACTACTGGTTATTCTACGATTTCAAGAACTGTAAATAATATGGATATGGACAAGCTTAGCAGTTTTGTAGAATGCATCCTGGTTAGCTAGACACGTCCAGATCACGTAAACTCGGTCACCGCGTTGACCATGTGGTTATTGGGTCATCGCGTGTAGTATGATAAACTAGTTAAGTTGCTGCTAATGTATCATGCCGTCACAAAAGACTTCCACCATCGTACAGTTTTGTAAAGTAAGACAGGAAATAAGTGTCTTATAGACAAAGTCAAGCAATAACGGGACTTTGCCCACTGTCCAACTCATCATTAAAAACAAAAGGGCCGAGGTCAATACCCGTGGGTTATTTGCCGAAGGGTCCCCCAAAAAATTGCCACACAGAAGGTGTCAGATGACTTAAAATTAAAACCTGTTAGACCGGTAAAATTAAATATATCAGGAATTTCGACCAACACAGGACCTCAAGTCTATAAAATTGTCCAACCACTAGTATGTTTAGGCAGTTATGTCCGACCCGTACAGGCCATCGTAGTAAACAAAATCTCATCTGATTACTTGTAGTCAGTATCCCATATTGGAATACTTGTAGGTGCAGACTGTGTTTTTCTAAACTTTCTGACTCCCTAAAGTAAAGATCTAACTACTAATAAATTAGCAACTTAGCTGTCGTCAGTAACAGAAGTCATATCCAGTGGTCACTAGGAAACTGCTGTTTTCTCCTGATAATTGTTGTAGTAGCTCGTGGTAACTGATAAAGGGGCTGGTGTTTTTTATGTAGTTACTCGTGGTAGTTGTTGTGGTGGATCGTGGTATTTGATGCAGTGGCTCGTGGTGCTTGTTGTATTGACTTGGGGAAGTTGTTGTAATAGCTTGTAGAAATTGTGGTATTGGATCTTGGTAGATACTGTATTGGCTCGTGGTACTTGTTGTATTTGCTCGTGATAGTAGTTGTTGTGGCTCGTGGATTTTTTTTTTTTACATGCAAGCATGCAAGTTAAATACAATAAATACAATAAAATAACAAAGAAAACAAAACAAACAAAATAAGAAGCCACCGACCAGGAGGACCGACAGCACAGGACAACAAGTAGCAAAAATGGAGAAACGCATGAGAAACACAGCATACATCAAGACAAAATATAAAACAATAACAAACAAGCAATCAATGCAAGCAAGAAAACAAAACATAGTACAATATAAAACAAATCAAACAGAATCACAGGCCGGAAGGACCGACCACAAAACACATCATAAGGTACAATATAAAACATAACACAAGAAAATACACAACAAGCCATAAATACAAACAAAAGTAAAACAAAGGAAAAATAAAAAATAAAAAGAAAAAGAAAATACAACACAACATGGTAATGCATGAATAGAACACACAGGGGAAAGTAACAACACAAAAGCAAATACATGAATAAGAACACACACTCCAAAACACCGGCCCCTCAACAAACGAAGGGAGAGGCACGGGCACAAAATACAGTAGGGCAAACAAAACGCCAGAGGGGCACACAACACTGCAATTAGCAAAGAAACAGGAAATCAGCGGACATACTTGCCCGGGAACAAGACCCGTGGGAACCGAACATTGAACGCCTCCCAATGCAACCACCCCCAAGGGTCTCGTACATCCACCGGGGACGCCATTTTATCCGGAACCCTAGCAACAAACACCCACAAACAGGGGACCCAGATGGTACCACTTCTGAGGCAAGTAACCGCCACGATCCCCGACATCATGGGAACCCCCTCACCATGAAATTCCCCCGGCTCGTCAGACAACAGTAACTCAGCAATCGTTGTCCGGTGAACCGGCGGCATCACAGACGCCGGCAACACGTCCCCCAGGTCCCCAATGCACATCTCACAGGAGGGATCCGGACATAGGGCACCACCACAGGAGCACCAGCGGCCACGGGCACACCCCGTGTGCCGCTGCAGTTCCAGACGACTGCAGGGAACCAGGGCGGCGCGCATCCTTCCGTAATGTCACAACCAGGCCACGCCCAGCACCAGCAACCACACCATCCCTGGGGGCAGAAGCCACCACTCCCCACTGTGGAGAGTCCCCTGGCAGAGAAGGAACAGAAGGCACTCTCAATACACGGGCCCCGGCACCAGCTAGCACATGGACCTCCACAACCACTAACCGCGGAGACAGCAACGCATCCGGATCCACACCATCAACTCCTGAAGACCCACAGTCACTGAAGTCCCCAACATCGGCCCTGGCAGAAGACGAACGCCGGGAACATTTGGGCTCCGGCTGGAGATCGTCAGAGCTGGAATCAGACCCAAAAACACGGGTACCACTAGCTGGACGAACCGACGCTTGACGCAGAACGGCAGCAACCTCTACCATAGAGGGAACCAGGCCATACACAGCAGGAGACTCCACAGCCACCCCAGCACTCAGCACATCAGGGACCCGATGCGAGGACACAGGGCCAGGCGCAGCAGCCGCAGACGAGGGAGAAGACGGCGAAGTCTCACAGTGAGCACGAGGAAGGCCCAAGGGAGCAGCGTGGACATCGACAGGAGCAGGTAGACCAACTGACGGCACTGCAATTCCCGGAGGAGGGTCTGCAACAACCGGAGGAGCGTTGGGCGACGCAGGGGGAGCCGCATCAGCTAACCGGACGCTCACCCCCTCATCCCTGGAGTCCTCCTCCAGAGGGAGCAGCAGGAAATCCTCCTCACGGAATAAATTGATGGGAGCAACCGGAAGCACGTGCGGGGTTGCCGGGCATAATACACCCGCATGTAGTACCCTCAAATTCGGACAGAGGATGGAATGTCCGACCTCAGGCCCTACTGTACGAATGTTGGTCTTCACACCCGCGTATTTTCCAGAAGACAGCGAGTGCATCCGCACACTGATGACGGTGCCAAACCTCTGTAAGAATCGCCGGAGGAGGGTCTCAGGAAACTCCATGGGGGCCCCATGGACACTCACATACGTCACTGTACCGCTTCAATCCGAAATGGCCACAGACCCGTTGCCATCCTGCAGCTGTAATGTATGCCCCTCGTACCGGCGGAGAAAGTCCAGGTACGCCACCTCACCTACAAACTTTATGACCACACGTCGAGCAGTAACCAGCTCATCTCCGTAGACGTCCATAACCGGGACATGGAGCATGTCACTCATGACCAACTCCACTAGAAGGTATCCAGCACGGCCAGTAAACTCCAAACCCACGGAGTTTACCCGCACAACAGGGGAAAGATGGCCGCCCATCGCAAAAGTGCCACATCCACACCACCAGGAACAGCAGGGAGGGTAGAGACACCCACACCCCATGCCAACGAAAACGGCAAACACCCCAAAACTACCAGAGAGGCCAGGCGACACGTCCTCACCTCACAGCAGCTAGAGCGCCACCCTGGCTCGTGGAAATTGTTGTGTTTGCTCGTTTTATTTTTTGTTTTAGTTCGTGGTAGTTGTTGTAGCATCCAGTGGATATTGTTGTATTGGTTCGTAGTAGTTGTGGTAGCGACACTTGGTAGTTGCTGTAGCGGATCGTAATAGTTATTGTATTGGTTCAAGGTAGTTGCTTTATTGGCTAGTGTTATTTTGTATTGTGGATCGTGGTAGGTGTTGTTGTATCACGTGGAAGTTGTTGTATTTGCTCGTGTTAGTTTTTGTATTGGCTTGTGAAAGTTGTTATTGTTGTGGCTCTAGGTAGTTGTTGTATTGACTCATTTTAATTTTTGTAGTGGCTCGATGTAGTTGTCATGGTAGCTCGTGATAGATATTGAAGTGGGTAGATGACATTGTTGTAGTGGCTCGATGTAGTTGTCATGGTAGCTCGTGATAGATATTGCAGTGGGTAGATGACATTGTTG
Organism: Procambarus clarkii; assembly: GCF_040958095.1. Taxonomy (NCBI): domain Eukaryota; kingdom Metazoa; phylum Arthropoda; class Malacostraca; order Decapoda; family Cambaridae; genus Procambarus; species Procambarus clarkii. Next base: position 27,557,840 of record NC_091212.1, read on the forward strand.
TGGTGGCTCGAGGTTGGTATAGTGTCTCCTCGTAGTTGTAGTGGCTCGTGGTAGTCATTGGAGTGGCTATTGATGGCTGTTTTAGTGGCTCGTGGTAGTTCTGGTGAACCATGGAAGTTGTTGATGAGGCTCGTGGTAATTTTTGTGGTTGATCATAGTAGTTATTGCAGTGGCTAGTGATAGTTGTTGCAGTAGCTAATGGTAGTTGTTGTCGTAGTTCGTGGTAATTGTTGTTATGGTTCGTGGAATTTGTTGTAGAGGCTCGTGGTATTTGTTGTAGAGGCTCGTGGTATTTGTTATAGGTACTCATGATAGTTGTTGTTGTGGCTCGTGGTAACTGATGTAGTTGCTTGTTTTTTATGTAGTTACTAGTGGTAGTTGCTTGTTTTTTATGTAGTTACTAGTGGTAGTTGTTGTGGTTGATCGTGGTAGTTGATGCATTGGCTCCTCATGCTTGTTTTATTGATAAGTGGTAGTTGTTATAATAGTTTGTAGAAGTTGTAGTTGTTGTAATAACTTGTAGAAGTTGTAGTTGTTGTAATAGCTTGTAGAAGTTGTAGTATTGGCTCTTGGTAGGTGTTGTTTTGGCTCGTGGAAGTTGTTGTATTGGGTTGTAGAATTTGTTGTATTAGCTGATTGTACCTATTGTAGTGGCTCGTGTTCGTTGTTGTAGTTGCTCGTGTTATTGTAGTGGATCGTGTTATTTGTTGTAGTAGTTCGTGTTAGTTGTTGTAGTAGCTCGTGTTAGCTGTTGTAGTGGGTCGTGTAAGTTGTTGTAGTAGCTTGTGTATGTTCTTGTAGTGGCTTGTGTTAGTTGTTGTATTTGCTCGTGTTAGTTTTTGTATTGGTTCCTGGTAGTTGATCTATTGGCTCGTGGTAGTTATTGAATTGGCACGATGTAGATGGTGTAATGGCTCGTTGTAGTTGTAGTGGCTTGTGTTTGTTGCAGTGGCTCGTGGAAATTTATGTAGTGGGTCGTAGTAATTGTAGTAGGTTTTTGTAATTGCTGTAGTGGCTCGTGGATGGTAGTTGAAGTGGCTTGAGGATGGTAGTTGAAGTGGCTCATGATAATTGTTGTATTGGCTCAGTGGTAGTTTTTGTGGTAGATCGTGGAAATTGTTATACTGGCTTGTGGTAATTGACGTAATTGTGGATCGTGGTAATTGACGTAATGCCTCATGGTAATTATTGTAGTGGCTCGTGGAAGTTGTTGTAGTAGACCGTAGTAATTGTTGTTGTAGTTCATGGTAGTTGGTGAAGTGGCTCGTGGTAGTTGTTGTAGAGTCTCGTGTTAGTTGTTGTTGGGCCTCTTGATAGTTAATATAGTAGCGCGTTGTAATTGTTGTAGTGGCTCGTGGTAGTTGTTGCAGTAACTCGTGGTAGTTGTTGTAGTGGCTTGTATAAGTTGTTGTATTGGCTCATATTAGATGTTGTATCTGCTGATATTAGATGTTGTATTGGCTCGTGACACTTGTTGTTGTTGCTCGTTGAAGTTGTTGTATAGGCTTGTAGAAGTTGTTGTATTGGCTTGTAGAAGTTGTTTTATTTCCTCATTGTAGATGTTTTATTGACTTGTAGAAGTTGTTGTATTTGTCCATTGCAGATGTTTTATTGGTGTTAGATGTTATATTTGCTTGTGGAATTTGTTGTATTGGCTTGTAGAAGTTGTTGTATTTGTCCATTGCAGATGTTTTATTGGTGTTAGATGTTATATTTGCTTGTGGAATTTGTTGTATTGGCTTGTAGAAGTTGTTGTATTTGCTCATTGTAGATGCTGTAGTTGCTCGTTTTAGTTGTAGTCGTGGCTCCTGTTAGCATTTAATGTGGCTCATTTTATTTGTGATATTTGCTAGTCTCACTTTTTGTAATGGTTCGTGGTAATTGTTGTAGTGACTCCTGATAGTTGTTACAGTGGCTCGAGGTAGTTGTGATGGCTCGTGATTATTGTTGTAGCAGCTCGTGGCAGTTGTTGTGGTTGATCCTTGTAATGTCGTAGTGTCTCATGGTAGTTATTGTAGTGGCTCGTGGAATTTTTTGTAATAGTTCGTGGTAATTGTTGTAATTCGTGGTAGTTTTTGAAGTGGCTCGATGTAGTTGTCATGGTAGCTCGTGATAGATATTGAAGTGGGTAGATGACATTGTTGTGGTGGCTCGAGGTTGGTATAGTGTCTCCTCGTAGTTGTAGTGGCTCGTGGTAGTCATTGGAGTGGCTATTGATGGCTGTTTTAGTGGCTCGTGGTAGTTCTGGTGAACCATGGAAGTTGTTGATGAGGCTCGTGGTAATTTTTGTGGTTGATCATAGTAGTTATTGCAGTGGCTAGTGATAGTTGTTGCAGTAGCTAATGGTAGTTGTTGTCGTAGTTCGTGGTAATTGTTGTTATGGTTCGTGGAATTTGTTGTAGAGGCTCGTGGTATTTGTTGTAGAGGCTCGTGGTATTTGTTATAGGTACTCATGATAGTTGTTGTTGTGGCTCGTGGTAACTGATGTAGTTGCTTGTTTTTTATGTAGTTACTAGTGGTAGTTGCTTGTTTTTTATGTAGTTACTAGTGGTAGTTGTTGTGGTTGATCGTGGTAGTTGATGCATTGGCTCCTCATGCTTGTTTTATTGATAAGTGGTAGTTGTTATAATAGTTTGTAGAAGTTGTAGTTGTTGTAATAACTTGTAGAAGTTGTAGTTGTTGTAATAGCTTGTAGAAGTTGTAGTATTGGCTCTTGGTAGGTGTTGTTTTGGCTCGTGGAAGTTGTTGTATTGGGTTGTAGAATTTGTTGTATTAGCTGATTGTACCTATTGTAGTGGCTCGTGTTCGTTGTTGTAGTTGCTCGTGTTATTGTAGTGGATCGTGTTATTTGTTGTAGTAGTTCGTGTTAGTTGTTGTAGTAGCTCGTGTTAGCTGTTGTAGTGGGTCGTGTTAGTTGTTGTAGTAGCTTGTGTATGTTCTTGTAGTGGCTTGTGTTAGTTGTTGTATTTGCTCGTGTTAGTTTTTGTATTGGTTCCTGGTAGTTGATCTATTGGCTCGTGGTAGTTATTGAATTGGCACGATGTAGATGGTGTAATGGCTCGTTGTAGTTGTAGTGGCTTGTGTTTGTTGCAGTGGCTCGTGGAAATTTATGTAGTGGGTCGTAGTAATTGTAGTAGGTTTTTGTAATTGCTGTAGTGGCTCGTGGATGGTAGTTGAAGTGGCTTGAGGATGGTAGTTGAAGTGGCTCATGATAATTGTTGTATTGGCTCAGTGGTAGTTTTTGTGGTAGATCGTGGAAATTGTTATACTGGCTTGTGGTAATTGACGTAATTGTGGATCGTGGTAATTGACGTAATGCCTCATGGTAATTATTGTAGTGGCTCGTGGAAGTTGTTGTAGTAGACCGTAGTAATTGTTGTTGTAGTTCATGGTAGTTGGTGAAGTGGCTCGTGGTAGTTGTTGTAGAGTCTCGTGTTAGTTGTTGTTGGGCCTCTTGATAGTTAATATAGTAGCGCGTTGTAATTGTTGTAGTGGCTCGTGGTAGTTGTTGCAGTAACTCGTGGTAGTTGTTGTAGTGGCTTGTATAAGTTGTTGTATTGGCTCATATTAGATGTTGTATCTGCTGATATTAGATGTTGTATTGGCTCGTGACACTTGTTGTTGTTGCTCGTTGAAGTTGTTGTATAGGCTTGTAGAAGTTGTTGTATTGGCTTGTAGAAGTTGTTTTATTTCCTCATTGTAGATGTTTTATTGACTTGTAGAAGTTGTTGTATTTGTCCATTGCAGATGTTTTATTGGTGTTAGATGTTATATTTGCTTGTGGAATTTGTTGTATTGGCTTGTAGAAGTTGTTGTATTTGCTCATTGTAGATGTTGTAGTTGCTCGTTTTAGTTGTAGTCGTGGCTCCTGTTAGCATTTAATGTGGCTCATTTTATTTGTGATATTTGCTAGTCTCACTTTTTGTAATGGTTCGTGGTAATTGTTGTAGTGACTCCTGATAGTTGTTACAGTGGCTCGAGGTAGTTGTGATGGCTCGTGATTATTGTTGTAGCAGCTCGTGGCAGTTGTTGTGGTTGATCCTTGTAATGTCGTAGTGTCTCATGGTAGTTATTGTAGTGGCTCGTGGAATTTTTTGTAATAGTTCGTGGTAATTGTTGTAATTCGTGGTAGTTTTTGAAGTGGCTCGAGGTAGTTGTTGTTGTTGAATCTCCTGGTAGTTGTTGTAGGGGCTCGTGATAGATGTTGTAGTGGCGCATTGTAATTTATTTAGTGTCTCGTGGTTTTTGAAGTAGTGGCTCGTGGTAGTTGTTGTAGATGCTCGTAATAGTTGTTATAATGGCTCTTGGTAGTTGTGGTGGCTCGTGAATGTTGTTGTAGTAGCTCGTGGTAATTGTTGTAGTAGTCGTGGTAGTTGTTGAAGTGGCTCGTGGTAGCTGTTGTAGAGGCTCGTGATTGTTGTAGGGCCTCGTGATATTAGTGTAATAGCTCATGGTAGTATTTGTAGTGGTTGTTATTGTGGATCGTAGTAGTTGTTGTAGTAGCTCGTGGTAGTTGTTGTAGTGGCTGGAGGTAGTTGTTTGTTGTGGCTCATGGTAGTTGTAGTAGTTGCTCGTGGTAGCTGTTGTAGTAGCTCGTGTTTTTTTGGTATCGGCTCATGGTAGTTTTTATTGTAGAACGTGGCAATTGATGTATTGGCTCGAGGTAGTTGTTGTGGTAGGTCGGAGTAGTTGTTGTAGTGGCTCGTGATAGATTTTGTAGTTGCTAGTGGTAGTTGTTGTTTCTTGTGGTAGTTGTTGTAGCTTGTGGTTTTTGTAGTAGCTTGTGGAAATTGACGTAGTGGCTCATGGTAATTTCTGTAGTGTATCGTGGTAGTATGTGTAGTAACTTGTGGTAGTTGTGGTAGTGGCTCGTGATAGTTGTTGTAGCGGCTCGTGGTATTTGTGGTGGTGGATCGTGGTAGTTGTTTTAGTGATTCTTTGTAGTTGTTGTAGAGGTTCGTGGTAGTTGTTGTATGGGGCTTGTGGTAGTTGTTGCAGTAGCTCGTGGTAGATGTTGTAGTGGGTCGTGGTTGTTGTTGTAGTGGTTCATAGTAGAAGTTGTACTGGCTCGTGGTAGATGTTGTAGTGGCTCGTGGTAGATGTTGTAGTGGCTCGTGGTAGTTGTTGTAGAGGTTCGTGGTAGTTGTTGTATGGGGCTTGTGGTAGTTGGTGTAGTGGCTCGTGGTAATTTATGTAGTGGATCATGGTGACTGTTATGGTGGATCGTGGTAGTTGTTGCAGTAGCTCGTGGTAGATGTTGTAGTGGGTCGTGGTTGTTGTTGTAGTGGTTCATAGTAGAAGTTGTAGTGGGTCGTGGTAGATGTTGTAGTGGCTCATGGTAGTTGTTGTAGTGGCTCGTGGTAGTTGTTGAAGTGGCTCGTGGTAGTTGTTGTTGTGGCTCATGGTAGATGTTGTAGTGGCTTATGGTAGATGTTGTAGTGGCTCGTGGTAGTTGTTGAAGTGGCTCGTGGTAGTTGTTGTAGTGGCTCGTGGTAGTTGTTGAAGTGGCTCGTGGTAGTTGTTGTTGTGGCTCATGGTAGATGTTGTAGTGGCTTATGGTAGATGTTGTAGTGGCTCGTGGTAGTTGTTGGAGTGGCTCGTGGTAGTTATTGTGTTGGCTCATGGTTGATGTTGTATTGGCTCGTGATAGTTGTTGTTGTTGTTGTGGCTCGAGGAAGTTGTTGTATTGGCTCATTGTTCATTTTGAAGTTGATCGAGTTATTTGTTGTAATGGCTCGTGTTAATTTAGTGACGTGTGGTTCTTGTCATAATGGCTCATGTTAGTTATATAAACTGTTATATCAACTCGTAAAATTCGTCATACTCAGTCCCTGTCAGCTTGCCTCTCAAAAGAGTACCGACGATGCAATTATTAGTCTGCTTGATATAATCTACTCAGCCCTTGACTAAAATAAGTTTCTGATTGGACTCTTCATTGATCTGAGAATGGCCTTTGATATTATAAAAAATAACTACCTATTACTTAAATGCCATCATTATGGAATCCAAGATCTTGGTGATACACCAAGGCTACATATTGATAGACATACAAGGCTACATATTGATGGACATTCAAGGCTACATATTGATAGACATACAAGGCTACATATTGATGGACATTCAAGGCTACATATTGATAGACATACAAGGCTACATATTGATGGACATTCAAGGCTACATATTGATAGACATACAAGACTACAATATGTAGCCTATAAGATAGGCTACATATTACAATATGTAGCCATCAATGACCTCTCCCACCCTACCATTAACCGTAGGAGTGACACAGGGTAGCATCTTACGACCTCTCCTATTTCTTATATACATCAATGATCTGCCTAATGTTTCTAACATTCTTAAACCTATATTATTTGCTGATGATACTACCCTCATTTACTCACACCCCATCCCACACATATTAAATAATATTGTAAATAATGAATTAAAAAAGTCCACTTATGGATGTCAACCAACAAACTCACACTGGACATAGAGAAGACCTACTATATCTTATTTAAACAAATGCAACTCAGCTCAGCTTCAGATAGACAATATTAACATCAGCAATAAAAATAATGGAAAGTTCCTTGGCCTATACTCAGATAAGAGACTCAACTTCAGCACCCACATACAACACTTAACCCAGAAAGTCTCAAAAACAGTCGGGATACTCTCTAAAATCAGATATTATGTACCTAAGTCTGTTCTCCTCTCACTATACTATGAACTAATCTATCCCTATCTTGCTTATGGTATCTGTGCATGGGGTTCAACCACTGCAAACTACCTCAAGTCCATCATCACCCAGCAAAAATCTGCTATCAGAACAATAACAAACTCTGTTTCCAGACAACACTCAGCCCTCCTGTTTAAATCTCTAAACACGCAAAACATAAACTCACTCCACACATTCTCTTGTGCTATTTACATTTACAAAACTCTGTTCTTAAATGCAAACCATGCACTGAAACTCTGCCTGGACAGATGTAATAGGATCCTTAATCACCACACCAGAAATAATTAACTCTTTGATATCCCCAGAGTCAAACCTAATCTGTGTAAACACTCTATGCAAATAAAGGATAACGAATTGAATAGCTGTCCAACTTTTCTTTATTTAAAAAACAAAAAGCAAAAATTACCTAATTTCATCTGCATAGTTTCCGACCTAGTGATTTAAACTCGCTCTGCATCTAGTGCTACCCAATCCCCCAATATATGTACTTAAGCCATATAATTTTATCATTGTAATCATAGATATATTCAGATATCATGGATGTTATAATGAACACATTGTGTGCTACCGAATCCCCAAATATATATATATATATATATATATATATATATATATATATATATTTTAATATATATGGAAGGGAGTACCACCTCTAGCTGGAAGAAGGGGGACCCATAGCCTCGGAGGAAACCACGCATAACGCATTAGAGGGAATGTTTAGATCCCCTCCAATACAGTTTCTGTGTGCTTTTCTCCTACCACCCCCTTCCTTTTTTATTTTTTGTGCTTTATTATGCATTTGATGGTTACAAGATATACATGGGTTGATACAAAAATAATAATGCAAAAAGGTGCTTAAAGGTAATGGATCTCTTGAAAAACACAACAATGGGAAACATTGATGAATGTCACAGACGGGTTCGATCATTGTTGCAAGTCAAACACTTCTTCGAATTCCTCTGAAGTTGGACTAGTGCCCAAGACGCAACAGGCATTTCCCCTCTGAATCGCAACACTGAGGCGCTGGAACAAGAAACTTTTTGCTCTCTGGTCTTTTGTAGCGCTGATCAATTTGTCCCCCAATTCCTTCAGGAACTTCAATGCACATTTTCCCCGCGAACCGAGGGTCTCCGAGCCGATCGGAACAAAGCTGTAGCAGTGTGCTAGACCTCTGTATTTAATAATTTTCTGCGATTCCCTGAAAGAAGCAGCACCACTGCTTTCACGTGTGCTGTAGTGGAGGTAGGTACTGGCCAGTGTGGCAGCGCACGTGTAGTCCCATACCACTTGCTTACCATCCTTCCAAGGTAGCAAGGTGACCCCATCAGGGCGCTTCTGAGGGTCGTTAGGTCTGGATAAATGTGGTTCTCTTTGTGCCGGGCAGCGGGCTGTGGCGAGGCTCCTCTTGATGATGTCGTTGACTTCTTCATGTCTTGCAATTTTACCCTGTGATTTACGACATACCATACCATGACGACCATATTGGTCTGCCATCGCAGTTCCGCAGATGCACCTATGTTCGGTGAGGATGGGGGCGGCAAGGCGAAGGGCAACTCCAATGCGAAGAGCGTCATGACTGAGGCGAGTTCCCAGGGCTGCATTGGGCACAGCAAATAAAAAATCCCCGGCGTGGGGTGCTGTTACCGCTAGGAGGCGGGCTTTGTTTTCAGCATCAGCGTTGTCAATCATTGCTGTGACAGTCTTTTCCATTATGGGGCTATCCCAGTGGGCCTTCTTGTGGTCTTTTGGGACTTGTGGTCGGGGTTGAGGGTGTGCAATGGTGTCCCATTGTCTGGCTGCTTCGATGAACGTTTGATCATGAGTTCCCGCTGTCTCTCTCATACGCTCTGGTAGGATCTGCCCTACCAATTCGTTGGCTGCTGTACATGAGGATAAGAATGCTGGAAGTGCTACCTCAGTTGCCTTTCGAATGCCTATCCCTCCAAATCTCACTGGTAGTGTTGCTTGGTCCCACTGACTGTCATCTAAATCTAGGTTGAGCGCCTTCCTGAATATTGACCTGAGGAGCTCATCATATTGATTAATATATATATATATATATATATATATATATATATATATATATATATATATATATATATATATATATATATATATATATAACTGAAAACTCACACCCCAGAAGTGACTCGAACCCATACTCCCAGAAGCAACGCAACTGGTATGTACAAGACGCCTTAATCCACTTGACCATCACGACCGGACATAATGAGGTGATAGCCGAGGCTATTTGAACCACCCCACCGCCGGCACTCGGATAGTAATCTTGGGTGGGTGGTTTGGGTAATGGGGTGGTTCAAATAGCCTCGGCTATCACCTCATTATGTCCGGTCGTAATGGTCAAGTGGATTAAGGCGTCTTGTACATACCAGTTGCGTTGCTTCTGGGAGTATGGGTTCGAGTCACTTCTGGGGTGTGAGTTTTCAGTTGCATATTGTCCTGGGGACCATTCAGGCTTGTTCGCATTTGTGTTCCTCACGTGTGCCCCAAAGAATGAGGTGATTTGGTAAAATGCTATGCCCAAGATTACTATCCGAGTGCCGGCGGTGGGGTGGTTCAAATAGCCTCGGCTATCACCTCATTATGTCCGGTCGTGATGGTCAAGTGGATTAAGGCGTCTTGTACATACCAGTTGCGTTGCTTCTGGGAGTATGGGTTCGAGTCACTTCTGGGGTGTGAGTTTTCAGTTGCATATTGTCCTGGGGACCATTCAGGCTTGTTCGCATTTGTGTTCCTCACGTGTGCCCCAAAGAATGAGGTGATTTGGTAAAATGCTATGCCCAAGATTACTATCCGAGTGCCGGCGGTGGGGTGGTTCAAATAGCCTCGGCTATCACCTCATTATGTCCGGTCGTGATGGTCAAGTGGATTAAGGCGTCTTGTACATACCAGTTGCGTTGCTTCTGGGAGTATGGGATCGAGTCACTTCTGGGGTGTGAGTTTTCAGTTGCATATTGTCCTGGGGACCATTCAGGCTTGTTCGCATTTGTGTTCCTCACGTGTGCCCCAAAGAATGAGGTGATTTGGTAAAATGCTATGCCCAAGATTACTATCCGAGTGCCGGCGGTGGGGTGGTTCAAATAGCCTCGGCTATCACCTCATTATGTCCGGTCGTGATGGTCAAGTGGATTAAGGCGTCTTGTACATACCAGTTGCGTTGCTTCTGGGAGTATGGGTTCGAGTCACTTCTGGGGTGTGAGTTTTCAGTTGCATATTGTCCTGGGGACCATTCAGGCTTGTTCGCATTTGTGTTCCTCACGTGTGCCCCAAAGAATGAGGTGATTTGGTAAAATGCTATGCCCAAGATTACTATCCGAGTGCCGGCGGTGGGGTGGTTCAAATAGCCTCGGCTATCACCTCATTATGTCCGGTCGTGATGGTCAAGTGGATTAAGGCGTCTTGTACATACCAGTTGCGTTGCTTCTGGGAGTATGGGTTCGAGTCACTTCTGGGGTGTGAGTTTTCAGTTGCATATTGTCCTGGGGACCATTCAGGCTTGTTCGCATATATATATATATATATATATGTACCTAAGCCATACAACTTTACCATTGTGATCATTTCTGTCATCTTATATGTGCAATCAATTTCATTTGATGTGCCAACTAATCTTTGTCAAATTATCAATCAAGCTATCAATGCAATGAATGTGCTTTAATATTCCCACTACTCTCTCTCTCAAATTTTCTTACAATGTAACTGACAACATTTTATAATTTTTGCTAAAATTTACCTACTTAATATTATCTGTTATATTAAGGACCAGCCCAAAACTCTGTGCGTACTAGTGACTTTACAAGAATGTAAACACATCATGCTATGTACTCTCAGAAACCCATAGTACCTTCTTGTATATATAAATCAATAAATAAATATCGGCTAGTGTTAGTTTTTGATCGCTAGTGATTTATTGTAGTTCTTGCAGCGGCTCGGGATAGTTATTGTATTGCCTCGTGTTAGTTTTTGTAGATGATCATGTTAGTTGTTGTAGTTGATCATGTTAGTTTTTGTATTGCATCGTGCTAGTTGTTGTAGTTGCTAGTGTTAGTTGTTGTATTGTCTCATGTTAGTTGTTGTAGTGGCTCGTGAAGTTGTTGTGGTTGATTGTTAGTTTTTGTAGTGGCTCGTGTTAGTTGTTGTAGTGGCTCGTGTTAGTTGTTGTATTGCCTCGTGTTAGTTGTTGTAGTGGCTCGTGAAGTTGTTGTGGTTGATTGTTAGTTTTTGTAGTGGCTCGTGTTAGTTTTTGTAGTGGCTCGTGTTAGTTGTTGTAGTGGCTCGTGTTAACTATTGTATTGCCTCGTGTTAGTTGCTGTAGTGGATCATGGTAATTCTTGTAGTGGCCTGTAGTAGTTTTTGTAGTTACTCGTGGTAGTTCGTGTAGTTGCTAGTGATAGTTCTTGTAGTGGCTCGTGGAAATTGTTGTAGTGGCTCGTAGTCGTAGTTTAATGGATCATGGTAGTTGTTGAAGTGGCACGTGGTCGTAGTTTAATGGCTCAAGGAAGTTGTTTAATGCTCGTGGTAGTGGTTGAAGTGGCTCGAGGTAGTTGTTAAAGTGGCTCGAGGTAGTTGTTTAATGGTAGTTATTGCAATAGCTCGTTGTAGTTGTTGCAGTTGTCTCGGGATAGTTCTTGTAATGGCTTGTGGTGGTTGTTGTAGTGGCTCGTGGTAGTTGCTGAAGGGTAGGTGTTGTAATAGCTGACATTAGGGTTGGTGGTGTTTGATGTAGTGGCTCGTGATAGTTCTTGTGGTGGCTCAACATAGTTGTTGTTGTTGTGGTTCGTGTTAGTTGTTGTACTAGCTAGTGGCAATTCGTGTAGTTGTGCGTGGTACTTGTTGCAGTGATTTGTAGAATTGTCTCTTTTGTGGATTTTATAGTGGCTCGTGTTGTATTCTCTTGTAGAAGGTGTTGTATTAGCTCGTGTTAGTTCTTGTAGTGGTTCGTGGAATTTGCTGTATTCCCTTGAAGTAGTTGTTGTATTAGCTCATTGTAGATGATGTATCGGCTCGTGTTAGTTGTTGTATTGGCTCGTGGAAATTGTTGTACTGGCTCTTCCTCCAGATTCAGAAAGCACCCACCCTTCTACCTCCACAGACAGTAACCACCCACCCTTCTACTTCCACAGTCACTAGCCACCCACCCTTCTACCTCCACAGTCAGTAACCACCCACCCTTCTACCTCCACAGTCAGTAACCACCCACCCTTCTAACTCCACAGTCAGTAACCACCTACCCTTCTACATCCACAGTCACTAACCACCCACCCTTCTACCTCCAGTAAGAAACCATCCACCCTTCTACCTCCACAGTCACTAACCACCCACCCTTCTCCCTTCACATTCACTAACCACCCACCCTTCACCCTCCACAGTCACTAACCACCCACCTTCCTTCCTCCACAGTAACCACCCACCCTTCTACCTCCACAGTCAGTAACCATCCACCCTACTCCCTCCACAGTCACTAACCACCCACCCTTCTTCCTCCACAATAACTAACCCCCCACCCTTCTCCCTCCACAGTCATTAACCAACCACCCTCTTCCTCCACAGTCAGTAACCACCCACCTTCCTTCCTCCACAGTCAGTAATCACCCACCCTTCTACCTCCATAGTCTGTAACCACCCACCCTTCTCCCTCCACAGTCACTAACCACCCACCCTTCTTCCTCCACAGTCACTAACCACCCACCCTTCTCCCTCCACAGTCATTAACCACCCACCCTCTTCCTCCACAGTCAGTAACCACCCACCTTCCATCCTCCACAGTCAGTAACCACCCACCTTCCTTCCTCCACAGTAACTAACCACCCACCCTTCTTCCTCCACAGTCACTAACCACCCACCCTTCTCCCTCCACAGTCACTAACCACCCACCCTTCTACCTCCACAGTTAGTAACCACCCACCTTTCTTCCTCCACAGTCACTAACCACCCACCTACCTTCCTCCACAGATAGTCACCACCCATCTTTCTCCCTCGAAAATCAGTAACCACCCACCCTTCTACCTCCACAGTCAGTAACCACCCACCCGTCTACCTCCACAGTCACTAACCACCCACCCTTCTACCTCCAGTTAGTAACCATCCGCACTTCTACCTCCACAGTCACTAACCACCCACCCTTCTCCCTCCACAGTCACTAACCACCCACCTTCCTTCCTCCACAGTCAGTAACCACCCACCCTTCTACCTCCACAGTCACTAACCACCCACCCTTCACCCTCCACAGTCACTAATCACCCACCTTCCTTCCTCCACAGTCAGTAACCACCCACCCTTCGACCTCCACAGTCAGTAACCACCCACCCTTCTACCTCCACAGTCAGTAACCACCCACCTTTCTTCCTCCACAGTCACTAACCACCCACCCTTCTCCCTCCACAGTCACTAACCACCCACCCTTCTCCCTCCACAGTCACTAATCACCCAGCCTTCACCCTCCACAGTCACAAACCACCCACCTTCCTTCCTCCACAGTCAGTAACCACCCACCCTTCTACCTCCACAGTCAGTAACCACCCACCCTTCTACCTCCACAGTTAGTAACCACCCACCCTTCTTCCTCCACAGTCACTAACCACCCACCCTTCTCCCTCCACAGTCAATAACAACCCACCCTTCTCCCTCCACAGTCAGTAACCATCCACCCTTCTCCCTCCACAGTCACTAACCACCCACTCTTCTCCCTCCACAGTCACTAACCACCCACCCTTCTTCTTCCACAGTCACTAACCACCCACACTTCTCCCTCCACAGTCAGTAACCACCCACCGTTTTTCCTACACAGTCAGTAACCAGCCACCCTTCTTCCTCCACAGACAGTAACCACCCACCCTTCTCCCTCCACAGTCACTAACCACCCACCTACCTTCCTCCACAGATAGTCACCACCCATCTTTCTCCCTCGAAAATCAGTAACCACCCACCCTTCTACTTCCACAGTCACTAGCCACCCACCCTTATACCTCCACAGTCAGTAACCACCCACCCTTCAACCTTCACAGTCACTAACCACCCACCCTTCTACCTCCAGTTAGTAACCATCTACCCTTCTACCTCCACAGTCACTAACCACCCATCCTTCTCCCTCCACATTCACTAACCACCCACCCTTCACCCTCCACAGTCAGCAACCACCCACCCTTCTACCTCCACAGTCACTAACCACCCACCCTTCATCCTCCACAGTCAGTAACCACCCACCCTTCTACCTCCACAGTCAGTAACCACCCACCCTTCTACCTCCGCAGTCAATAACCACTTACCCTTATCCCTCCACAGTCACTAACCACCCACCCTTCTTCCTCCACAGTCACTAACCACCCACCCTTCTCCCTCCACAGTCATTAACCAACCACCCTCTTCCTCCACAGTCAGTAACCACCCACCTTCCTTCCTCCACAGTCAGTAATCACCCACCCTTCTCCCTCCACAGTCACTAACCACCCACCCTTCTCCCTCCACATGCAATAACCACCCAGCCTTCTCCCTCCTCCCTCCACAGTCAGTAACCACCCACCTTTCTCCCTGCACAGTCAGTAACCACCCACCCTTCTCCCTCCACATGCAATAACCACCCACCCTTCTTCCTCCACAGTCACTAACCACCCACCCTTCTCACTCCACAGTCACTAACCACCCACCCTTCTCCCTCCACATGCAATAACCACCCACCCTTCTTCCTCCACAGTCAGTAACCACCCACCTTTCTCCCTCCACAGTCACTAACCACCCACTCTTCTCCCTCCACAGTCACTAACCACCCAGCCTTCTCCCTCCTCCCTCCACAGTCAGTAACCACCCACCTTTCTCCCTGCACAGTCAGTAACCACCCACCCTTCTCCCTCCACATGCAATAACCACCCACCCTTCTTCTTCCACAGTCACTAACCACCCACCCTTCTCCCTCCACAGTCACTAACCACCCACCCTTCTCCCTCCACATGCAATAACCACCCACCCTTCTCCCTCCACAGTCATAAACCACCCACCCTTCTCCCTCCACAGTCACTAACCACCCACCCTTCTCCCTCCACATGCAATAACCACCCAGCTTTCTCCCTCCTCCCTCCACAGTCACTAACCACCCACCCTTCTTCCTCCACATTCACTAACCACCCACCCTTCTCCCTCCACATGCAATAACCACCCACCCTCTTCCTCCACAGTCAGTAACCACCCACCTTCCTTCCTCCACAGTCAGTAATCACCCACCCTTCTACCTCCACAGTCAGTAACCACCCACCCTTCTACCTTCACAGTCACTAACCACCCACCCTTCTTCCTCCACAGTCACTAGCCACCCACCCTTCTCCCTCCACAGTCACTAACCATCCACCCTTCTACCTCCACAGTCAGTAACCACCCACCTTTCTTCCTCCACAGTCACTAACCACGAAACAGCCGTCCTCCACAGTCAGTAACCACCCACCCATCTCCCTCCACAGTCACTACCCACCCACCCTTCTACCTCCAAAGTCAGTAACCACCCACCCTTCTCCCTCCACAGTCACTAACCACGAAACAGCCGCCCTCCACAGTCAGTAACCACCCACCCATCTCCCTCCACAGTCACTACCCACCCACCCTTCTTCCTCCATAGTCATTAACCTCCCACCCTTCTCTCTCCACAGTCATTAACCACCCACCCTCTTCCTCCACAGTCAGTAACCACCTCCCTTCCATCCTCCACAGTCAGTAACCACCCACCATTCTTCCTCTACAGTCACTAACCACCCACCCATCTCCTTCCACAGTCAACAACCACCCAGCCTTCTCCCTCCACAGTCAATAACCACCCACCCTTCTCCCTCCGCAGTTAGTAACCACCCACCCTTCTCCCTCCACAGTCACTAACCACTCACCCTTCTCCCTCCACAGTCACTAACCACCCACCCTTCTCCCTGCACAGTCAGTAACCACCCACCCTTCTCCCTCCACAGTCAGTAACCACCCACCCTTCTCCATCCACAGTCACTAATCACCAACCCTTCTTCCTCCACAGTCACTAACCACCCACCCTTCTCCCTCCACAGTCACTAACCACCCACCCTTCTACCTCCACAGTCAGTAACCACCCACCTTTCTTCCTCCACAGTCACTAACCACCCACCTACCTTCCTCCACAGATTGTCACCACCCATCTTTCTCCCTCGAAAATCAGTAACCACCCACCCTTCTACCTCCACAGTCAGTAACCACCCACCCGTCTACCTCCACAGTCACTAACCACCCACCCTTCTACCTCCAGTTAGTAACCATCCGCACTTCTACCTCCACAGTCACTAACCACCCACCCTTCTCCCTCCACAGTCACTAACCACCCACCCTTCACCCTCCACAGTCACTAACCACCCACCTTCCTTCCTCCACAGTCAGTAACCACCCACCCTTCTACCTCCACAGTCAGCAACCACCCACCCTTCAACCTCCACAGTCAGTAACCACCCACCTTTCTTCCTCCACAGTCACTAACCACCCACCCTTCTCCCTCCACAGTCACTAACCACCCACCCTTCACCCTCCACAGTCACTAACCACCCACCTTCCTTCCTCCACAGTCAGTAACCACCCACCTTTCTACCTCCACAGTCAGTAACCAACCACCCTTCTACCTCCACAGTCAGTAACCACCCACCCTTCTTCCTCCACAGTCACTAACCACCAACCCTTCTCCCTCCACAGTCAATAACAACCCACCCTTCTCCCTCCACATTCAGTAACCACCCACCCTTCTCCCTCCACAGTCACTAACCACCCACTCTTCTCCCTCCACAGTCATTAACCACCCACTTTTCTCCCTCCACAGTCATTATCCACCCAGCCTTCTCCCTCCACAGTCAATAACCACCCACCCTTCTCCCTCCACAGTTAGTAACCACCCACCCTTCTCCCTCCACAGTCACTAACCACTCACCCTTCTCCCTCCACAGTCACTAACCACCCACCCTTCTCCATGCACAGTCAGTAACCACCCACCCTTCTCCCTCCACAGTCAGTAACCACCCACCCTTCTCCCTCCACAGTCATTAACCACCCACCCTTCTCCCTCCACAGTCAGTAACCACCCACCCTACTACTTCCACAGTCAGTAACCACCCACCCTTCTCCCTCCACAGTCACTAACCACCCACTCCTCTCCCTCCACAGTCACTAACCACCCACCCTTCTACCTCCACAGTCAGTAACCACCCACCCTTCAACCTTCACAGTCACTAACCACCCACCCTTCTACCTCCAGTTAGTAACCATCCACCCTTCTACCTCCACAGTCACTAACCACCCATCCTTCTCCCTCCACATTCACTAACCACCCACCCTTCACCCTCCACAGTCAGTAACCACCCACCCTTCTCCCTGCACAGTCAGTAACCACCCACCCTTCTCCCTCCACAGTCAGTAACCACCCACCCTTCTCCATCCACAGTCACTAATCACCAACCCTTCTTCCTCCACAGTCACTAACCACCCACCCTTCTCCATCCACAGTCACTAATCACCAACCCTTCTTCCTCCACAGTCACTAACCACCCACCCTTCTCCCTCCACAGTCACTAACCACCCACCCTTCTACCTCCACAGTCAGTAACCACCCACCTTTCTTCCTCCACAGTCACTAACCACCCACCTACCTTCCTCCACAGATAGTCACCACCCATCTTTCTCCCTCGAAAATCAGTAACCACCCACCCTTCTACCTCCACAGTCAGTAACCACCCACCCGTGTACCTCCAGTCACTAACCACCCACCCTTCTACCTCCAGTTAGTAACCATCAGCACTTCTACCTCCACAGTCACTAACCACCCACCCTTCTCCCTCCACAGTCACTTACCACCCACCCTTCACCCTCCACAGTCACTAACCACCCACCTTCCTTCCTCCACAGTCAGTAACCACCCACCCTTCTACCTCCACAGTCAGCAACCACCCACCCTTCAACCTCCACAGTCAGTAACCACCCACCTTTCTTCCTCCACAGTCACTAACCTCCCACCCTTCTCCCTCCACAGTCACTAACCACCCACCCTTCTCCCTCCACAGTCACTAACCACCCACCCTTCACCCTCCACAGTCACTAACCACCCACCTTCCTTCCTCCACAGTCAGTAACCACCCACCTTTCTACCTCCACAGTCAGTAACCAACCACCCTTCTACCTCCACAGTCAGTAACCACCCACCCTTCTTCCTCCACAGTCACTAACCACCCACCCTTCTCCCTCCACAGTCAATAACAACCCACCCTTCTCCCTCCACATTCAGTAACCACCCACCCTTCTCCCTCCACAGTCACTAACCACCCACTCTTCTCCCTCCACAGTCATTAACCACCCACTTTTCTCCCTCCACAGTCATTATCCACCCAGCCTTCTCCCTCCACAGTCAATAACCACCCACCCTTCTCCCTCCACAGTTAGTAACCACCCACCCTTCTCCCTCCACAGTCACTAACCACTCACCCTTTTCCCTCCACAGTCACTAACCACCCACCCTTCTCCCTGCACAGTCAGTAACCACCCACCCTTCTCCCTCCACAGTCAGTAACCACCCACCCTTCTCCCTCCACAGTCATTAACCACCCACCCTTCTCCCTCCACAGTCAGTAACCACCCACCCTACTACTTCCACAGTCAGTAACCACCCACCCTTCTCCCTCCACAGTCACTAACCACCCACTCCTCTCCCTCCACAGTCACTAACCACCCACCCTTCTACCTCCACAGTCAGTAACCACCCACCCTTCAACCTTCACAGTCACTAACCACCCACCCTTCTACCTCCAGTTAGTAACCACTTACCCTTATCCCTCCACAGTCACTAACCACCCATCCTTCTCCCTCCACATTCACTAACCACCCACCCTTCACCCTCCACAGTCAGTAACCACCCACCCTTCTACCTCCACAGTCATTAACCACCCACCCTTCACCCTCCATAGTCAGTAACCACCCACCCTTCTACCTCCGCAGTCAATAACCACTTACCCTTATCCCTCCACAGTCACTAACCACCCACCCTTCTTCCACCACAGTCACTAACCACCGACCCTTCTCCCTCCACAGTCATTAACCAACCACTCTCTTCCTCCACAGTCAGTAACCACCCACCTTCCTTCCTCCACAGTCACTAACCACCCACCCTTCACCCTCCACAGTCACTAACCACCCACCTTCCTTCCTCCACAGTCAGTAACCACCCACCTTCCTTCCTCCACAGTCAGTAACCACCCACCTTTCTACCTCCTCAGTCAGTAACCACCCACCCTTCTACCTCCACAGTCAGTAACCACCCACCCTTCTTCCTCCACAGTCACTAACCACCCACCCTTCTCCCTCCACAGTCAATAAGAACCCACCCTTCTCCCTCCACAGTCAGTAACCACCCACCCTTCTCCCTCCACAGTCACTAACCACCCACTCTTCTCCCTCCACAGTCATTAACCACCCAGCCTTCTCCCTCCACAGTCAATAACCACCCACCCTTCTCCCTCCACAGTTAGTAACCACCCACCCTTCTCCCTCCACAGTCACTAACTACTCACCCTTCTCCCTCCACAGTCACTAACCACCCACCCTTCTCCCTGCACAGTCAGTAACCACCCACCCTTCTCCCTCCACAGTCAGTAACCACCCACCCTTCTCCCTGCACAGTCAGTAACCACCCACCCTTCTCCCTCCACAGTCAGTAACCACCCACCCTTCTTCTTCCACAGTCACTAACCACCCACACTTCTCCCTCCACAGTCAGTAACCACCCACCCTTTTTCCTACACAGTCAGTAACCAGCCACCCTTCTTCCTCCACAGACAGTAACCACCCACCCTTCTCCCTCCACAGTCACTAACCACCCACCCTTCAACCTTCACAGTCACTAACCACCCACCCTTCTACCTCCAGTTAGTAACCATCCACCCTTCTACCTCCACAGTCACTATCCACCCATCCTTCTCCCTCCACATTCACTAACCACCCACCCTTCACCCTCCACAGTCAGTAACCACCCACCCTTCTACCTCCACAGTCATTAACCACCCACCCTTCACCCTCCACAGTCAGTAACCACCCACCCTTCTACCTCCACAGTCAGTAACCACCCACCCTTCAACCTCCGCAGTCAATAACCACTTACCCTTATCCCTCCACAGTCACTAACCACCCACCCTTCTTCCTCCACAGTCACTAACCACCCACCCTTCTCCCTCCACAGTCATTAACCAACCACCCTCTTCCTCCACAGTCAGTAACCACCCACCTTCATTCCTCCACAGTCAGTAATCACCCACCCTTCTCCCTCCACAGTCACTAACCACAAACCCTTCTCCCTCCACATGCAATAACCACCCAGCCTTCTCCCTCCTCCCGCCACAGTCAGTAACCACCCACCTTTCTCCCTGCACAGTCAGTAACCACCCACCCTTCTCCCTCCACATGCAATAACCACCCACCCTTCTTCCTCCACAGTCACTAACCACCCACCCTTCTCCCTCCACAGTCACTAACCACCCACCCTTCTCCCTCCACATGCAATAACCATCCACCCTTCTCCCTCCACAGTCAGTAACCACCCACCTTTCTCCCTCCACAGTCACTAACCACCCACTCTTCTCCCTCCACAGTCACTAACCAACCAGCCTTCTCCCTCCTCCCTCCACAGTCAGTAACCACCCACTTTTCTCCCTGCACACTCAGTAACCACCCACCCTTCTCCCTCCACATGCAATAACCACCCACCCTTCTTCCTCCACAGTCACTAACCACCCACCCTTCTCCCTCCACAGTCACTAACCACCCACCCTTCTCCCTCCACATGCAGTAACCACCCACCCTTCTCCCTCCACAGTCATAAACCACCCACCCTTCTCCCTCCACAGTCACTAACCACCCACCCTTCTCCCTCCACATGCAATAACCACCCAGCTTTCTCCCTCCTCCCTCCACAGTCACTAACCACCCACCCTTCTTCCTCCACATTCACTAACCACCCATCCTTCTCCCTCCACATGCAATAACCACCCACCCTTCTCCCTCCACAGTCATTAACCACCCACCCTCTTCCTCCACAGTCAGTAACCACCCACCTTCCTTCCTCCACAGACAGTAATCACCCACCCTTCTACCTCCACAGTCAGTAACCACCCACCCTTCTACCTTCACAGTCACTAACCACCCACCCTTCTTCCTCCACAGTCACTAACCACCCACCCTTCTCCCTCCACAGTCACTAACCATCCACCCTTCTACCTCCACAGTCAGTAACCACCCACCTTTCTTCCTCCACAGTCACTAACCACGAAACAACCGCCCTCCACAGTCAGTAACTACCCACCCATCTGCCTCCACAGTCACTACCCACCCACCCTTCTACCTCCAAAGTCAGTAACCACCCACCCTTCTCCCTCCACAGTCACTAACCACGAAACAGCCGCCCTCCACAGTCAGTAACCACCCACCCATCTCCCTCCGCAGTCACTACCCACCCACCCTTCTTCCTCCATAGTCACTAACCTCCCAACCTTCTCCCTCCACAGTCATTAACCACCCACCCTCTTCCTCTACAGTCAGTAACCACCCACCTTCCATCCTCCACAGTCAGTAACCACCCACCATTCTTCCTCTACAGTCACTAACCACCCACCCATCTCTTTCCACAGTCAACAACCACCCAGCCTTCTCCCTCCACAGTCAATAACCACCCACCCTTCTCCCTCCGCAGTTAGTAACCACCCACCCTTCTCCTTCCACAGTCACTAACCACTCACCCTTCTCCCTCCACAGTCACTAACCACCCACCCTTCTCCCTGTACAGTCAGTAACCACGCACCCTTCTCCCTCCACAGTCAGTAACCACCCACCCTTCTCCATCCACAGTCACTAATCACCCACCCTTCTTCCTCCACAGTCACTAACCACCCACCCTTCTCCCTCCACAGTCACTAACCTCCCACCCTTCTACCTCCACAGTCAGTAACCACCCAACTTTCTTCCTCCACTGTCACTAACCACCCACCTACCTTCCTCCACAGATAGTCACCACCCATCTTTCTCCCTCGAAAATCAGTAACCACCCACCCTTCTACCTCCACAGTGAATAACCACCCACCCGTCTACCTCCACAGTCACTAACCACCCACCCTTCTACCTCCAGTTAGTAACCATCCGCACTTCTACCTCCACAGTCACTAACCACCCACCCACACTTCTCCCTCCACAGTCACTAACCACCCACCCTTCACCCTCCACAGTCACTAACCACCCACCTTCCTTCCTCCACAGTCAGTAACCACCCACCCTTCTACCTCCACAGTCAGCAACCACCCACCCTTCTACCTCCACAGTCATTAACCACCCACCTTTCTTCCTCCACAGTCACTAACCACCCACCCTTCTCCCTCCACAGTCACTAACCACCCACCCTTCTCCCTCCACAGTCACTAACCACCCACCCTTCACCCTCCACAGTCACTAACCACCCACCTTCCTTCCTCCACAGTCAGTAACCACCCACCCTTCTACCTCCACAGTCAGTAACCACCCACCCTTCTACCTCCACAGTCAGTAACCATCTACCCTTCTTCCTCCACAGTCACTAACCACCCACCCTTCTCCCTCCACAGTCAATAACAACCCACCCTTCTCCCTCCACAGTCAGTAACCACCCACCCTTCTCCCTCCACAGTCACTAACCACCCACTCTTCTCCCTCCACAGTCATTAACCACCCAGCCTTCTCCCTCCACAGTCAACAACCACCCACCCTTCTCCCTCCACAGTTAGTAACCACCTACCCTTCTTCCTCCACAGTCACTAACCACTCACCCTTCTCCCTCCACAGTCACTAACCACCCACCCTTCTCCCTGCACAGCCAGTAACCACCCACCCTTCTACCTCCACAGTCAGCAACCACCTAACCTTCTACCTCCAAAGTCAGTAACCACCCACCTTTCTTCCTCCACAGTCACTAACCACCCACCCTTCTCCCTCCACAGTCACTAACCACCGACCCTTCTCCCTCCACAGTCACTAACCACCCACCCTTCACCCTCCACAGTCACTAACCACCCACCTTCCTTCCTTCACAGTCAGTAACCACCCACCCTTCTTCCTCCACAGTCAGTAACCACCCACCCTTCTACCTCCACAGTCAGTAACCACCCACCCTTCTTCCTCCATAGTCACTAACCACCCTCCCTTCTCCCTCCACAGTCAATAACAACCCACCCTTCTCCCTCCACAGTCAGTAACCACCCACCCTTCTCCCTCCACAGTCACTAACCACCCACTCTTCTCCCTCCACAGTCATTAACCACCCAGCCTTCTCCCTCCACATTCAGTAACCACCCACCCTTCTCCCTCCACAGTCACTAACCACCCACTCTTCTCCCTCCACAGTCATTAACCACCCACTTTTCTCCCTCCACAGTCATTATCCACCCAGCCTTCTCCCTCCACAGTCAATAACCACCCACCCTTCTCCCTCCACAGTTAGTAACCACCCACCCTTCTCCCTCCACAGTCACTAACCACTCACCCTTCTCCCTCCACAGTCACTAACCACCCACCCTTCTCCCTGCACAGTCAGTAACCACCCACCCTTCTCCCTCCACAGTCAGTAACCACCCACCCTTCTCCCTCCACAGTCATTAACCACCCACCCTTCTCCCTCCACAGTCAGTAACCACCCACCCTACTACTTCCACAGTCAGTAACCACCCACCCTTCTCCCTCCACAGTCACTAACCACCCACTCCTCTCCCTCCACAGTCACTAACCACCCACCCTTCTACCTCCACAGTCAGTAACCACCCACCCTTCAACCTTCACAGTCACTAACCACCCACCCTTCTACCTCCAGTTAGTAACTATCCACCCTTCTACCTCCACAGTCACTAACCACCCATCCTTCTCCCTCCACATTCACTAACCACCCACCCTTCACCCTCCACAGTCAGTAACCACCCACCCTTCTACCTCCACAGTCATTAACAACCCACCCTTCACCCTCCACAGTCAGTAACCACCCACCCTTCTACCTCCGCAGTCAATAACCACTTACCCTTATCCCTCCACAGTCACTAACCACCCACCCTTCTTCCACCACAGTCACTAACCACCCACCCTTCTCCCTCCACAGTCATTAACCAACCACTCTCTTCCTCCACAGTCAGTAACCACCCACCTTCCTTCCTCCACAGTCACTAACCACCCACCCTTCACCCTCCACAGTCACTAACCACCCACCTTCCTTCCTCCACAGTCAGTAACCACCCACCTTCCTTCCTCCACAGTCAGTAACCACCCACCTTTCTACCTCCACAGTCAGTAACCACCCACCCTTCTACCTCCACAGTCAGTAACCACCCACCCTTCTTCCTCCACAGTCACTAACTACCCACCCTTCTCCCTCCACAGTCAATAACAACCCACCCTTCTCCCTCCACAGTCAGTAACCACCCACCCTTCTCCCTCCACAGTCACTAACCACCCACTCTTCTCCCTCCACAGTCATTAACCACCCAGCCTTCTCCCTCCACAGTCAATAACCACCCACCCTTCTCCCTCCACAGTTAGTAACCACCCACCCTTCTCCCTCCACAGTCACTAACTACTCACCCTTCTCCCTCCACAGTCACTAACCACCCACCCTTCTCCCTGCACAGTCAGTAACCACCCACCCTTCTCCCTCCACAGTCAGTAACCACCCACCCTTCTCCCTGCACAGTCAGTAACCACCCACCCTTCTCCCTCCACAGTCAGTAACCACCCACCCTTCTTCTTCCACAGTCACTAACCACCCACACTTCTCCCTCCACAGTCAGTAACCACCCACCCTTTTTCCTACACAGTCAGTAACCAGCCACCCTTCTTCCTCCACAGACAGTAACCACCCACCCTTCTCCCTCCACAGTCACTAACCACCCACCCTTCAACCTTCACAGTCACTAACCACCCACCCTTCTACCTCCAGTTAGTAACCATCCACCCTTCTACCTCCACAGTCACTATCCACCCATCCTTCTCCCTCCACATTCACTAACCACCCACCCTTCACCCTCCACAGTCAGTAACCACCCACCCTTCTACCTCCACAGTCATTAACCACCCACCCTTCACCCTCCACAGTCAGTAACCACCCACCTTTCTACCTCCACAGTCAGTAACCACCCACCCTTCAACCTCCGCAGTCAATAACCACTTACCCTTATCCCTCCACAGTCACTAACCACCCACCCTTCTTCCTCCACAGTCACTAACCACCCACCCTTCTCCCTCCACAGTCATTAACCAACCACCTTCTTCCTCCACAGTCAGTAACCACCCACCTTCCTTCCTCCACAGTCAGTAATCACCCACCCTTCTCCCTCCACAGTCACTAACCACAAACCCTTCTCCCTCCACATGCAATAACCACCCAGCCTTCTCCCTCCTCCCTCCACAGTCACTAACCACCCACCCTTCTCCCTCCACATGCAATAACCACCCACCCTTCTCCCTCCACAGTCAGTAACCACCCACCTTTCTCCCTCCACAGTCACTAACCACCCACTCTTCTCCCTCCACAGTCACTAACCAACCAGCCTTCTCCCTCCTCCCTCCACAGTCAGTAACCACCCACTTTTCTCCCTGCACAGTCAGTAACCACCCACCCTTCTCCCTCCACATGCAATAACCACCCACCCTTCTTCCTCCACAGTCACTAACCACCCACCCTTCTCCCTCCACAGTCACTAACCACCCACCCTTCTCCCTCCACATGCAGTAACCACCCACCCTTCTCCCTCCACAGTCATAAACCACCCAACCTTCTCCCTCCACAGTCACTAACCACCCACCCTTCTCCCTCCACATGCAATAACCACCCAGCTTTCTCCCTCCTCCCTCCACAGTCACTAACCACCCACCCTTCTTCCTCCACATTCACTAACCACCCATCCTTCTCCCTCCACATGCAATAACCACCCACCCTTCTCCCTCCACAGTCATTAACCACCCACCCTCTTCCTCCACAGTCAGTAACCACCCACCTTCCTTCCTCCACAGACAGTAATCACCCACCCTTCTACCTCCACAGTCAGTAACCACCCACCCTTCTACCTTCACAGTCACTAACCACCCACCCTTCTTCCTCCACAGTCACTAACCACCCACCCTTCTCCCTCCACAGTCACTAACCATCCACCCTTCTACCTCCACAGTCAGTAACCACCCACCTTTCTTCCTCCACAGTCACTAACCACGAAACAGCCGCCCTCCACAGTCAGTAACTACCCACCCATCTGCCTCCACAGTCACTACCCACCCACCCTTCTACCTCCAAAGTCAGTAACCACCCACCCTTCTCCCTCCACAGTCACTAACCACGAAACAGCCGCCCTCCACAGTCAGTAACCACCCACCCATCTCCCTCCGCAGTCACTACCCACCCACCCTTCTTCCTCCATAGTCACTAACCTCCCAACCTTCTCCCTCCACAGTCATTAACCACCCACCCTCTTCCTCTACAGTCAGTAACCACCCACCTTCCATCCTCCACAGTCAGTAACCACCCACCATTCTTCCTCTACAGTCACTAACCACCCAGCCTTCTCCCTCCACAGTCAATAACCACCCACCCTTCTCCCTCCGCAGTTAGTAACCACCCACCCTACTCCTTCCACAGTCACTAACCACTCACCCTTCTCCCTCCACAGTCACTAACCACCCACCCTTCTCCCTGCACAGTCAGTAACCACGCACCCTTCTCCCTCCACAGTCAGTAACCACCCACCCTTCTCCATCCACAGTCACTAATCACCCACCCTTCTTCCTCCACAGTCACTAACCACCCACCCTTCTCCCTCCACAGTCACTAACCTCCCACCCTTCTACCTCCACAGTCAGTAACCACCCAACTTTCTTCCTCCACTGTCACTAACCACCCACCTACCTTCCTCCACAGATAGTCACCACCCATCTTTCTCCCTCGAAAATCAGTAACCACCCACCCTTCTACCTCCACAGTGAATAACCACCCACCCGTCTACCTCCACAGTCACTAACCACCCACCCTTCTACCTCCAGTTAGTAACCATCCGCACTTCTACCTCCACAGTCACTAACCACCCACCCTTCTCCCTCCACAGTCACTAACCACCCACCCTTCACCCTCCACAGTCACTAACCACCCACCTTCCTTCCTCCACAGTCAGTAACCACCCACCCTTCTACCTCCACAGTCAGCAACCACCCACCCTTCTACCTCCACAGTCATTAACCACCCACCTTTCTTCCTCCACAGTCACTAACCACCCACCCTTCTCCCTCCACAGTCACTAACCACCCACCCTTCTCCCTCCACAGTCACTAACCACCCACCCTTCACCCTCCACAGTCACTAACCACCCACCTTCCTTCCTCCACAGTCAGTAACCACCCACCCTTCTACCTCCACAGTCAGTAACCACCCACCCTTCTACCTCCACAGTCAGTAACCATCTACCCTTCTTCCTCCACAGTCACTAACCACCCACCCTTCTCCCTCCACAGTCAATAACAACCCACCCTTCTCCCTCCACAGTCAGTAACCATCCACCCTTCTCCCTCCACAGTCACTAACCACCCACTCTTCTCCCTCCACAGTCATTAACCACCCAGCCTTCTCCCTCCACAGTCAATAACCACCCACCCTTCTCCCTCCACAGTTAGTAACCACCCACCCTTATCCCTCCACAGTCACTAACCACTCACCCTTCTCCCTCCACAGTCACTAACCACCCACCCTTCTCCCTGCACAGTCAGTAACCACCCACACTTCTCCCTCCACAGTCAGTAACCACCCACCCTTTTTCCTACACAGTCAGTAACCAGCCACCCTTCTTCCTCCACAGACAGTAACCACCCACCCTTCTCCCTCCACAGTCACTAACCACCCACCTACCTTCCTCCACAGATAGTCACCACCCAT
This sequence comes from Procambarus clarkii, assembly GCF_040958095.1. Taxonomy (NCBI): domain Eukaryota; kingdom Metazoa; phylum Arthropoda; class Malacostraca; order Decapoda; family Cambaridae; genus Procambarus; species Procambarus clarkii. Next base: position 27,585,541 of record NC_091212.1, read on the forward strand.
CTTTCTCCCTCGAAAATAAGTAACCACCGACCCTTCTACTTCCACAGTCACTAGCCACCCACCCTTCTACCTCCACAGTCAGTAACCACCCACCCTTCAACCTTCACAGTCACTAACCACCCACCCTTCTACCTCCAGTTAGTAACCATCCACCCTTCTACCTCCACAGTCACTAACCACCTATCCTTCTCCCTCCACATTCACTAACCACCCACCCTTCACCCTCCACAGTCAGTAACCACCCACCCTTCTACCTCCACAGTCACTAACCACCCACCCTTCACCCTGCACAGTCAGTAACCACCCACCCTTCTACCTCCACAGTCAGTAACCACCCACCCTTCTACCTCCGCAGTCAATAACCAGTTACCCTTATCCCTCCACAGTCACTAACCACCCACCCTTCTTCCTCCACAGTCACTAACCACCCACCCTTCTCCCTCCACAGTCATTAACCAACCACCCTCTTCCTCCACAGTCAGTAACCACCCACCTTCCTTCCTCCACAGTCAGTAATCACCCACCCTTCTCCCTCCACAGTCACTAACCACCCACCCTTCTTCCTCCACAGTCACTAACCACCCACCCTTCTCCCTCCACAGTCATTAACCAACCACCTTCTTCCTCCACAGTCAGTAACCACCCACCTTCCTTCCTCCACAGTCAGTAATCACCCACCCTTCTCCCTCCTCAGTCACTAACCACCCACCCTTCTCCCTCCACATGCAATAACCACCCAGCCTTCTCCCTCCTCCCTCCACAGTCAGTAACCACCCACCTTTCTCCCTGCACAGTCAGTAACCACCCACCCTTCTCCCGCCACACGCAATAACCACCCACCCTTTTTCCTCCACAGTCACTAACCAACCACCCTTCTCCCTCCACAGTCACTAACCACCCACCCTTCTCCCTCCACATGCAATAGCCACCCACCCTTCTTCCTCCACAGTCAGTAACCACCCACCTTTCTCCCTCCACAGTCACTAACCACCCACTCTTCTCCCTCCACAGTCACTAACCACCCAGCCTTCTCCCTCCTCCCTCCACAGTCAGTAACCACCCACCTTTCTCCCTGCACAGTCAGTAACCACCCACCCTTCTCCCTCCACAGTCACTAACCACCCACCCTTCTTCCTCCACAGTCACTAACCACCCACACTTCTCCCTCCACACTCAGTAACCCCTCACCCTTTTCCCTCCACAGTCAGTAACCAGCCACCCTTCTTCCTCCACAGACAGTAACCACCCACCCTTCTTCCTCCACAGTCACTAACCACCCACACTTCTCCCTCCACACTCAGTAACCCCTCACCCTTTTCCCTCCACAGTCAGTAACCAGCCACCCTTCTTCCTCCACAGACAGTAACCACCCACCCTTCTCCCTCCACAGTCACTAATCACCCACCCTTCTCCCTCCACAGTCACTAACCACCCACCCTTCTTCCTCCACAGTCACTAACCACCCACCCTTCTCCCTCCACAGTCATTAACCAACCACCTTCTTCCTCCACAGTCAGTAACCACCCACCTTCCTTCCTCCACAGTCAGTAATCACCCACCCTTCTCCCTCCTCAGTCACTAACCACCCACCCTTCTCCCTCCACATGCAATAACCACCCAGCCTTCTCCCTCCTCCCTCCACAGTCAGTAACCACCCACCTTTCTCCCTGCACAGTCAGTAACCACCCACCCTTCTCCCGCCACACGCAATAACCACCCACCCTTTTTCCTCCACAGTCACTAACCACCCACCCTTCTTCCTCCACAGTCACTAACTACCCACCCTTCTCCCTCCACAGTCAATAACAACCCACCCTTCTCCCTCCACAGTCAGTAACCACCCACCCTTCTCCCTCCACAGTCACTAACCACCCACTCTTCTCCCTCCACAGTCATTAACCACCCAGCCTTCTCCCTCCACAGTCAATAACCACCCACCCTTCTCCCTCCACAGTTAGTAACCACCCACCCTTCTCCCTCCACAGTCACTAACTACTCACCCTTCTCCCTCCACAGTCACTAACCACCCACCCTTCTCCCTGCACAGTCAGTAACCACCCACCCTTCTCCCTCCACAGTCAGTAACCACCCACCCTTCTCCCTGCACAGTCAGTAACCACCCACCCTTCTCCCTCCACAGTCAGTAACCACCCACCCTTCTTCTTCCACAGTCACTAACCACCCACACTTCTCCCTCCACAGTCAGTAACCACCCACCCTTTTTCCTACACAGTCAGTAACCAGCCACCCTTCTTCCTCCACAGACAGTAACCACCCACCCTTCTCCCTCCACAGTCACTAACCACCCACCCTTCAACCTTCACAGTCACTAACCACCCACCCTTCTACCTCCAGTTAGTAACCATCCACCCTTCTACCTCCACAGTCACTATCCACCCATCCTTCTCCCTCCACATTCACTAACCACCCACCCTTCACCCTCCACAGTCAGTAACCACCCACCCTTCTACCTCCACAGTCATTAACCACCCACCCTTCACCCTCCACAGTCAGTAACCACCCACCTTTCTACCTCCACAGTCAGTAACCACCCACCCTTCAACCTCCGCAGTCAATAACCACTTACCCTTATCCCTCCACAGTCACTAACCACCCACCCTTCTTCCTCCACAGTCACTAACCACCCACCCTTCTCCCTCCACAGTCATTAACCAACCACCTTCTTCCTCCACAGTCAGTAACCACCCACCTTCCTTCCTCCACAGTCAGTAATCACCCACCCTTCTCCCTCCACAGTCACTAACCACAAACCCTTCTCCCTCCACATGCAATAACCACCCAGCCTTCTCCCTCCTCCCTCCACAGTCACTAACCACCCACCCTTCTCCCTCCACATGCAATAACCACCCACCCTTCTCCCTCCACAGTCAGTAACCACCCACCTTTCTCCCTCCACAGTCACTAACCACCCACTCTTCTCCCTCCACAGTCACTAACCAACCAGCCTTCTCCCTCCTCCCTCCACAGTCAGTAACCACCCACTTTTCTCCCTGCACAGTCAGTAACCACCCACCCTTCTCCCTCCACATGCAATAACCACCCACCCTTCTTCCTCCACAGTCACTAACCACCCACCCTTCTCCCTCCACAGTCACTAACCACCCACCCTTCTCCCTCCACATGCAGTAACCACCCACCCTTCTCCCTCCACAGTCATAAACCACCCAACCTTCTCCCTCCACAGTCACTAACCACCCACCCTTCTCCCTCCACATGCAATAACCACCCAGCTTTCTCCCTCCTCCCTCCACAGTCACTAACCACCCACCCTTCTTCCTCCACATTCACTAACCACCCATCCTTCTCCCTCCACATGCAATAACCACCCACCCTTCTCCCTCCACAGTCATTAACCACCCACCCTCTTCCTCCACAGTCAGTAACCACCCACCTTCCTTCCTCCACAGACAGTAATCACCCACCCTTCTACCTCCACAGTCAGTAACCACCCACCCTTCTACCTTCACAGTCACTAACCACCCACCCTTCTTCCTCCACAGTCACTAACCACCCACCCTTCTCCCTCCACAGTCACTAACCATCCACCCTTCTACCTCCACAGTCAGTAACCACCCACCTTTCTTCCTCCACAGTCACTAACCACGAAACAGCCGCCCTCCACAGTCAGTAACTACCCACCCATCTGCCTCCACAGTCACTACCCACCCACCCTTCTACCTCCAAAGTCAGTAACCACCCACCCTTCTCCCTCCACAGTCACTAACCACGAAACAGCCGCCCTCCACAGTCAGTAACCACCCACCCATCTCCCTCCGCAGTCACTACCCACCCACCCTTCTTCCTCCATAGTCACTAACCTCCCAACCTTCTCCCTCCACAGTCATTAACCACCCACCCTCTTCCTCTACAGTCAGTAACCACCCACCTTCCATCCTCCACAGTCAGTAACCACCCACCATTCTTCCTCTACAGTCACTAACCACCCAGCCTTCTCCCTCCACAGTCAATAACCACCCACCCTTCTCCCTCCGCAGTTAGTAACCACCCACCCTACTCCTTCCACAGTCACTAACCACTCACCCTTCTCCCTCCACAGTCACTAACCACCCACCCTTCTCCCTGCACAGTCAGTAACCACGCACCCTTCTCCCTCCACAGTCAGTAACCACCCACCCTTCTCCATCCACAGTCACTAATCACCCACCCTTCTTCCTCCACAGTCACTAACCACCCACCCTTCTCCCTCCACAGTCACTAACCTCCCACCCTTCTACCTCCACAGTCAGTAACCACCCAACTTTCTTCCTCCACTGTCACTAACCACCCACCTACCTTCCTCCACAGATAGTCACCACCCATCTTTCTCCCTCGAAAATCAGTAACCACCCACCCTTCTACCTCCACAGTGAATAACCACCCACCCGTCTACCTCCACAGTCACTAACCACCCACCCTTCTACCTCCAGTTAGTAACCATCCGCACTTCTACCTCCACAGTCACTAACCACCCACCCTTCTCCCTCCACAGTCACTAACCACCCACCCTTCACCCTCCACAGTCACTAACCACCCACCTTCCTTCCTCCACAGTCAGTAACCACCCACCCTTCTACCTCCACAGTCAGCAACCACCCACCCTTCTACCTCCACAGTCATTAACCACCCACCTTTCTTCCTCCACAGTCACTAACCACCCACCCTTCTCCCTCCACAGTCACTAACCACCCACCCTTCTCCCTCCACAGTCACTAACCACCCACCCTTCACCCTCCACAGTCACTAACCACCCACCTTCCTTCCTCCACAGTCAGTAACCACCCACCCTTCTACCTCCACAGTCAGTAACCACCCACCCTTCTACCTCCACAGTCAGTAACCATCTACCCTTCTTCCTCCACAGTCACTAACCACCCACCCTTCTCCCTCCACAGTCAATAACAACCCACCCTTCTCCCTCCACAGTCAGTAACCATCCACCCTTCTCCCTCCACAGTCACTAACCACCCACTCTTCTCCCTCCACAGTCATTAACCACCCAGCCTTCTCCCTCCACAGTCAATAACCACCCACCCTTCTCCCTCCACAGTTAGTAACCACCCACCCTTATCCCTCCACAGTCACTAACCACTCACCCTTCTCCCTCCACAGTCACTAACCACCCACCCTTCTCCCTGCACAGTCAGTAACCACCCACACTTCTCCCTCCACAGTCAGTAACCACCCACCCTTTTTCCTACACAGTCAGTAACCAGCCACCCTTCTTCCTCCACAGACAGTAACCACCCACCCTTCTCCCTCCACAGTCACTAACCACCCACCTACCTTCCTCCACAGATAGTCACCACCCATCTTTCTCCCTCGAAAATAAGTAACCACCGACCCTTCTACTTCCACAGTCACTAGCCACCCACCCTTCTACCTCCACAGTCAGTAACCACCCACCCTTCAACCTTCACAGTCACTAACCACCCACCCTTCTACCTCCAGTTAGTAACCATCCACCCTTCTACCTCCACAGTCACTAACCACCTATCCTTCTCCCTCCACATTCACTAACCACCCACCCTTCACCCTCCACAGTCAGTAACCACCCACCCTTCTACCTCCACAGTCACTAACCACCCACCCTTCACCCTGCACAGTCAGTAACCACCCACCCTTCTACCTCCACAGTCAGTAACCACCCACCCTTCTACCTCCGCAGTCAATAACCAGTTACCCTTATCCCTCCACAGTCACTAACCACCCACCCTTCTTCCTCCACAGTCACTAACCACCCACCCTTCTCCCTCCACAGTCATTAACCAACCACCCTCTTCCTCCACAGTCAGTAACCACCCACCTTCCTTCCTCCACAGTCAGTAATCACCCACCCTTCTCCCTCCACAGTCACTAACCACCCACCCTTCTTCCTCCACAGTCACTAACCACCCACCCTTCTCCCTCCACAGTCATTAACCAACCACCTTCTTCCTCCACAGTCAGTAACCACCCACCTTCCTTCCTCCACAGTCAGTAATCACCCACCCTTCTCCCTCCTCAGTCACTAACCACCCACCCTTCTCCCTCCACATGCAATAACCACCCAGCCTTCTCCCTCCTCCCTCCACAGTCAGTAACCACCCACCTTTCTCCCTGCACAGTCAGTAACCACCCACCCTTCTCCCGCCACACGCAATAACCACCCACCCTTTTTCCTCCACAGTCACTAACCAACCACCCTTCTCCCTCCACAGTCACTAACCACCCACCCTTCTCCCTCCACATGCAATAGCCACCCACCCTTCTTCCTCCACAGTCAGTAACCACCCACCTTTCTCCCTCCACAGTCACTAACCACCCACTCTTCTCCCTCCACAGTCACTAACCACCCAGCCTTCTCCCTCCTCCCTCCACAGTCAGTAACCACCCACCTTTCTCCCTGCACAGTCAGTAACCACCCACCCTTCTCCCTCCACAGTCACTAACCACCCACCCTTCTTCCTCCACAGTCACTAACCACCCACACTTCTCCCTCCACACTCAGTAACCCCTCACCCTTTTCCCTCCACAGTCAGTAACCAGCCACCCTTCTTCCTCCACAGACAGTAACCACCCACCCTTCTCCCTCCACAGTCACTAACCACCCACCCTTCTACCTCCACAGTCACTAACCACCCTCGTGTATTGCCTCATGTTAGCTGTTGTAGTTGCTCGTGTTAGTTGTTGTATTGCCTCGTGTTAGTTGTTGTAGTGGCTCGTGAAGTTGTTGTGGTTGATTGTTAGTTTTTGTAGTGGCTCGTGTTAGTTTTTGTAGTGGCTCGTGTTAGTTGTTGTAGTGGCTCGTGTTAACTATTGTATTGCCTCGTGTTAGTTGCTTTAGTGGATCATAGTAATTCTTGTAGTGGCCTGTAGTAGTTTTTGTAGTTACTCGTGGTAGTTCGTGTAGTTGCTAGTGATAGTTCTTGTAGTGGCTCGTGGAAATTGTTGTAGTGGCTCGTAGTCGTAGTTTAATGGATCATGGTAGTTGTTGAAGTGGCACGTGGTCGTAGTTTAATGGCTCAAGGAAGTTGTTTAATGCTCGTGGTATTGGTTGAAGTGGCTCGAGGTAGTTGTTAAAGTGGCTCGAGGTAGTTGTTTAATGGTAGTTATTGCAATAGCTCGTTGTAGTTGTTGTAGTTGTCTCGGGATAGTTCTTGTAATGGCTTGTGGTGGTTGTTGTAGTGGCTCGTGGTAGTTGCTGAAGGGTAGGTGTTGTAATAGCTGACATTAGGGTTGGTGGTGTTTGATGTAGTGGCTCGTGATAGTTCTTGTGGTGGCTCAACATAGTTGTTGTTGTTGTGGTTCGTGTTAGTTGTTGTACTAGCTAGTGGTAATTCGTGTAGTTGTGCGTGGTACTTGTTGCAGTGATTTGTAGAATTGTCTCTTTTGTGGATTTTATAGTGGCTCGTGTTGTATTCTCTTGTAGAAGGTGTTGTATTAGCTCGTGTTAGTTCTTGTAGTGGTTCGTGGAATTTGCTGTATTACCTTGAAGAAGTTGTTGTATTAGCTCATTGTAGATGATGTATCGGCTCGTGTTAGTTGTTGTATAGGCTCGTGGAAATTGTTGTACTGGCTCTTCCTCCACATTCAGTAAGCACCCACCCTTCTACCTCCAGTTAGAAACCATCCACCCTTCTACTTCCACAGTTACTAGCCACCCACCCTTCTAACTCCACAGTCAGTAACCACCCACCCTTCTACATCCACAGTCACTAACCACCCACCCTTCTACCTCCAATTAGAAACCATCCACCCTTCTACCTCCACAGTCACTAACCACCCACCCTTCTCCCTTCACATTCACTAACCACCCACCCTTCACCCTCCACAGTCACTAACCACCCACCTTCCTTCCTCCATAGTAACCACCCACCCTTCTACCTCCACAGTCAGTAACCACCCACCCTACTCCCTCCACAGTCACTAACCACCCACCCTTCTTCCTCAACAATAACTAACCCCCCACCCTTCTCCCTCCACAGTCATTAACCAACCACCCTCTTCCTCCACAGTCAGTAACCACCCACCTTCCTTCCTCCACAGTCAGTAATCACCCACCCTTCTACCTCCACAGTCAGTAACCACCCACCCTTCTACCTTCACAGTCACTAACCACCCACCCTTCTTCCTCCACAGTCACTACCCACCCACCCTTCTACCTCCAAAGTCAGTAACCACCCACCCTTCTTCCTCCACAGTAACTACCCACCCACCCTTCTATCTCCATAGTCACTAGCCTCCCACCCTTCTCCCTCCACAGTCATTAACCACCCATCCTCTCCCTCCACAGTCAGTAACCACCCACCTTCCATCCTCCACAGTCAGTAACCACCCACCCTTCTTCTTCTACAGTCACTAACCACCCACCCATCTCCCTCCACAGTCACTATCCACCCAGCCTTCTCCCTCCACAGTCAATAACCACCCACCCTTCTCCCTCCGCAGTTAGTAACCACCCACCGTTCTCCCTCCACAGTCACTAACCACTCACCCTTCTCCCTCCACAATCACTAACCACCCACCCTTCTCCCTGCACAGTCAGTAACCACCCACCCTTCTCCCTCCACAGTCAGTAACCACCCAACCTTCTCCATCCACATTCACTAATCACCCACCCTTCTTCCTCCACAGTCACTAACCACCCACCCTTCTCCCTCCACAGTCACTAACCACCCACCCTTCTACCTCCACAGTCAGTAACCACCCACCTTTCTTCCTCCACAGTCACTAACCACCCACCTACCTTCCTCCACAGATAGTCACCACCCATCTTTCTCCCTCGAAAATCAGTAACCACCCACCCTTCTACTTCCACAATCACTAGCCACCCACCCTTCTACCGCCACAGTCAGTAACCACCCACCCTTCAACCTACACAGTCAGTAACCACCCACCCTTCTACCTCCACAGTCACTAACCACCCACCCTTCTACCTCCAGTTAGTAACCATCCGCACTTCTACCTCCACAGTCACTAACCACCCACCCTTCTCCCTCCACAGTCACTAACCACCCACCCTTCACCCTCCACAGTCACTATTCACCCACCTTCTTTCCTCCACAGTCAGTAACCACCCACCCTTCTACCTCCACAGTCAGTAACCACCCACCCTTCTACCTCCACAGTCAGTAACCACCCACCTTTCTTCCTCCACAGTCACTAACCACCCACCCTTCTCCCTCCACAGTCACTAACCACCCACCCTTCTCCCTCCACAGTCACTAACCACCCATCCTTCACCCTCCACAGTCACTAACCACCCACCTTCCTTCCTCCACAGTCTGTAACCACCCACCCTTCTACCTCCACAGTCAGTAACCACCCACCCTTCTACCTCCACAGTCAGTAACCACCCACCCTTCTTCCTCCACAGTCACTTACCACCCACCCTTCTCCCTCCACAGTCAATAACAACCCACCCTTCTCCCTCCACAGTCAGTAACCACCCACCCTTCTCCCTCCACAGTCACTAACCACCCACTCTTCTCCCTCCACAGTCACTAACCACCCAGCATTCTCCCTCCACAGTCAATAACCACCCACCCTTCTCCCTCCACAGTTAGTAACCACCCACCCTTCTCCCTCCACAGTCACTAACCACTCACCCTTCTACCTCCACAGTCAGTAACCACCCACCCTTCTACCTCCACAGTCAGTAACCACCCACCCTTCTTCCTCCACAGTCACTAACCACTCACCCTTCTACCTCCACAGTCAGTAACCACCCACCCTTCTCCCTCCACACTCAGTAACCCCTCACCCTTTTCCCTCCATAGTCAGTAACCAGCCACCCTTCTTCCTCTACAGACAGTAACCACCCACCCTTCTCCCTCCACAGTCACTAACCCCCCACCCTTCTACCTCCACAGTCACTAACCACCCTCGTGTACTGCCTCGTGTTAGTTGTTGTAGTGGCTCGTGTAAGTTGTTGTATTGCCTCGTGTTAGTTGTTGTAGTGGCTCGTGAAGTTGTTGTGGTTGATTGTTAGTTTTTGTAGTGGCTCGTGTTAGTTGTTGTAGTGGCTCGTGTTAGTTGTTGTATTGCCTCGTGTTAGTTGTTGTAGTGGCTCGTGAAGTTGTTGTGGTTGATTGTTAGTTTTTGTAGTGGCTCGTGTTAGTTTTTGTAGTGGCTCGTGTTAGTTGTTGTAGTGGCTCGTGTTAACTATTGTATTGCCTCGTGTTAGTTGCTGTAGTGGATCATGGTAATTCTTGTAGTGGCCTGTAGTAGTTTTTGTAGTTACTCGTTGTAGTTCGTGTAGTTGCTAGTGATAGTTCTTGTAGTGGCTCGTGGAAATTGTTGTAGTGGCTCGTAGTCGTAGTTTAATGGATCATGGTAGTTGTTGAAGTGGCACGTGGTCGTAGTGTAATGGCTCAAGGAAGTTGTTTAATGCTCGTGGTAGTGGTTGAAGTGGCTCGAGGTAGTTGTTAAAGTGGCTCGAGGTAGTTGTTTAATGGTAGTTATTGCAATGGCTCGTTGTAGTTGTTGTAGTTGTCTCGGGATAGTTCTTGTAATGGCTTGTGGTGGTTGTTGTAGTGGCTCGTGGTAGTTGCTGAAAGGTAGGTGTTGTAATAGCTGACATTAGGGTTGGTGGTGTTTGATGTAGTGGCTCGTGATAGTTCTTGTGGTGGCTCAACATAGTTGTTGTTGTTGTGGTTCGTGTTAGTTGTTGTACTAGCTAGTGGTAATTCGTGTAGTTGTGCGTGGTACTTGTTGCAGTGATTTGTAGAATTGTCTCTTTTGTGGATTTTATAGTGGCTCGTGTTGTATTCTCTTGTAGAAGGTGTTGTATTAGCTCGTGTTAGTTCTTGTAGTGGTTCGTGGAATTTGCTGTATTACCTTGAAGTAGTTGTTGTATTAGCTCATTGTAGATGATGTATCGGCTCGTGTTAGTTGTTGTATAGGCTCGTGGAAATTGTTGTACTGGCTCTTCCTCCACATTCAGTAAGCACCCACCCTTCTACATCCACAGACAGTAACCACCCACCCTTCTACTTCCACAGTCACTAACCACCCACCCTTCTACCTCCAATTAGAAACCATCCACCCTTCTACCTCCACAGTCACTAACCACCCACCCTTCTCCCTTCACATTCACTAACCACCCACCCTTCACCCTCCTCAGTCACTAACCACCCACCTTCCTTCCTCCACAGTAACCACCCACCCTTCTACATCCACAGTCAGTAACCACCCACCCTACTCCCTCCACAGTCATTAACCAACCACCCTCTTCCTCCACAGTCAGTAACCACCCACCTTCCTTCCTCCACAGTCAGTAATCACCCACCCTTCTACCTCCACAGTCAGTAACCACCCACCCTTCTTCCTCCACAATAACTAACCCCCCACCCTTCTCCCTCCACAGTCATTAACCAACCACCCTCTTCCTCCACAGTCAGTAACCACCCACCTTCCTTCCTCCACAGTCAGTAATCACCCACCCTTCTACCTCCAAAGTCAGTAACCACCCACCCTTCTCCCTCCACAGTCACTAACCACGAAACAGCCGCCCTCCACAGTCAGTAACCACCCACCCATCTCCCTCCACAGTCACTACTTAGCCACCCTTCTTCCTCCATAGTCACTAACCTCCCACCTTTCTCCCTCCACAGTCATTAACCACCCACCCTCTTCCTCCACAATCAGTAACCACCCACCTTCCATCCTCCACAGTCAGTAACCACCCCCCTTCTTCCTCTACAGTCACTAACCACCCACCCATCTCCCTCCACAGTCACTAACCACCCAGCCTTCTCCCTCCACAGTCAATAACCACCCACCCATCTCCCTCCGCAGTTAGTAACCACCCACCCTTCTCCCTCCACAGTCATTAACCACTCACCCTTCTCCCTCCACAGTCACTAACCACCCACCCTTCTCCCTGCACAGTCAGTAACCACCCACCCTTCTCCCTCCACAGTCAGTAACCACCCACCCTTCTCCATCCACATTCACTAATCACCCACCCTTCTTCCTCCACAGTCACTAACCACCCACCCTTCTCCCTCCACAGTTACTAACCACCCACCCTTCTACCTCCACAGTCAGTAACCACCCACCTTTCTTTCTCCACAGTCACTAACCACCCACCTACCTTCCTCCACAGATAGTCACTACCCATCTTTCTCCCTCGAAAATCAGTAACCACCCACCCTTCTACTTCCACAATCACTAGCCACCCACCCTTCTACCTCCACAGTCAGTAACCACCCACCCTTCTACCTCCACAGTCACTAACCACCCACCCTTCTACCTCCAGTTAGTAACCATCCGCACTTCTACCTCTACAGTCACTAACCACCCACCCTTCTCCCTCCACAGTCACTAACCACCCACCCTTCACAATCCACAGTCACTAACCACCCACCCTTCTACCACCACAGTCAGTAACCACCCACCATTCTACCTCCACAGTCAGTAACCACCCACCTTTCTTCCTCCACAGTCACTAACCACCCACCCTTCTCCCTCCACAGTCACTAACCACCCACCCTTCTTCCTCTACAGTCACTAACCACCCACCCATCTCCCTCCACAGTCACTAACCACCCAGCCTTCTCCCTCCACAGTCAATAACCACCCACCCTTCTCCCTCAGCAGTTAGTAACCACCCACCCTTCTCCCGCCACAGTCACTAACCACTCACCCTTCTCCCTCCACAGTCACTAACCACCCACCCTTCTCCCTGCACAGTCAGTAACCACCCACCCTTCTCCCTCCACAGTCAGTAACCACCCACCCTTCTCCATCCACATTCTCTAATCACCCACCCTTCTTCCTCCACAGTCACTAACCACCCACCCTTCTCCCTCCACAGTCACTAACCACCCACCCTTCTACCTCCACAGTCAGTGTAACCACCCACCTTTCTTGCTCCACAGTCACTAACCACCCACCTACCTTCCTCCACAGATAGTCACTACCCATCTTTCTCCCTCGAAAATCAGTAACCACCCACCCTTCTACTTCCACTATCACTAGCCACCCACCCTTCTACCTTCACAGTCAGTAACCACCCACCCTTCTACCTCCACAGTCACTAACCACCCACCCTTCTACCTCCAGTTAGTAACCATCCGCACTTCTACCTCTACAGTCACTAACCACCCACCCTTCTCCCTCCACAGTCACTAACCACCCACCCTTCACCCTCCACAGTCACTAACCACCCACCTTCCTTCCTCCACAGTAAGTAACCACCCACCCTTCTACCTCCACAGTCAGTAACCACCCACCCTTCTACCTCCACAGTCAGTAACCACCCACCTTTCTTTCTCCACAGTCACTAACCATCCACCCTTCTCCCTCCACAGTCACTAACCACCCACCCTTCTCCCTCCACATTCACTAACCACCCACCCTTCACCCTCCACAGTCACTAACCACCCACCTTCCTTCCTCCACAGTCAGTAACCACACACCCTTCTACCTCCACAGTCAGTAACCACCCACCCTTCTTCCTCCACAGTCACTAACCACCCACCCTTCTCCGTCCACAGTCAATAACAACCCACCCTTCTCCCTCCACAGTCAGTAACCACCCACCCTTCTCCCTCCACAGTCACTAACCACCCCACTCTTCTCCCTCCACAGTCACTAACCACCCACCCTTCTTCCTCCACAGTCACTACCCACCCACCCTTCTACCTCCAAAGTCAGTAACCACCCACCCTTCTCCCTCCACAGTCACTAACCACGAAACAGCCGCCCTCCACAGTCAGTAACCACCCACCCATCTCCCTCCACAGTCACTACTTACCCACCCTTCTTCCTCCATAGTCACTAACCTCCCACCCTTCTCCCTCCACAGTCATTAACCACCCACCCTCTTCCTCCACAATCAGTAACCACCCACCTTCCATCCTCCACAGTCAGTAACCACCCCCCTTCTTCCTCTACAGTCACTAACCACCCACCCATCTCCCTCCACAGTCACTAACCACCCAGCCTTCTCCCTCCACAGTCAATAACCACCCACCCATCTCCCTCCGCACTTAGTAACCACCCACCCTTCTCCCTCCACAGTCACTAACCACTCACCCTTCTCCCTCCACAGTCACTAACCACCCACCCTTCTCCCTGCACAGTCAGTAACCACCCACCCTTCTCCCTCCACAGTCAGTAACCACCCACCCTTCTCCATCCACATTCACTAATCACCCACCCTTCTTCCTCCACAGTCACTAACCACCCACCCTTCTCCCTCCACAGTCACTAACCACCCACCCTTCTACCTCCACAGTCAGTAACCACCCACCTTTCTTCCTCCACAGTCACTAACCACCCACCTACCTTCCTCCACAGATAGTCACTACCCATCTTTCTCCCTCGAAAATCAGTAACCACCCACCCTTCTACTTCCACAATCACTAGCCACCCACCCTTCTACCTCCACAGTCAGTAACCACCCACCCTTCTATCTCCACAGTCACTAACCACCCACCCTTCTACCTCCAGTTAGTAACCATCCGCACTTCTACCTCTACAGTCACTAACCACCCACCCTTCTCTCTCCACAGTCACTAACCACCCACCCTTCACCCTCCACAGTCACTAACCACCCACCCTTCTACCACCACAGTCAGTAACCACCCACCATTCTACCTCCACAGTCAGTAACCACCCACCTTTCTTCCTCCACAGTCACTAACCACCCACCCTTCTCCCTCCACAGTCACTAACCACCCACCCTTCTCCCTCCACAGTCACTAACCACCCACCCTTCACCCTCCACAGTCACTAACCACCCACCTTCCTTCCTCCACAGTCAGTAACCACCCACCCTTCTACCTCCACAGTCAGTAACCACCCACCCTTCTACCTCCACAGTCAGTAACCACCCACCCTTCTTCCTCCACAGTCACTAACCACCCACCCTTCTCCGTCCACAGTCAATAACAACGCACCCTTCTCCCTCCACAGTCAGTAACCACCCACCCTTCTCACTCCACAGTTAGTAACGAACCACCCTTCTCCCTCCACAGTCACTAACCACCCACTCTTCTCCCTCCACAGTCACTAACCACCCAGCCTTCTCCCTCCACAGTCAATAACCACCCACCCTTCTTCGTCCACAGTTAGTAAACACCCACCCTTCTCCCTCCACAGTCACTAACCACTCACCTTTCACCCTCCACAGTCACTAACCACCCACCCTTCTCCCTGCACAGTCAGTAACCACCCACCCTTCTCCCTCCACAGTCAGTAACCACCCACCCTTCTCCCTCCACAGTCACTAACCACCCACTCTTCTCCCTCCACAGTCACTAACCACCCACTCTTCTTCTTCCACAGTCACTAACCACCCACACTTCTCCCTCCACAGTCAGTAACCACCCACCCTTTTTCCTCCACAGTCAGTAACCACCCACCCTTCTACCTCCACAGTCAGTAACCACCCACCCTTCTACCTCCACAGTCAGTAACCACCCACCCTTCTTCCTCCACTGTCACTAACCACCCACCCTTCTCCGTCCACAGTCAATAACAACCCACCATTCTCCCTCCACAGTCAGTAACCACCCACCCTTCTCCCTCCACAGTCACTAACCACCCACTCTTCTCCCTCCACAGTCACTAACCACCCAGCCTTCTCCCTCCACAGTCAATAACCACCCACCCTTCTCCCTCCACAGTTAGTAAACACCCACCCTTCTCCCTCCACAGTCACTAACCACTCACCTTTCTCCCTCCACAGTCACTAACCACCCACCCTTCTCCCTGCACAGTCAGTAACCACCCACCCTTCTCCCTCCACAGTCAGTAACCACCCACCCTTCTCCCTCCACAGTCACTAACCACCCACTCTTCTCCCTCCACAGTCACTAACCACCTACTCTTCTTCTTCCACAGTCACTAACCACCCACACGTCTCCCTCCACAGTCAGTAACCACCCACCCTTTTTCCTAAACAGTCAGTAACCAGCCACCCTTCTTCCTCCACAGACAGTAACCACCCACCCTTCTCCCTCCACAGTCACTAACCACCCACCTACCTTCCTCCACAGATAGTCACCACCCATCTTTCTCCCTCGAAAATCAGTAACCACCCACCCTTCTACTTCCACAGTCACTAGCCACCCACCCATCTACCTCCACAGTCAGTAACCACCCACCCTTCAACCTTCATAGTCACTAACCACCCACCCATCTACCTCCAGTTAGTAACCATCCACCCTTCTACCTCCACAGTCACTAACCACCCATCCTTCTCCCTCCACATTCACTAACCTCCCACCCTTCACCCTCCACAGTCAGTAACCACCCACCCTTCGACCTCCACAGTCACTAACCACCCACCCTTCACCCTCCACAGTCAGTAACCACCCACCCTTCTACCTCCACAGTCAGTAACCACCCACCCGTCTACCTCCGCAGTCAATACCCACTTACCCTTATCCCTCCACAGTCACTAACCACCCACCCTTCTTCCTCCACAGTCACTAACCACCCACCCTTCTCCCTCCACAGTCATTAACCAACCACCCTCTTCCTCCACAGTCAGTAACCACCCACCTTCCTTCCTCCACAGTCAGTAATCACCCACCCTTCTCCCTCCACAGTCACTAACCAACCACCCTTCTCCCTCCACATGGAATAACCACCTAGCCTTCTCCCTCCTCCCTCCACAGTCAGTAACCACCCACCTTTCTCCCTGCACAGTCAGTAACCACCCACCCTTCTCCCTCCACATGCAATAACCACCCACCCTTCTTCCTCCACAGTCACTAACCACCCACCCTTCTCCCTCCACAGTCACTAACCATCCACCCTTCTCCCTCCACATGCAATACCCACCCACCCTTCTTCCTCCACAGTCAGTAACCACCCACCTTTCTCCCTCCACAGTCACTTACCACCCACTCTTCTCCCTCCACAGTCACTAACCACCCAGCCTTCTCCCTCCTCCCTCCACAGCCAGTAACCACCCACCTTTCTCCCTGCACAGTCAGTAACCACCCACCCTTCTCCCTCCACTTGCAATAACCACCCACCCTTCTTCCTCCACAGTCACTAACCACCCACCCTTCTCCCTCCACAGTCACTAACCACCCACCCTTCTCCCTCCACATGCAATAACCACTCACCCTTCTCCCTCCACAGTCATAAACCACCCACCCTTCTCCCTCCACAGTCACTAACCACCCACCCTTCTCCTTCCACATGCAATAACCACCCAGCCTTCTCCCTCCTCCCTCCACAGTCACTAACCACCCACCCTTCTTCCTCCACATTCACTAACCACCCACTATTCTCCCTTCACATGCAATAACCACCCACCCTTCTTCCTCCACAGTCACTAACCACCCACCCTTCTCCCTCCACAGTCACTAACCACCCACCCTTCTCCCTCCACATGCAATAACCACCCACCCTTCTTCCTCCACAGTCAGTAACCACCCACGTTTCTCCCTCCACAGTCACTAACCACCCACCCTTCTCCCTCCACAGTCAATAACAACCCACCCTTCTCCCTCCACAGTCAGTAACCACCCACCCTTCTCCCTCCACAGTCACTAACCACCCACTCTTCTCCCTCAACAGTCATTAACCACCCAGCCTTCTCCCTCTACAGTCAATAACCACCCACCCTTCTCCCTCCACAGTTAGTAACCACCCACCCTTCTCCCTCCACAGTCACTAACCACTCACCCTTCTCCCTCCACAGTCACTAACCACCCACCCTTCTCCCTGCACAGTCAGTAACCACCCACACTTCTCCCTCCACAGTCAGTAACCACCCACCCTTTTTCCCACACAGTCAGTAACCAGCCACCCTTCTTCCTCCACAGACTGTAACCACCCACCCTTCTCCCTCCACAGTCACTAACCACCCACCTACCTTCCTCCACAGATAGTCACCACCCATCTTTCTCCCTCGAAAATAAGTAACCACCCACCCTTCTACTTCCACAGTCACTAGCCACCCACCCTTCTACCTCCACAGTCAGTAACCACCCACCCTTCAACCTTCACAGTCACTAACCGCCCACCCTTCTACCTCCAGTTAGTAACCATCCACCCTTCTACCTCCACATTCACTAACCACCCACCCTTCACCCTCCACAGTCAGTAACCACCCACCCTTCTACCTCCACAGTCACTAACCACCTACCCTTCACCCTCCACAGTCAGTAACCACCCACTCTTCTACCTCCACAGTCAGTAACCACCCACCCTTCTACCTCCGCAGTCAATAACCACTTACCCTTATCCCTCCACAGTCACTAACCACCCACCCTTCTTCCCCCACAGTCACTAACCACCCACCCTTCTCCCTCCACAGTCATTAACCAACCACCCTCTTCCTCCACAGTCAGTAACCACCCACCTTCCTTCCTCCATAGTCAGTAATCACCCACCCTTCTCCCTACACAGTCACTAACCACCCACCCTTCTTCCTCCACAGTCACTAACCACCCACCCTTCTCCCTCCACAGTCATTAACCAACCACCTTCTTCCTCCACAGTCAGTAACCACCCACCTTCCTTCCTCCACAGTCAGTAATCACCCACCCTTCTCCCTCCTCAGTCACTAACCACCCACCCTTCTCCCTCCACATGCAATAACCACCCAGCCTTCTCCCTCCTCCCTCCACAGTCAGTAACCACCCACCTTTCTCCCTGCACAGTCAGTAACCACCCACCCTTCTCCCTCCACACGCAATAACCACCCACCCTTCTTCCTCCACAGTCACTAACCACCCACCCGTCTCCCTCCACAGTCACTAACCACCCACCCTTCTCCCTCCACATGCAATAACCACCCACCCTTCTTCCTCCACAGTCAGTAACCACCCACCTTTCTCCCTCCACAGTCACTAACCACCCACTCTTCTCCCTCCACAGTCACTAACCACCCAGCCTTCTCCCTCCTCCCTCCACAGTCAGTAACCACCCACCTTTCTCCCTGCACAGTCAGTAACCACCCTCCTATCTCCCTCCACAGTCACTAACCACCCACCCGTCTTCCTCCACAGTCACTAACCACCCACACTTCTCCCTCCACACTCAGTAACCCCTCACCCTTTTCCCTCCACATTCTGTAACCAGCCACCCTTCTTCCTCCACAGACAGTAACCACCCACCCTTCTCCCTCCACAGTCACTAACCACCCACCCTTCTACCTCCACAGTCACTAACCACCCTCGTGTATTGCTTCGTGTTAGCTGTTGTAGTTGCTCGTGTTAGTTGTTGTATTGCCTCGTGTTAGTAGTTGTAGTGGCTAGTGAAGTTGTTGTGGTTGATTGTTAGTTTTTGTAGTGGCTCGTGTTAGTTGTTGTAGTGGCTCGTGTTAGTTGTTGTAGTGGATCGTGTTAACTATTGTATTGCCTCGTGTTAGTTGCTGTAGTGGATCATGGTAATTCTTGTAGTGGCCTGTAGTAGTTTTTGTAGTTACTCGTGGTAGTTCGTGTAGTTGCTAGTGATAGTTCTTGTAGTGGCTCGTGGAAATTGTTGTAGTGGCTCGTAGTCGTAGTTTAATGGATCATGGTAGTTGTTGAAGTGGCACGTGGTCGTAGTTTAATGGCTCAAGGAAGTTGTTTAATGCTCGTGGTAGTGGTTGAAGTGGCTCGAAGTAGTTATTAAAGTGGCTCGAGGTAGTTGTTTAATGGTAGTTATTGCAATAGCTCGTTGTAGTTGTTGTAGTTGTCTCGGGATAGTTCTTGTAATGGCTTGTGGTGGTTGTTGTAGTGGCTCGTGGTAGTTGCTGAAGGGTAGGTGTTGTAATAGCTGACATTAGGGTTGGTGGTGTTTGATGTAGTGGCTCGTGATAGTTCTTGTGGTGGCTCAACATAGTTGTTGTTGTTGTGGTTCGTGTTAGTTGTTGTACTAGCTAGTGGTAATTCGTGTAGATGTGCGTGGTACTTGTTGCAGTGATTTGTAGAATTGTCTCTTTTGTGGATTTTATAGTGGCTCGTGTTGTATTCTCTTGTAGAAGGTGTTGTATTAGCTCGTGTTAGTTTTTGTAGTGGTTCGTGGAATTTGCTGTATTACCTTGAAGAAGTTGTTGTATTAGCTCATTGTAGATGATGTATCGGCTCGTGTTAGTTGTTGTATAGGCTCGTGGAAATTGTTGTACTGGCTCTTCCTCCACATTCAGTAAGCACCCACCCTTCTCCATCCACAGACAGTAACCACCCACCCTTCTACTTCCACAGTCACTAGCCATCCACCCTTCAACCTCCACAGTCAGTAACCACCCACCCTTCTACATCCACAGTCACTAACCACCCACCCTTCTACCTCCAATTAGAAACCATCCACGCTTCTACCTCCACAGTCACTAACCACCCACCCTTCTCCCTTCACATTCACTAACCACCCACCCTTCACCCTCCACAGTCACTAACCACCCACCTTCCTTCCTCCATAGTAACCACCCACCCTTCTACCTCCACAGTCAGTAACCACCCACCCTACTCCCTCCACAGTCACTAACCACCCACCCTTCTTCCTCAACAATAACTAACCCCCCACCCTTCTCCCTCCACAGTCATTAACCAACCACCCTCTTCCTCCACAGTCAGTAATCACCCACCCTTCTACCTCCACAGTCAGTAACCACCCACCCTTCTACCTCCAGTTAGTAACCATCCACCCTTCTACCTCCACATTCACTAACCACCCACCCTTCACCCTCCACAGTCAGTAACCACCCACCCTTCTACCTCCACAGTCAGTAACCACCCACCCTACTCCCTCCACAGTCACTAACCACCCACCCTTCTTCCTCAACAATAACTAACCCCCCACCCTTCTCCCTCCACAGTCATTAACCAACCACCTTCCTTCCTCCACAGTCAGTAATCACCCACCCTTCTACCTCCACAGTCAGTAACCACCCACCCTTCTACCTTCACAGTCACTAACCACTCACCCTTCTTCCTCCACAGTCACTACCCACCCACCCTTCTACCTCCAAAGTCAGTAACCACCCACCCTTCTTCCTCCACAGTCACTACCCACCCACCCTTCTTTCTCCATAGTCACTAACCTCCCACCCTTCTCCCTCCACAGTCATTAACCACCCACCCTCTCCCTCCACAGTCAGTAACCACCCACCTTCCATCCTCCACAGTCAGTAACCACCCACCCTTCTTCTTCTACAGTCACTAACCACCCACCCATCTCCCTCCACAGTCACTAACCACCCAGCCTTCTCCCTCCACAGTCAATAACCACCCACCCTTCTCCCTCCGCAGTTAGTAACCACCCACCCTTCTCCCTCCACAGTCAGTAACCACCCACCCTTCTCCATCCACATTCACTAATCACCCACCCTTCTTCCTCCACAGTCACTAACCACCCACCCTTCTCCCTCCACAGTCACTAACCACCCACCCTTCTACCTCCACAGTCAGTAACCACCCACCTTTCTTCCTCCACAGTCACTAACCACCCACCTACCTTCCTCCACAGATAGTCACCACCCATCTTTCTCCCTCGAAAATCAGTAACCACCCACCCTTCTACTTCCACAATCACTAGCCACCCACCCTTCTACCTCCACAGTCAGTAACCACCCACCCTTCAACCTTCACAGTCAGTAATCACCCACCCTTCTACCTCCACAGTCACTAACCACCCACCCTTCTACCTCCAGTTAGTAACCATCCGCACTTCTACCTCCAGTTAGTAACCATCCGCACTTCTACCTCCACAGTCACTAACCACCCACCCTTCTCCCTCCACAGTCACTAACCACCCACCCTTCACCCTCCACAGTCACTATTCACCCACCTTCTTTCCTCCACAGTCAGTAACCACCCACCCTTCTACCTCCACAGTCAGTAACCACCCACCCTTCTACCTCCACATTCAGTAACCACCCACCTTTCTTCCTCCACAGTCACTAACCACCCACCCTTCTCCCTCCACAGTCACTAACCACCCACCTTCCTTCCTCCACAGTCAGTAACCACCCACCCTTCTACCTGCACAGTCAGTAACGACCCCCCTTCTACCTCCACAGTCAGTAACCACCCACCCTTCTTCCTCCACAGTCACTAACCACCCACCCTTCTCCCTCCACAGTCAATAACCACCCACCCTTCTCCCTCCACAGTCAGTAACCACCCACCCTTCTCCCTCCACAGTCACTAACCACTCACTCTTCTCCCTCCACAGTCACTAACCACCCAGCATTTTCCCTCCACAGTCAATCACCACCCACCCTTCTCCCTCCACAGTTAGTAACCACCCACCCTTCTCCCTCCACAGTCACTAACCACTCACCCTTCTCCCTCCACAGTCACTAACCAACCATCCTCCTCCCTGCACAGTCAGTAACCACCCACCCTTCTCCCTCCACAGTCAGTAACCACCCACCCTTCTCCCTCCACAGTCACTAACCACCCACTCTTCTCCCTCCACAGTCACTAACCACCCACCTTTCTTCTTCCACAGTCACTAACCACCCACACTTCTCCCTCCACAGTCAGTAACCACCCACCCTTTTTCCTACACAGTCAGTAACCAGCCACCCTTCTTCATCCACAGACAGTAACCACCCACTCTTCTCCCTCCACAGTCACTAACCACCCACCCTTCTTCTTCCACAGTCACTAACCACCCACACTTCTCCCTCCACAGTCAGTAACCACACACCCTTTTTCCTACACAGTCAGTAACCAGCCTCCCTTCTTCCTCCACAGACAGTAACCACCCACCCTTCTCCCTCCACAGTCACTAACCACCCACCAACCTTCCTCCACAGATAGTCACCACCCATCTTTCTCCCTCGAAAATCAGTAACCACCCACCCTTCTACTTCCACAGTCACTAGCCACCCACCCTTCTACCTCCACAGTCAGTAACTACCCACCCTTCAACCTTCACAGTAACTAACCACCCACCCTTCTACCTCCAGTTAGTAACCATCTACCCTTCTACCTCCACAGTCACTAACCACCCGTCCTTCTCCCTCCACATTCACTAACCACCCAACCTTCACCCTCCACAGTCAGTAACCACCCACCCTTCTACCTCCACAGTCACTAACCACCCACCCTTCACCCTCCACAGTCAGTAACCACCCACCCTTCTACCTCCACAGTCAGTAACCACACACCCTTCTACCTCCGCAGTCAATAACCACTTACCCTTATCCCTCCACAGTCACTAACCACCCACCCTTCTTCCTCCACAGTCACTAACCACCCACCCTTCTCCCTCCACAGTCATTAACCAACCACCCTCTTCCTCCACAGTCAATAACCACCCACCTTCCTTCCTCCACAGTCAGTAATCACCCACCCTTCTCCCTCCACAGTCACTAACCACCCACCCTTCTCCCTCCACATGCAATAACCACCCAGCCTTCTCCCTCCTCCCTCCACAGTCAGTAACCACCCACCTTTCTCCCTGCACAGTCAGTAACCACCCACCCTTCTCCCTCCACATGCAATAACCACCCACCCTCCTTCCTCCACAGTCACAAACCACCCACCCATCTCCCTCCACAGTTACTAACCACCCACCCTTCTCCCTCCACATGCAATAACCACCCACCCTTCTTCCACCACAGTCAGTAACCACCCACCTTTCTCCCTCCACAGTCACTAACCACCCACTCTTCTCCCTCCGCTGTCACTAACCACCCAGCCTTCTCCCTCCTCCCTCCACAGTCAGTAACCACGCACCTTTCTCCCTGCACAGTCAGTAACCACCCACCCTTCTCCCTCCACATGCAATAACCACCCACCCTTCTTCCTCCACAGTCACTAACCACCCACCCTTCTCCCTCCACAGTCACTAACCACCCACCCTTCTCCCTCCACATGCAATAACCACCCACCCTTCTCCCTCCACAGTCATAAACCACCCACCCTTCTCCCTCCACAGTCACTAACCACCCACCCTTCTCCCTCCACATGCAATAACCACCCAGCCTTCTCCCACCTCCATCCACAGTCACTAACCACCCACCCTTCTCCCTCCACATGCAATAACCACCCACCCTTCTTCCTCCACAGTCAGTAACCACCCACCTTTCTCCGTCCACAGTCACTAACCACCCAATCTTCTCCCACCACAGTCACTAACCACCCAGTCTTCTCCCTCCTCCCTCCACAGTCAGTAACCACCCACCTTTTTCCCTGCACAGTCAGTAACCACCCACCCTTCTCCCTCCACAGTCACTAATCACCCACCCTTCTTCCTCCACAGTCACTAACCACCCACACTTCTCCCTCCACACTCAGTAACCCCTCACCCTTTTCCCTCCCCAGTCAGTAACTAGCCACCCTTCTTCCTCCACAGACAGTAACCACCCACCCTTCTCCCTCCACATGCAATAACCACCCACCCTTCTTCCTCCACAGTCAGTAACCACCCACCTTTCTCCCTGCACACTCAGTAACCACCCACCCTTCTCCCTCCACAGTCACTAACCACCCTCCCTTCTCCCTCCACATGCAATAACCACCCACCCTTCTTCCTCCACAGACAGTAACCACCCACCCTTCTCCCTCCACAGTCACTAACCACCCTCCCTTCTCCCTCCACATGCAATAACCACCCACCCTTCTTCCTCCACAGTCAGTAACCACCCACCTTTCTCCCTGCACAGACAGTAACCACACACCCTTCTCCCTCCACAGTCACTAACCACCCTCCCTTCTCCCTCCACATGCAATAACCACCCACCCTTCTTCCTCCACAGTCAGTAACCACCCACCTTTCTCCCTCCACAGTCACTAACCACCCACCCTTCTTCCTCCACAGTGACTAACCACCCACACTTCTCCCTCCACAGTCACTAACCACCCTCGTGTACTGCCTCGTGTTAGTTGTTGTAGTGGCTCGTGTAAGTTGTTGTATTGCCTCGTGTTAGTTGTTGTAGTGGCTCGTGAAGTTGTTGTGGTTGATTGTTAGTTTTTGTAGTGGCTCGTGTTAGTTGTTGTAGTGGCTTGTGTTAGTTGTTGTATTGCCTCGTGTTAGTTGTTGTAGTGGCTCGTGAAGTTGTTGTGGTTGATTGTTCGTTTTTGTAGTGGCTCGTGTTAGTTTTTGTAGTGGCTCGTGTTAGTTGTTGTAGTGGGTCGTGTTAACTATTGTATTGCCTCGTGTTAGTTGCTGTATTGGATCAAGGGGCCTCGTAGCCTGGTGGATAGCGCGCAGGACTCGTAATTCTGTGGCGCGGGTTCGATTCCCGCACGAGGCAGAAACAAATGGGCAAAGTTTCTTTCACCCTGAATGCCCCTGTTACCTAGCAGTAAATAGGTACCTGGGAGTTAGTCAGCTGTCACGGGCTGCTTCCTGGGGGTGGAGGCCTGGTCGAGGACCGGGCCGCGGGGACACTAAAGCCCCGAAATCATCTCAAGATAACCTCAAGATGGTAATTCTTGTAGTGGCCTGTAGTAGTTTTTGTAGTTACTCGTGGTAGTTCGTGTAGTTGCTAGTGATAGTTCTTGTAGTGGCTCGTGGAAATTGTTGTAGTGGCTCGTAGTCGTAGTTTAATGGATCATGGTAGTTGTTGAAGTGGCACGTGGTCGTAGTTTAATGGCTCAAGGAAGTTGTTTAATGCTCGTGGTAGTGGTTGAAGTGGCTCGAGGTAGTTGTTAAAGTGGCTCGAGGTAGTTGCTTAATGGTAGTTATTGCAATAGCTCGTTGTAGTTGTTGTAGTTGTCTCGGGATAGTTCTTGTAATGGCTTGTGGTGGTTGTTGTAGTGGCTCGTGGTAGTTGCTGAAGGGTAGGTGTTGTAATAGCTGACATTAGGGTTGGTGGTGTTTGATGTAGTGGCTCGTGATAGTTCTTGTGGTGGCTCAACATAGTTGTTGTTGTTGTGGTTCGTGTTAGTTGTTGTACTAGCTAGTGGTAATTCGTGTAGTTGTGCGTGGTACTTGTTGCAGTGATTTGTAGAATTGTCTCTTTTGTGGATTTTATAGTGGCTCGTGTTGTATTCTCTTGTAGAAGGTGTTGTATTAGCTCGTGTTAGTTCTTGTAGTGGTTCGTGGAATTTGCTGTATTACCTTGAAGTAGTTGTTGTATTAGCTCATTGTAGATGATGTATCGGCTCGTGTTAGTTGTTGTATAGGCTCGTGGAAATTGTTGTACTGGCTCTTCCTCCACATTCAGTAAGCACCCACCCTTCTACATCCACAGACAGTAACCACCCACCCTTCTACTTCCACAGTCACTAACCACCCACCCTTCTACATCCACAGTCACTAACAACCCACCCTTCTACCTCCAAGTAGAAACCATCCACCCTTCTACCTCCACAGTCACTAACCACCCACCCTTCTCCCTTCACATTCACTAACCACCCACCCTTCACCCTTCACCCTTCACAGTCACTAACCACCCACCTTCCTTCCTCCACAGTAACCACCCACCCTTCTACATCCACATTCAGTAACCACCCACCCTACTCCCTCCACAGTCACTAACCACCCACCCTTCTCCCTCCACAGTCATTAACCTACCACCCTCTTCCTCCACAGTCAGTAACCACCCACCTTCCTTCCTCCACAGTCAGTAATCACCCACCCTTCTACCTCCACAGTCAGTAACCACCCACCCTTCTTCCTCCACAATAACTAACCCCCCACCCTTCTCCCTCCACAGTCATTAACCAACCACCCTCTTCCTCCACAGTCAGTAACCACCCACCTTCTTTCCTCCACAGTCAGTAATCACCCACCCTTCTCCCTCCACAGTCACTAACCACGAAACAGCCGCCCTCCACAGTCAGTAACCACCCATCTCCCTCCACAGTCACTACTTACCCACCCTTCTTCCTTCATAGTCACTAACCTCCCACCCTTCTACCTCCGCAGTCACTAACCACCCACCCTTCTCCCTTCACATTCACTAACCACCCACCCTTCACCCTCCACAGTCACTAACCACCCACCTTCCTTCCTCCACAGTAACCACCCACCCTTCTACATCCACAGTCAGTAACCACCCACCCTACTCCCTCCACAGTCACTAACCAACCACCCTTCTTCCTCCACAATAACTAACCCCCCACCCTTCTCCCTCCACAGTCATTAACCAACCACCCTCTTCCTCCACAGTCAGTAACCACCCACCTTCCTTCCTCCACAGTCAGTAATCACCCACCCTTCTACCTCCACAGTCAGTAACCACCCACCCTTCTACCTTCACAGTCACTAACCACCCACCCTTCTTCCTCCACAGACACTACCCACCCACCCTTCTACCTCCAAAGTCAGTAACCACCCACCCTTCTCCCTCCACAGTCACTAACCACGAAACAGCCGCCCTCCACAGTCAGTAACCACCCACCCATCTCCCTCCACAGTCACTACTTACCCACCCTTCTTCCTCCATAGTCACTAACCTTCCACCCTTCTCCCTCCACAGTCATTAACCACCCACCCTCTTCCTCCACAATCAGTAACCACCCACCTTCCATCCTCCACAGTCAGTAACCACCCACCCTTCTTCCTCTACAGTCACTAACCACCCACCCATCTCCCTCCACAGTCACTAACCACCCAGCCTTCTCCCTCCACAGTCAATAACCACCCACCCTTCTCCCTCCGCAGTTAGTAACCACCCACCCTTCTCCCTCCACAGTCACTAACCACTCACCCTTCTCCCTCCACGGTCACTAACCACCCACCCTTCTCCCTGCACAGTCAGTAACCACCCACTCTTCTCCCTCCACAGTCAGTAACCACCCACCCTTCTCCATCCACATTCACTAATCACCCACCCTTCTTCCTCCACAGTCACTAACCACCCACCCTTCTCCCTCCACAGTCACTAACCACCCACCCTTCTACCTCCACAGTCACTAACCACCCACCCTTCTACCTCCAGTTAGTAACCATCCGCACTTCTACCTCTACAGTCACTAACCACCCACCCTTCTCCCTCCACAGTCACTAACCACCCACCCTTCACCCTCCACGGTCACTAACCACCCACCTTCCTTCCTCCACAGTCAGTAACCACCCACCCTTCTACCTCCACAATCAGTAACCACCCACCCTTCTACCTCCACAGTCAGTAACCACCCACCTTTTTTCCTCCACAGTCACTAACCACCCACCCTTCTCCCTCCACAGTCACTAACCACCCACCCTTCTCCCTCCACAGTCACTAACCACCCACCCTTCACCCTCCACAGTCACTAACCACCCACCTTCCTTCCTCCACAGTCAGTAACCACCCACCCTTCTACCTCCACAGTCAGTAACCACCCACCCTTCTACCTCCACAGTCAGTAACCACCCACCCTTCTTCCTCCACAGTCACTAACCACCCACCCTTCTCCGTCCACAGTCAATAACAACCCCCCCTTCTCCCTCCACAGTCAGTAACCACCAACCCTTCTCCCTCCACAGTCACTAACCACCCACTCTTCTCCCTCCACAGTCACTAACCACCCACCCTTCTTCCTCCACAGTCACTACCCACCCACCCTTCTACCTCCAAAGTCAGTAACCACCCACCCTTCTCCCTCCACAGTCACTAACCACGAAACAGCCGCCCTCCACAGTCAGTAACCACCCACCCATCTCCCTCCACAGTCACTACTAACCCACCCTTCTCCACCATAGTCACTAACCTCCCACCCTTCTCCCTCCACAGTCATTAACCACCCACCCTCTTCCTCCACAATCAGTAACCACCCACCTTCCATCCTCCACAGTCAGTAACCACCCACCCTTCTTCCTCTACAGTCACTAACCACCCACCCATCTCCCTCCACAGTCACTAACCACCCAGCCTTCTCCCTCCACAGTCAATAACCACCCACCCATCTCCCTCCGCAGTTAGTAACCACCCACCCTTCTCCCTCCACAGTCACTAACCACTCACCCTTCTCCCTCCACAGTCACTAACCACCCACCTGTCTCCCTGCACAGTCAGTAACAACCCACCCTTCTCCCTCCACAGTCAGTAACCACCCACCCTTCTCCATCCACATTCACTAATCACCCACCCTTCTTGCTCCACAGTCACTAACCACCCACCCTTCTCCCTCCACAGTCACTAACCACCCACCCTTCTACCTCCACAGTCAGTAACCACCCACCTTTCTTCCTCCACAGTCACTAACCACCCACCTACCTTCCTCCACAGATAGGCACTACTACCCATCTTTCTCCCTCGAAAATCAGTAACCACCCACCCTTCTACTTCCACAATCACTAGCCACCCACCCTTCTACCTCCACAGTCAGTAACCACCCACCCTTCTACCTCCACAGTCACTAACCATCCACCCTTCTACCTCCAGTTAGTAACCATCCGCACTTCTACCTCTACAGTCACTAACCACCCACCCTTCTCCCTCCACAGTCACTAACCACCCACCCTTCTCCCTCCACAGTCACTAACCACCCACCCTTCACCCTCCACAGTCACTAACCACCCACCTTCCTTCCTCCACAGTCAGTAACCACCCACCCTTCTACCTCAACAGTCAGTAACCACCCACCTTTCTTCCTCCACAGTCACTAACCACCCACCGTTCTCCCTCCACAGTCACTAACCACCCACCCTTCTCCCTCCACAGTCACTAACCACCCACCCTTCACCCTCCACAGTCACTAACCACCCACCTTCCTTCCTCCACAGTCAGTAACCACCCACCCTTCTACCTCCACAGTCAGTAACCACCCACCCTTCTACCTCCACAGTCAGTAATCACCCACCCTTCTTCCTCCACAGTCACTAACCACCCACCCTTCTCCGTCCTCAGTCAATAACAACCCACCCTTCTCCCTCCACAGTCAGTAACCACCCACCCTTCTCCCTCCACAGTCACTAACCACCCACTCTTCTCCCTCCACAGTCACTAACCACCCACCCTTCTTCCTCCACAGTCACTACCCACCCACCCTTCTACCTCCAAAGTCAGTAACCACCCACCCTTCTCCCTCCACAGTCACTAAACACGAAACAGCCGCCCTCCACAGTCAGTAACCACCCACCCATCTCCCTCCACAGTCACTACTTACCCACCCTTCTTCCTCCATAGTCACTAACCTCCCACCCTTCTCCCTCCACAGTCATTAACCACCCACCCTCTTCCTCCGCAATCAGTAACCACCCACCTTCCATCCTCCACAGTCAGTAACCACCCACCCTTCTTCCTCTACAGTCACTAACCACCCACCCATCTCCCTCCACAGTCACTAACCACTCACCCTTCTCCCTCCACAGTCACTAACCACCCACTCTTCTCCCTGCACAGTCAGTAACCACCCACCCTTCTCCCTCCACAGTCAGTAACCACCCACCCTTCTCCATCCACATTCACTAATCACCCACCCTTCTTCCTCCACAGTCACTAACCACCCACCCTTCTCCCTCCACAGTCACTAACCACCCACCTTCTACCTCCACAGTCAGTAACCACCCACCTTTCTTCCTCCACAGTCACTAACCACCCACCTACCTTCCTCCACAGATAGTCACTACCCATCTTTCTCCCTCGAAAATCAGTTTCCACCCACCCTTCTACTTCCACAATCACTAGCCACCCACCCTTCTACCTCCACAGTCAGTAACCACCCACCCTTCTACATCCACAGTCACTAACCACCCACCCTTCTACCTCCAGTTAGTAACCATCCGCACTTCTACCTCTACAGTCACTAACCACCCACCCTTCTCCCTCCACAGTCACTAACCACCCACCCTTCACCCTCCACAGTCACTAACCACCCACCTTCCTTCCTCCACAGTCAGTAACCACCCACCCTTCTACCTCCACAGTCAGTAACCACCCACCCTTCTACCTCCACAGTCAGTAACCACCCACCCTTCTTCCTCCACAGTCACTAACCACCCACCCTTCTCCGTCCACAGTCAATAACAACCCACCCTTCTCCCTCCACAGTCAGTAACCACCCACCCTTCTCCCTCCACAGTCACTAACCACCCACTCTTCTCCCTCCACAGTCACTAACCACCCAGCCTTCTCCCTCCACAGTCAATAACCACCCACCCTTCTCCCTCCACAGTTAGTAAACACCCACCCTTCTCCCTCCACAGTCACTAACCACTCACCTTTCTCCCTCCACAGTCACTAACCACCCACCCTTCTCCCTGCACAGTCAGTAACCACCCACCCTTCTCCCTCCACAGTCAGTAACCACCCACCCTTCTCCCTCCACAGTCACTAACCACCCACTCTTCTCCCTCCACAGTCACTAACCACCCACTCTTCTTCTTCCACAGTCACTAACCACCCGCACTTCTCCCTCCACAGTCAGTAACCATCCACCCTTTTTCCTACACAGTCAGTAACCAGCCACCCTTCTTCCTCCACAGACAGTAACCACCCACCCTTCTCCCTCCACAGTCACTAACCACCCACCTACCTTCCTCCACAGATAGTCACCACCCATCTTTCTCCCTCGAAAATCAGTAACCACCCACCCTTCTACTTCCACAGTCACTAGCCACCCACCCTTCTACCTCCACAGTCAGTAACCACCCACCCTTCAACCTTCACAGTCACTAACCACCCACCCATATACCTCCAGTTAGTAACCATCCACCCTTCTACCTCCACAGTCACTAACCACCCATCCTTCTCCCTCCACATTCACTAACCTCCCACCCTTCACCCTCCACAGTCAGTAACCACCCACCCTTCGACCTCCACAGTCACTAACCACCCACCCTTCACCCTCCACAGTCAGTAACCACCCACCCTTCTACCTCCACAGTCAGTAACCACCCACCTTTCTCCCTCCACAGTCACTAACCACCCACTTTTCTCCCTCCACAGTGACTAACCACCCAGCCTTCTCCCTCCTCCCTCCACAGCCAGTAACCACCCACCTTTCTCCCTGCACAGTCAGTAACCACCCACCCTTCTCCCTCCACATGCAATAACCACCCACCCTTCTTCCTCCACAGTCACTAACCACCCACCCTTCTCCCTCCACAGTCACTAACCACCCACCCTTCTCCCTCCACATGCAATAACCACCCACCCTTCTCCCTCCACAGTCATAAACCACCCACCCTTCTCCCTCCACAGTCACTAACCACCCACCCTTCTCCCTCCACATGCAATAACCACCCACCCTTCTTCCTCCACAGTCACTAACCACCCACCCTTCTCCCTCCACAGTCACTAACCACCCACCCTTCTCCCTCCACATGCAATAACCACCCACCCTTCTTCCTCCACAGTCACTAACCACCCACCCTTCTCCCTCCACAGTCACTAACCACCCACCCTTCTCCCTCCACATGCAATAACCACCCACCCTTCTTCCTCCACAGTCAGTAACCACCCACCTTTCTCCCTCCACAGTCACTAACCACCCACTCTTCTCCCTCCACAGTCACTAACCACCCAGCCTTCTCCCTCCTCCCTCCACAGTCAGTAACCACCCACCTTTCTCCCTGCACAGTCAGTATCCACCCACCCTTCTCCCTCCACAGTCACTAATCACCCACCCTTCTTCCTCCACAGTCACTAACCACCCACACTTCTCCCTCCACACTCAGTAACCCCCCACCCTTTTCCCTCCACAGTCAGTAACCAGCCACCCGTCTTCCTCCACAGACAGTAACCACCCACCCTTCTCCCTCCACAGTCACTAACCACCCACCCTTCTCCCTCCACATGCAATAACCCCCCACCCTTCTTCCTCCACAGTCAGTAACCACCTACCTTTCTCCCTCCACAGTCACTAACTACCCACTCTTCTCCCTCCACAGTCACTAACCACCCAGCCTTCTCACTCCTCCCTCCACAGTCAGTAACCACCCACCTTTCTCCCTGCACAGTCAGTAACCACCCACCCTTCTCCCTCCACAGTCACTAACCACCCACCCTTCTTCCTCCACAGTCACTAACCACCCACCCTTTTCCCTCCACAGTCAGTAACCAGCCACCCTTCTACCTCCACAGTCACTAACCACCCTCGTGTATTGCGTTGTGTTAGCTGTTGTAGTTGCTCGTGTAAGTTGTTGTATTGCCTCGTGTTATTTGTTGTAGTGGCTCGTGTTAGTTGTTGTATTGTCTCATGTTAGTTGTTGTAGTGGCTCGTGAAGTTGTTGTGGTAGATTGTTAGTTTTTTTAGTGGCTCGTGTTAGTTGTTGTAGTGGGTCGTGTTAACTATTGTATTGCCTCGTGTTAGTTGCTGTAGTGGATCATGGTAATTCTTGTAGTGGCCTGTAGTAGTTTTTGTAGTTACTCGTGGTAGTTCGTGTAGTTGCTAGTGATAGTTCTTGTAGTGGCTCGTGGAAATTGTTGTAGTGGCTCGTAGTCGTAGTTTAATGGATCATGGTAGTTGTTGAAGTGGCACGTGGTCGTAGTTTAATGGCTCAAGGAAGTTGTTTAATGCTCGTGGTAGTGGTTGAAGTGGCTCGAGGTAGTTGTTAAAGTGGCTCGAGGTAGTTGTTTAATGGTAGTTATTGCAATAGCTCGTTGTAGTTGTTGCAGTTGTCTCGGGATAGTTCTTGTAATGGCTTGTGGTGATTGTTGTAGTGGCTCGTGGTAGTTGCTGAAGGGTAGGTGTTGTAATAGCTGACATTAGGGTTGGTGGTGTTTGATGTAGTGGCTCGTGATAGTTCTTGTGGTGGCTCAACATAGTTGTTGTTGTTGTGGTTCGTGTTAGTTGTTGTACTAGCTAGTGGTAATTCGTGTAGTTGTGCGTGGTACTTGTTGCAGTGATTTGTAGAATTGTCTCTTTTGTGGATTTTATAGTGGCTCGTGTTGTATTCTCTTGTAGAAGGTGTTGTATTAGCTCGTGTTAGTTCTTGTAGTGGTTCGTGGAATTTGCTGTATTACCTTGAAGTAGTTGTTGTATTAGCTCATTGTAGATGATGTATCGGCTCGTGTTAGTTGTTGTATAGGCTCGTGGAAATTGTTGTACTGGCTCTTCCTCCACATTCAGTAAGCACCCACCCTTCTCCATCCACAGACAGTAACCACCCACCCTTCTACTTCCACATTCAGTAAGCACCCACCCTTCTACATCCACAGACAGTAACCACCCACCCTTCTACTTCCACAGTCACTAACCACCCACCCTTCTACCTCCAATTAGAAACCATCCACCCTTCTACCTCCACAGTCACTAACCACCCACCCTTCTCCCTTCACATTCACTAACCACCCACCCTTCACCCTCCTCAGTCACTAACGACCCACCTTCCTTCCTCCACAGTAACCACCCACCCTTCTACATCCACAGTCAGTAACCACCCACCCTACTCCCTCCACAGTCATTAACCAACCACCCTCTTCCTCCACAGTCAGTAACCACCCACCTTCCTTCCTCCACAGTCAGTAATCACCCACCCTTCTACCTCCACAGTCAGTAACCACCCACCCTTCTTCCTCCACAATAACTAACCCCCCACCCTTCTCCCTCCACAGTCATTAACCAACCACCCTCTTCCTCCACAGTCAGTAACCACCCACCTTCCTTCCTCCACAGTCAGTAATCACCCACCCTTCAACCTCCAAAGTCAGTAACCACCCACCCTTCTCCCTCCACAGTCACTTACCACGAAACAGCCGCCCTCCACAGTCAGTAACCACCCACCCATCTCCCTCCACAGTCACTACTTACCCACCCTTCTTCCTCCATAGTCACTAACCTCCCACCCTTCTCCCTCCACAGTCATTAACCACCCACCCTCTTCCTCCACAATCAGTAACCACCCACCTTCCATCCTCCACAGTCAGTAACCACCCCCCTTCTTCCTCTACAGTCACTAACCACCCACCCATCTCCCTCCACAGTCACTAACCACCCAGCCTTCTCCCTCCACAGTCAATAACCACCCACCCATCTCCCTCCGCAGTTAGTAACCACCCACCCTTCTCCCTCCACAGTCATTAACCACTCACCCTTCTCCCTCCACAGTCACTAACCACCCACCCTTCTCCCTGCACAGTCAGTAACCACCCACCCTTCTCCCTCCACAGTCAGTAACCACCCACCCTTCTCCATCCACATTCACTAATCACCCACCCTTCTTCCTCCACAGTCACTAACCACCCACCCTTCTCCCTCCACAGTCACTAACCACCCACCCTTCTACCTCCACAGTCAGTAACCACCCACCTTTCTTCCTCCACAGTCACTAACCACCCACCTACCTTCCTCCACAGATAGTCACTACCCATCTTTCTCCCTCGAAAATCAGTAACCACCCACCCTTCTACTTCCACAATCACTAGCCACCCACCCTTCTACATCCACAGTCAGTAACCACCCACCCTTCTACCTCCACAGTCACTAACCACCCACCCTTCTACCTCCAGTTAGTAACCATCCGCACTTCTACCTCTACAGTCACTAACCACCCACCCTTCTCCCTCCACAGTCACTAACCACCCACCCTTCACCCTCCACAGTCACTAACCACCCACCCTTCTACCACCACAGTCAGTA
Organism: Procambarus clarkii; assembly: GCF_040958095.1. Classification (NCBI taxonomy): domain Eukaryota; kingdom Metazoa; phylum Arthropoda; class Malacostraca; order Decapoda; family Cambaridae; genus Procambarus; species Procambarus clarkii. Next base: position 27,620,904 of record NC_091212.1, read on the forward strand.
ACCACCCACCATTCTACCTCCACAGTCAGTAACCACCCACCATTCTACCTCCACAGTCAGTAACCACCCACCTTTCTTCCTCCACAGTCACTAACCACCCACCTTTCTTCCTCCACAGTCACTAACCACCCACCCTTCTCCCTCCACAGTCACTAACCACCCAGCCTTCTCCCTCCACAGTCAATAACCACCCACCCTTCTCCCTCAGCAGTTAGTAACCACCCACCCTTCTCCCGCCACAGTCACTAACCACTCACCCTTCTCCCTCCACAGTCACTAACCACCCACCCTTCTCCCTGCACAGTCAGTAACCACCCACCCTTCTCTCTCCACAGTCAGTAACCACCCACCCTTCTCCATCCACATTCTCTAATCACCCACCCTTCTTCTTCCACAGTCACTAACCACCCACCCTTCTCCCTCCACAGTCACTAACCACCCACCCTTCTACCTCCACAGTCAGTAACCACCCACCTTTCTTCCTCCACAGTCACTAACCACCCACCTACCTTCCTCCACAGATAGTCACTACCCATCTTTCTCCCTCGAAAATCAGTAACCACCCACCCTTCTACTTCCACTATCACTAGCCACCCACCCTTCTACCTTCACAGTCAGTAACCACCCACCCTTCTACCTCCACAGTCACTAACCACCCACCCTTCTACCTCCAGTTAGTAACCATCCGCACTTCTACCTCTACAGTCACTAACCACCCACCCTTCTCCCTCCACAGTCACTAACCACCCACCCTTCTCCCTCCACAGTCACTAACCACCCACCTTCCTTCCTCCACAGTAAGTAACCACCCACCCTTCTACCTCCACAGTCAGTAACCACCCACCCTTCTACCTCCACAGTCAGTAACCACCCACCTTTCTTTCTCCACAGTCACTAACCATCCACCCTTCTCCCTCCACAGTCACTAACCACCCACCCTTCTCCCTCCACATTCACTAACCACCCACCCTTCACCCTCCACAGTCACTAACCACCCACCTTCCTTCCTCCACAGTCAGTAACCACACACCCTTCTACCTCCACAGTCAGTAACCACCCACCCTTCTTCCTCCACAGTCACTAACCACCCACCCTTCTCCGTCCACAGTCAATAACAACCCACCCTTCTCCCTCCACAGTCAGTAACCACCCACCCTTCTCCCTCCACAGTCACTAACCACCCACTCTTCTCCCTCCACAGTCACTAACCACCCACCCTTCTTCCTCCACAGTCACTACCCACCCACCCTTCTACCTCCAAAGTCAGTAACCACCCACCCTTCTCCCTCCACAGTCACTAACCACGAAACAGCCGCCCTCCACAGTCAGTAACCACCCACCCATCTCCCTCCACAGTCACTACTTACCCACCCTTCTTCCTCCATAGTCACTAACCTCCCACCCTTCTCCCTCCACAGTCATTAACCACCCACCCTCTTCCTCCACAATCAGTAACCACCCACCTTCCATCCTCCACAGTCAGTAACCACCCCCCTTCTTCCTCTACAGTCACTAACCACCCACCCATCTCCCTCCACAGTCACTAACCACCCAGCCTTCTCCCTCCACAGTCAATAACCACCCACCCATCTCCCTCCGCACTTAGTAACCACCCACCCTTCTCCCTCCACAGTCACTAACCACTCACCCTTCTCCCTCCACAGTCACTAACCACCCACCCTTCTCCCTGCACAGTCAGTAACCACCCACCCTTCTCCCTCCACAGTCAGTAACCACCCACCCTTCTCCATCCACATTCACTAATCACCCACCCTTCTTCCTCCACAGTCACTAACCACCCACCCTTCTCCCTCCACAGTCACTAACCACCCACCCTTCTACCTCCACAGTCAGTAACCACCCACCTTTCTTCCTCCACAGTCACTAACCACCCACCTACCTTCCTCCACAGATAGTCACTACCCATCTTTCTCCCTCGAAAATCAGTAACCACCCACCCTTCTACTTCCACAATCACTAGCCACCCACCCTTCTACCTCCACAGTCAGTAACCACCCACCCTTCTATCTCCACAGTCACTAACCACCCACCCTTCTACCTCCAGTTAGTAACCATCCGCACTTCTACCTCTACAGTCACTAACCACCCACCCTTCTCTCTCCACAGTCACTAACCACCCACCCTTCACCCTCCACAGTCACTAACCACCCACCCTTCTACCACCACAGTCAGTAACCACCCACCCTTCTCCCTGCACAGTCAGTAACCACCCACCCTTCTCCCTCCACAGTCAGTAACCACCCACCCTTCTCCATCCACATTCACTAATCACCCACCCTTCTTCCTCCACAGTCACTAACCACCCACCCTTCTCCCTCCACAGTCACTAACCACCCACCCTTCTACCTCCTCAGTCAGTAACCACCCACCTTTCTTCCTCCACAGTCACTAACCACCCACCTACCTTCCTCCACAGATAGTCACTACCCATCTTTCTCCCTCGAAAATCAGTAACCACCCACCCTTCTACTTCCACAATCACTAGCCACCCACCCTTCTACCTCCACAGTCAGTAACCACCCACCCTTCTATCTCCACAGTCACTAACCACCCACCCTTCTACCTCCAGTTAGTAACCATCCGCACTTCTACCTCTACAGTCACTAACCACCCACCCTTCTCTCTCCACAGTCACTAACCACCCACCCTTCACCCTCCACAGTCACTAACCACCCACCCTTCTACCACCACAGTCAGTAACCACCCACCATTCTACCTCCACAGTCAGTAACCACCCACCTTTCTTCCTCCACAGTCACTAACCACCCACCCTTCTCCCTCCACAGTCACTAACCACCCACCCTTCTCCCTCCACAGTCACTAACCACCCACCCTTCACCCTCCACAGTCACTAACCACCCACCTTCCTTCCTCCACAGTCAGTAACCACCCACCCTTCTACCTCCACAGTCAGTAACCACCCACCCTTCTACCTCCACAGTCAGTAACCACCCACCCTTCTTCCTCCACAGTCACTAACCACCCACCCTTCTCCGTCCACAGTCAATAACAACGCACCCTTCTCCCTCCACAGTCAGTAACCACCCACCCTTCTCCCTCCACAGTTAGTAACCACCCACCCTTCTCCCTCCACAGTCACTAACCACCCACTCTTCTCCCTCCACAGTCACTAACCACCCAGCCTTCTCCCTCCACAGTCAATAACCACCCACCCTTCTTCGTCCACAGTTAGTAAACACCCACCCTTCTCCCTCCACAGTCACTAACCACTCACCTTTCACCCTCCACAGTCACTAACCACCCACCCTTCTCCCTGCACAGTCAGTAACCACCCACCCTTCTCCCTCCACAGTCAGTAACCACCCACCCTTCTCCCTCCACAGTCACTAACCACCCACTCTTCTCCCTCCACAGTCACTAACCACCCACTCTTCTTCTTCCACAGTCACTAACCACCCACACTTCTCCCTCCACAGTCAGTAACCACCCACCCTTTTTCCTCCACAGTCAGTAACCACCCACCCTTCTACCTCCACAGTCAGTAACCACCCACCCTTCTACCTCCACAGTCAGTAACCACCCACCCTTCTTCCTCCACAGTCACTAACCACCCACCCTTCTCCGTCCACAGTCAATAACAACCCACCATTCTCCCTCCACAGTCAGTAACCACCCACCCTTCTCCCTCCACAGTCACTAACCACCCACTCTTCTCCCTCCACAGTCACTAACCACCCAGCCTTCTCCCTCCACAGTCAATAACTACCCACCCTTCTCCCTCCACAGTTAGTAAACACCCACCCTTCTCCCTCCACAGTCACTAACCACTCACCTTTCTCCCTCCACAGTCACTAACCACCCACCCTTCTCCCTGCACAGTCAGTAACCACCCACCCTTCTCCCTCCACAGTCAGTAACCACCCACCCTTCTCCCTCCACAGTCACTAACCACCCACTCTTCTCCCTCCACAGTCACTAACCACCTACTCTTCTTCTTCCACAGTCACTAACCACCCACACGTCTCCCTCCACAGTCAGTAACCACCCACCCTTTTTCCTACACAGTCAGTAACCAGCCACCCTTCTTCCTCCACAGACAGTAACCACCCACCCTTCTCCCTCCACAGTCACTAACCACCCACCTACCTTCCTCCACAGATAGTCACCACCCATCTTTCTCCCTCGAAAATCAGTAACCACCCACCCTTCTACTTCCACAGTCACTAGCCACCCACCCTTCAACCTTCACAGTCACTAACCACCCACCCATCTACCTCCAGTTAGTAACCATCCACCCTTCTACCTCCACAGTCACTAACCACCCATCCTTCTCCCTCCACATTCACTAACCTCCCACCCTTCACCCTCCACAGTCAGTAACCACCCACCCTTCGACCTCCACAGTCACTAACCACCCACCCTTCACCCTCCACAGTCAGTAACCACCCACCCTTCAACCTCCACAGTCAGTAACCACCCACCCTTCTACCTCCGCAGTCAATACCCACTTACCCTTATCCCTCCACAGTCACTAACCACCCACCCTTCTTCCTCCACAGTCACTAACCACCCACCCTTCTCCCTCCACAGTCATTAACCAACCACCCTCTTCCTCCACAGTCAGTAACCACCCACCTTCCTTCCTCCACAGTCAGTAATCACCCACCCTTCTCCCTCCACAGTCACTAACCAACCACCCTTCTCCCTCCACATGGAATAACCACCTAGCCTTCTCCCTCCTCCCTCCACAGTCAGTAACCACCCACCTTTCTCCCTGCACAGTCAGTAACCACCCACCCTTCTCCCTCCACATGCAATAACCACCCACCCTTCTTCCTCCACAGTCACTAACCACCCACCCTTCTCCCTCCACAGTCACTAACCATCCACCCTTCTCCCTCCACATGCAATACCCACCCACCCTTCTTCCTCCACAGTCAGTAACCACCCACCTTTCTCCCTCCACAGTCACTTACCACCCACTCTTCTCCCTCCACAGTCACTAACCACCCAGCCTTCTCCCTCCTCCCTCCACAGCCAGTAACCACCCACCTTTCTCCCTGCACAGTCAGTAACCACCCACCCTTCTCCCTCCACTTGCAATAACCACCCACCCTTCTTCCTCCACAGTCACTAACCACCCACCCTTCTCCCTCCACAGTCACTAACCACCCACCCTTCTCCCTCCACATGCAATAACCACCCACCCTTCTCCCTCCACAGTCATAAACCACCCACCCTTCTCCCTCCACAGTCACTAACCACCCACCCTTCTCCCTCCACATGCAATAACCACCCAGCCTTCTCCCTCCTCCCTCCACAGTCACTAACCACCCACCCTTCTTCCTCCACATTCACTAACCACCCACCCTTCTCCCTTCACATGCAATAACCACCCACCCTTCTTCCTCCACAGTCACTAACCACCCACCCTTCTCCCTCCACAGTCACTAACCACCCACCCTTCTCCCTCCACATGCAATAACCACCCACCCTTCTTCCTCCACAGTCAGTAACCACCCACGTTTCTCCCTCCACAGTCACTAACCACCCACCCTTCTCCCTCCACAGTCAATAACAACCCACCCTTCTCCCTCCACAGTCAGTAACCACCCACCCTTCTCCCTCCACAGTCACTAACCACCCACTCTTCTCCCTCCACAGTCATTAACCACCCAGCCTTCTCCCTCTACAGTCAATAACCACCCACCCTTCTCCCTCCACAGTTAGTAACCACCCACCCTTCTCCCTCCACAGTCACTAACCACTCACCCTTCTCCCTCCACAGTCACTAACCACCCACCCTTCTCCCTGCACAGTCAGTAACCACCCACACTTCTCCCTCCACAGTCAGTAACCACCCACCCTTTTTCCTACACAGTCAGTAACCAGCCACCCTTCTTCCTCCACAGACAGTAACCACCCACCCTTCTCCCTCCACAGTCACTAACCACCCACCTACCTTCCTCCACAGATAGTCACCACCCATCTTTCTCCCTCGAAAATAAGTAACCACCCACCCTTCTACTTCCACAGTCACTAGCCACCCACCCTTCTACCTCCACAGTCTGTAACCACCCACCCTTCAACCTTCACAGTCACTAACCGCCCACCCTTCTACCTCCAGTTAGTAACCATCCACCCTTCTACCTCCACATTCACTAACCACCCACCCTTCACCCTCCACAGTCAGTAACCACCCACCCTTCTACCTCCACAGTCACTAACCACCTACCCTTCACCCTCCACAGTCAGTAACCACCCACTCTTCTACCTCCACAGTCAGTAACCACCCACCCTTCTACCTCCGCAGTCAATAACCACTTACCCTTATCCCTCCACAGTCACTAACCACCCACCCTTCTTCCCCCACAGTCACTAACCACCCACCCTTCTCCCTCCACAGTCATTAACCAACCACCCTCTTCCTCCACAGTCAGTAACCACCCACCTTCCTTCCTCCACAGTCAGTAATCACCCACCCTTCTCCCTCCTCAGTCACTAACCACCCACCCTTCTCCCTCCACATGCAATAACCACCCAGCCTTCTCCCTCCTCCCTCCACAGTCAGTAACCACCCACCTTTCTCCCTGCACAGTCAGTAACCACCCACCCTTCTCCCTCCACACGCAATAACCACCCACCCTTCTTCCTCCACAGTCACTAACCACCCACCCGTCTCCCTCCACAGTCACTAACCACCCACCCTTCTCCCTCCACATGCAATAACCACCCACCCTTCTTCCTCCACAGTCAGTAACCACCCACCTTTCTCCCTCCACAGTCACTAACCACCCACTCTTCTCCCTCCACAGTCACTAACCACCCAGCCTTCTCCCTCCTCCCTCCACAGTCAGTAACCACCCACCTTTCTCCCTGCACAGTCAGTAACCACCCACCTATCTCCCTCCACAGTCACTAACCACCCACCCGTCTTCCTCCACAGTCACTAACCACCCACACTTCTCCCTCCACACTCAGTAACCCCTCACCCTTTTCCCTCCACAGTCTGTAACCAGCCACCCTTCTTCCTCCACAGACAGTAACCACCCACCCTTCTCCCTCCACAGTCACTAACCACCCACCCTTCTACCTCCACAGTCACTAACCACCCTCGTGTATTGCCTCGTGTTAGCTGTTGTAGTTGCTCGTGTTAGTTGTTGTATTGCCTCGTGTTAGTAGTTGTAGTGGCTCGTGAAGTTGTTGTGGTTGATTGTTAGTTTTTGTAGTGGCTCGTGTTAGTTGTTGTAGTGGCTCGTGTTAGTTGTTGTAGTGGATCGTGTTAACTATTGTATTGCCTCGTGTTAGTTGCTGTAGTGGATCATGGTAATTCTTGTAGTGGCCTGTAGTAGTTTTTGTAGTTACTCGTGGTAGTTCGTGTAGTTGCTAGTGGTAGTTCTTGTAGTGGCTCGTGGAAATTGTTGTAGTGGCTCGTAGTCGTAGTTTAATGGATCATGGTAGTTGTTGAAGTGGCACGTGGTCGTAGTTTAATGGCTCAAGGAAGTTGTTTAATGCTCGTGGTAGTGGTTGAAGTGGCTCGAAGTAGTTATTAAAGTGGCTCGAGGTAGTTGTTTAATGGTAGTTATTGCAATAGCTCGTTGTAGTTGTTGTAGTTGTCTCGGGATAGTTCTTGTAATGGCTTGTGGTGGTTGTTGTAGTGGCTCGTGGTAGTTGCTGAAGGGTAGGTGTTGTAATAGCTGACATTAGGGTTGGTGGTGTTTGATGTAGTGGCTCGTGATAGTTCTTGTGGTGGCTCAACATAGTTGTTGTTGTTGTGGTTCGTGTTAGTTGTTGTACTAGCTAGTGGTAATTCGTGTAGTTGTGCGTGGTACTTGTTGCAGTGATTTGTAGAATTGTCTCTTTTGTGGATTTTATAGTGGCTCGTGTTGTATTCTCTTGTAGAAGGTGTTGTATTAGCTCGTGTTAGTTTTTGTAGTGGTTCGTGGAATTTGCTGTATTACCTTGAAGTAGTTGTTGTATTAGCTCATTGTAGATGATGTATCGGCTCGTGTTAGTTGTTGTATAGGCTCGTGGAAATTGTTATACTGGCTCTTCCTCCACATTCAGTAAGCACCCACCCTTCTCCATCCACAGACAGTAACCACCCACCCTTCTACTTCCACAGTTACTAGCCACCCACCCTTCTACCTCCACAGTCAGTAACCACCCACCCTTCTACATCCACAGTCACTAACCACCCACCCTTCTACCTCCAATTAGAAACCATCCACGCTTCTACCTCCACAGTCACTAACCACCCACCCTTCTCCCTTCACATTCACTAACCACCCACCCTTCACCCTCCACAGTCACTAACCACCCACCTTCCTTCCTCCATAGTAACCACCCACCCTTCTACCTCCACAGTCAGTAACCACCCACCCTACTCCCTCCACAGTCACTAACCACCCACCCTTCTTCCTCAACAATAACTAACCCCCCACCCTTCTCCCTCCACAGTCATTAACCAACCACCCTCTTCCTCCACAGTCAGTAATCACCCACCCTTCTACCTCCACAGTCAGTAGACACCCACCCATCTACCTCCAGTTAGTAACCATCCACCCTTCTACCTCCACATTCACTAACCACCCACCCTTCACCCTCCACAGTCAGTAACCACCCACCCTTCTACCTCCACAGTCAGTAACCACCCACCCTACTCCCTCCACAGTCACTAACCACCCACCCTTCTTCCTCAACAATAACTAACCCCCCACCCTTCTCCCTCCACAGTCATTAACCAACCACCTTCCTTCCTCCACAGTCAGTAATCACCCACCCTTCTACCTCCACAGTCAGTAACCACCCACCCTTCTACCTTCACAGTCACTAACCACCCACCCTTCTTCCTCCACAGTCACTACCCACCCACCCTTCTACCTCCAAAGTCAGTAACCACCCACCCTTCTTCCTCCACAGTCACTACCCACCCACCCTTCTTTCTCCATAGTCACTAACCTCCCACCCTTCTCCCTCCACAGTCATTAACCACCCACCCTCTCCCTCCACAGTCAGAAACCACCCACCTTCCATCCTCCACAGTCAGTAACCACCCACCCTTCTTCTTCTACAGTCACTAACCACCCACCCATCTCCCTCCACAGTCACTAACCACCCAGCCTTCTCCCTCCACAGTCAATAACCACCCACCCTTCTCCCTCCGCAGTTAGTAACCACCCACCCTTCTCCCTCCACAGTCAGTTACCACCCACCCTTCTGCATCCACATTCACTAATCACCCACCCTTCTTCCTCCACAGTCACTAACCACCCACCCTTCTCCCTCCACAGTCACTAACCACCCACCCTTCTACCTCCACAGTCAGTAACCACCCACCTTTCTTCCTCCACAGTCACTAACCACCCACCTACCTTCCTCCACAGATAGTCACCACCCATCTTTCTCCCTCGAAAATCAGTAACCACCCACCCTTCTACTTCCACAATCACTAGCCACCCACCCTTCTACCTCCACAGTCAGTAACCACCCACCCTTCAACCTTCACAGTCAGTAACCACACACCCTTCTACCTCCACAGTCACTAACCACCCACCCTTCTACCTCCAGTTAGTAACCATCCGCACTTCTACCTCCAGTTAGTAACCATCCGCACTTCTACCTCCACAGTCACTATCCACCCACCCTTCTCCCTCCACAGTCACTAACCACCCACCCTTCACCCTCCACAGTCACTATTCACCCACCTTCTTTCCTCCACAGTCAGTAACCACCCACCCTTCTACCTCCACAGTCAGTAACCACCCACCCTTCTACCTCCACATTCAGTAACCACCCACCTTTCTTCCTCCACAGTCACTAACCACCCACCCTTCTCCCTCCACAGTCACTAACCACCCACCTTCCTTCCTCCACAGTCAGTAACCACCCACCCTTCTACCTGCACAGTCAGTAACGACCCACCATTCTACCTCCACAGTCAGTAACCACCCACCCTTCTTCCTCCACAGTCACTAACCACCCACCCTTCTCCCTCCACAGTCAATAACCACCCACCCTTCTCCCTCCACAGTCAGTAACCACCCACCCTTCTCCCTCCACAGTCACTAACCACTCACTCTTCTCCCTCCACAGTCACTAACCACCCAGCATTTTCCCTCCACAGTCAATCACCACCCACCCTTCTCCCTCCACAGTTAGTAACCACCCACCCTTCTCCCTCCACAGTCACTAACCACTCACCCTTCTCCCTCCACAGTCACTAACCAACCATCCTCCTCCCTGCACAGTCAGTAACCACCCACCCTTCTCCCTCCACAGTCAGTAACCACCCACCCTTCTCCCTCCACAGTCACTAACCACCCACTCTTCTCCCTCCACAGTCACTAACCACCCACCTTTCTTCTTCCACAGTCACTAACCACCCACACTTCTCCCTCCACAGTCAGTAACCACCCACCCTTTTTCCTACACAGTCAGTAACCAGCCACCCTTCTTCATCCACAGACAGTAACCACCCACTCTTCTCCCTCCACAGTCACTAACCACCCACCCTTCTTCTTCCACAGTCACTAACCACCCACACTTCTCCCTCCACAGTCAGTAACCACACACCCTTTTTCCTACACAGTCAGTAACCAGCCTCCCTTCTTCCTCCACAGACAGTAACCACCCACCCTTCTCCCTCCACAGTCACTAACCACCCACCAACCTTCCTCCACAGATAGTCACCACCCATCTTTCTCCCTCGAAAATCAGTAACCACCCACCCTTCTACTTCCACAGTCACTAGCCACCCACCCTTCTACCTCCACAGTCAGTAACTACCCACCCTTCAACCTTCACAGTAACTAACCACCCACCCTTCTACCTCCAGTTAGTAACCATCTACCCTTCTACCTCCGCAGTCAATAACCACTTACCCTTATCCCTCCACAGTCACTAACCACCCACCCTTCTTCCTCCACAGTCACTAACCACCCACCCTTCTCCCTCCACAGTCATTAACCAACCACCCTCTTCCTCCACAGTCAATAACCACCCACCTTCCTTCCTCCACAGTCAGTAATCACCCACCCTTCTCCCTCCACAGTCACTAACCACCCACCCTTCTCCCTCCACATGCAATAACCACCCAGCCTTCTCCCTCCTCCCTCCACAGTCAGTAACCACCCACCTTTCTCCCTGCACAGTCAGTAACCACCCACCCTTCTCCCTCCACATGCAATAACCACCCACCCTCCTTCCTCCACAGTCACAAACCACCCACCCATCTCCCTCCACAGTCACTAACCACCCACCCTTCTCCCTCCACATGCAATAACCACCCACCCTTCTTCCACCACAGTCAGTAACCACCCACCTTTCTCCCTCCACAGTCACTAACCACCCACTCTTCTCCCTCCGCTGTCACTAACCACCCAGCCTTCTCCCTCCTCCCTCCACAGTCAGTAACCACGCACCTTTCTCCCTGCACAGTCAGTAACCACCCACCCTTCTCCCTCCACATGCAATAACCACCCACCCTTCTTCCTCCACAGTCACTAACCACCCACCCTTCTCCCTCCACAGTCACTAACCACCCACCCTTCTCCCTCCACATGCAATAACCACCCACCCTTCTCCCTCCACAGTCATAAACCACCCACCCTTCTCCCTCCACAGTCACTAACCACCCACCCTTCTCCCTCCACATGCAATAACCACCCAGCCTTCTCCCACCTCCATCCACAGTCACTAACCACCCACCCTTCTCCCTCCACATGCAATAACCACCCACCCTTCTTCCTCCACAGTCAGTAACCACCCCCCTTTCTCCGTCCACAGTCACTAACCACCCAATCTTCTCCCACCACAGTCACTAACCACCCAGTCTTCTCCCTCCTCCCTCCACAGTCAGTAACCACCCACCTTTTTCCCTGCACAGTCAGTAACCACCCACCCTTCTCCCTCCACAGTCACTAATCACCCACCCTTCTTCCTCCACAGTCACTAACCACCCACACTTCTCCCTCCACACTCAGTAACCCCTCACCCTTTTCCCTCCCCAGTCAGTAACTAGCCACCCTTCTTCCTCCACAGACAGTAACCACCCACCCTTCTCCCTCCACATGCAATAACCACCCACCCTTCTTCCTCCACAGTCAGTAACCACCCACCTTTCTCCCTGCACACTCAGTAACCACCCACCCTTCTCCCTCCACAGTCACTAACCACCCTCCCTTCTCCCTCCACATGCAATAACCACCCACCCTTCTTCCTCCACAGACAGTAACCACCCACCCTTCTCCCTCCACAGTCACTAACCACCCTCCCTTCTCCCTCCACATGCAATAACCACCCACCCTTCTTCCTCCACAGTCAGTAACCACCCACCTTTCTCCCTGCACAGACAGTAACCACACACCCTTCTCCCTCCACAGTCACTAACCACCCTCCCTTCTCCCTCCACATGCAATAACCACCCACCCTTCTTCCTCCACAGTCAGTAACCACCCACCTTTCTCCCTCCACAGTCACTAACCACCCACCCTTCTTCCTCCACAGTGACTAACCACCCACACTTCTCCCTCCACAGTCACTAACCACCCTCGTGTACTGCCTCGTGTTAGTTGTTGTAGTGGCTCGTGTAAGTTGTTGTATTGCCTCGTGTTAGTTGTTGTAGTGGCTCGTGAAGTTGTTGTGGTTGATTGTTAGTTTTGTAGTGGCTCGTGTTAGTTGTTGTAGTGGCTTGTGTTAGTTGTTGTATTGCCTCGTGTTAGTTGTTGTAGTGGCTCGTGAAGTTGTTGTGGTTGATTGTTCGTTTTTGTAGTGGCTCGTGTTAGTTTTTGTAGTGGCTCGTGTTAGTTGTTGTAGTGGGTCGTGTTAACTATTGTATTGCCTCGTGTTAGTTGCTGTATTGGATCAAGGGGCCTCGTAGCCTGGTGGATAGCGCGCAGGACTCGTAATTCTGTGGCGCGGGTTCGATTCCCGCACGAGGCAGAAACAAATGGGCAAAGTTTCTTTCACCCTGAATGCCCCTGTTACCTAGCAGTAAATAGGTACCTGGGAGTTAGTCAGCTGTCACGGGCTGCTTCCTGGGGGTGGAGGCCTGGTCGAGGACCGGGCCGCGGGGACACTAAAGCCCCGAAATCATCTCAAGATAACCTCAAGATGGTAATTCTTGTAGTGGCCTGTAGTAGTTTTTGTAGTTACTCGTGGTAGTTCGTGTAGTTGCTAGTGATAGTTCTTGTAGTGGCTCGTGGAAATTGTTGTAGTGGCTCGTAGTCGTAGTTTAATGGATCATGGTAGTTGTTGAAGTGGCACGTGGTCGTAGTTTAATGGCTCAAGGAAGTTGTTTAATGCTCGTGGTAGTGGTTGAAGTGGCTCGAGGTAGTTGTTAAAGTGGCTCGAGGTAGTTGCTTAATGGTAGTTATTGCAATAGCTCGTTGTAGTTGTTGTAGTTGTCTCGGGATAGTTCTTGTAATGGCTTGTGGTGGTTGTTGTAGTGGCTCGTGGTAGTTGCTGAAGGGTAGGTGTTGTAATAGCTGACATTAGGGTTGGTGGTGTTTGATGTAGTGGCTCGTGATAGTTCTTGTGGTGGCTCAACATAGTTGTTGTTGTTGTGGTTCGTGTTAGTTGTTGTACTAGCTAGTGGTAATTCGTGTAGTTGTGCGTGGTACTTGTTGCAGTGATTTGTAGAATTGTCTCTTTTGTGGATTTTATAGTGGCTCGTGTTGTATTCTCTTGTAGAAGGTGTTGTATTAGCTCGTGTTAGTTCTTGTAGTGGTTCGTGGAATTTGCTGTATTACCTTGAAGTAGTTGTTGTATTAGCTCATTGTAGATGATGTATCGGCTCGTGTTAGTTGTTGTATAGGCTCGTGGAAATTGTTGTACTGGCTCTTCCTCCACATTCAGTAAGCACCCACCCTTCTACATCCACAGACAGTAACCACCCACCCTTCTACTTCCACAGTCACTAACCACCCACCCTTCTACATCCACAGTCACTAACAACCCACCCTTCTACCTCCAAGTAGAAACCATCCACCCTTCTACCTCCACAGTCACTAACCACCCACCCTTCTCCCTTCACATTCACTAACCACCCACCCTTCACCTTCACCCTTCACAGTCACTAACCACCCACCTTCCTTCCTCCACAGTAACCACCCACCCTTCTACATCCACATTCAGTAACCACCCACCCTACTCCCTCCACAGTCACTAACCACCCACCCTTCTCCCTCCACAGTCATTAACCTACCACCCTCTTCCTCCACAGTCAGTAACCACCCACCTTCCTTCCTCCACAGTCAGTAATCACCCACCCTTCTACCTCCACAGTCAGTAACCACCCACCCTTCTTCCTCCACAATAACTAACCCCCCACCCTTCTCCCTCCACAGTCATTAACCAACCACCCTCTTCCTCCACAGTCAGTAACCACCCACCTTCTTCCTCCACAGTCAGTAATCACCCACCCTTCTCCCTCCACAGTCACTAACCACGAAACAGCCGCCCTCCACAGTCAGTAACCACCCATCTCCCTCCACAGTCACTACTTACCCACCCTTCTTCCTTCATAGTCACTAACCTCCCACCCTTCTACCTCCGCAGTCACTACCACCCCCTTCTCCCTTCACATTCACTAACCACCCACCCTTCACCCTCCACAGTCACTAACCACCCACCTTCCTTCCTCCACAGTAACCACCCACCCTTCTACATCCACAGTCAGTAACCACCCACCCTACTCCCTCCACAGTCACTAACCAACCACCCTTCTTCCTCCACAATAACTAACCCCCCACCCTTCTCCCTCCACAATCATTAACCAACCACCCTCTTCCTCCACAGTCAGTAACCACCCACCTTCCTTCCTCCACAGTCAGTAATCACCCTGTCTTGATCTCAAACCTACCACCTAGAAGTCTCCTGTAGGTATTTTCACCTCTTGCAACTTAGTTTCCGATTTACTCCTTTCACCTTCCACACAGCCACATGAACCTACATTTGCCCTCTTGGGCCTGGAAATTGTGACCCAAGATTTGAGGCTTGCTTAATCTGTTAATGGGCTGAACATTTTTGGAAGATGGGTGCCTATCCCAATCCCTGTAATAAAGGAATGTTCGGGTGATTGCACCACAGTGTGGATGGCAGAGTAGCCACATCCCTTTAGCATATGTTGATCACACTGCTCTACTAATATCTAACATTCTCTAAGTTAACTTTTTGAAACTTATTTTTTTTGTATATACTTCTGGCTATTAGGTACGTCATAAATATGTGTAGTACAGTATACATATTAAATTTATTGTATCTTCAAAAATTTGTCTATTTTAATATGAATATTGTATTGGTTACATTATAGATTTAGGCCTAATTTTACTTAAGGTAAGCAGAGTAAAGCAATAGGTATACTTAAGTCAGTTTGCTAAGTTAGTTTTGTTTCAAATTACAAAAAATTTCATGTTTATTAAATTGAGCATGTTTATCATTCTGTTGAATTTAATTTTTAACAGATTTAAGAAAATTTGGGCAGTTATAGAAAACAAATAGGTACAACTGTATGTATATTCATGCACTACTATATGTATATCTATATATATATAATAAATATCTATATAATATATCTATATCTATATAATATATCTATATCTATATAATATATCTATATCTATATAATATATCTATATCTATATATTATATCTATATATTATATCTATATATTATATCTATATATTATATCTATATATTATATCTATATATTATATCTATATATTATATCTATATATTATATCTATATATTATATCTATATATTATATCTATATATTATATCTATATATTATATCTATATATTATATCTATATTATATCTATATATATATATATATATATATATATATATATATATATATATATATAATATATATATATATATATATATATATATATATATATATATATATATAATGTCGTACCTAGTAGCCAGAACTCACTTCTCAGCCTACTATTCAAGGCCCGATTTGCCTAATAAGCCAAGTTTTCCTGAATTAATATATTTACTATAATTTTTTTCTTATGAAATGATAAAGCTACCCTTTTCACTATGTATGAGGTCAATTTTTTTTATTGGAGTTAAAATTAACGTAGATATATGACCGAACCTAACCAACCCTACCTAACCTAACCTAACCTATATATATAGGTAAGGTTAGGTTAGGTAGCCAAAAAAAGCTAGGTTAGGTTAGGTTAGGTAGGTTAGGTAGACGAAAAAACATTAATTCATGAAAACTTGGCTTATTAGGCAAATCGGGCCTTGCATAGTAGGCTGAGAAGTGAGTTCTGGCTACTAGGTACGACATATATATATATATATATATATATATATATATATATATATATATATATATATATATATATATATATATATATATATATATATATATATATAGAATCTATAATAGAATCTTTGATCTAATATTATATATATATTTATATATATATATATATATATATATATATATATATATATATATATATATATATATATATATATATATATATATATATATATATATAAATATATATATAATATTAGATCAAAGATTCTATTATGAATCTTCTCCGTTTCTCATGTTCTTTACTTGAAAACTTGGTTGAAAAATGAACTCTCCAAATGTTATTTTACTATTTGTAATGGCTTTACACTAAGAGATGTGTTTTGTTGTACCTGTCAACATTTTCAAAGGCAGAGGTGAAGTGTATATAAGTTAGCTTTTATATAACTGAATATATAACCAGGCAGGGTGAGGTGTTGGGACAATAGGCCTCTCTTGCAGTTTCCTTCTTACATTCTTATAAGGATTTGATCAGTATACTGTATATTCTGCTTTGGTCTTGAAGATGCTAGAATGTACTCGAGTGTGATTGTTTGATTTGTAGTGGTTCGTTGATGTCTAATATTATAATGTTGTTGTATCTGTTGACTATTTGGGTGTTGTTGGTCAGGATCTCTGGTGATGATATGGTTTTGTGTAGAAATTATGTTCTCTAATGGAGCCTTGTTTGTGCATTGGCAGGCATCTTGAAAGAAATGGTGATGTCTTGTCTATTTATTGAGATCATTGAGGATGGCACTCCCCAAGTGGGCATGTGAAGGCATAGACGATATTTGTTTCTTTTAAGGAATTTTGCTTGGTGTTGGGAGGGTTTTCATGAGCATGTTGGTTTTCTTGCTCCTGTAGTAGATTATCATTGATCTTTTGGATGGTGTCCTTAAGGTTCATATTTTTATCAGTAGGACCAAGAAGGCCACCAACTTGCTCCTGAAGAACCTTCCCTACACCAAGCAAAGCTCCTTGTAAGAGACTAATGTCGTCTATGCCTTCACGTGTCCACTTGGGAATTGTTGACAACAATTGACCTAGGTCGAGCCTGGCCCCAAAGTGGGCTCGGGCAGTAAAACTCCCAAAAGACTCTCCAGGTATGCTCCAGGTAATCTCGATATACAGGCAAAAAGTTTTTACTCCTATTATGCTCGAGACAAAATCTATCAAAGTGCCCGACAATGCACAAACAACAAGGTTCCATCAGAGACCATAATGTTTGCACAACTGGATCATCACCAGAGAGATCCAGACAACGAGCAAATAATTTTCATATACAACAGATGATGATTAGACGTTGGTGAAGCACTATATACCAACAATCTCAACCCATTATAAACAGCAAGTTTACACTCTGGTACATTCTTCCATCTTCAAGAAAGACAGAATATCCAGCAGACTGCTCCACCCTTCATAAAACCATAAGTAAGGAAATTACAAGAGGCCAATTGGTCCTTACAATACCTCACTTCACCCCATGCTTCTTGGTTATATATTTGGTTGCTCAAGTTAGCTTGTATACATTTTACCTCACCTGCCCTTGAAAAATTTGACAGGCTCAACGATGCACATCACTTCGTGTCGGGTCATATAAAACTGTAAAAGGAGTTTTGGACAATTAATTTTTAAAGTGCCTTCTCAAGTCCTCACAAAGAACTCGAGAAATAGAGAAAATTTGTTCTATAATCGTTGATCTAACCCTTTTATCATATTTAATAACATTTATATATTTATATTTTCCCTACAGTAATTTGCAGTGATAGTTTTAATTTGGTTTATGAAGGGATGTATTATTAATGATTATTAAATCCTCATTTTTTTCAGAAGGTGGGTGGTTGGAATCAGCTGACTGGAATGGTCAAAACCGAGCGCATGGACAGTATAGATGAGCGTCGTCTTTTAGAGCAGCAGCAACAGCAACGACAGGAAGAAGCTATACGTCGTGCTCAAGAACCTGAAAAAATGGTTCATGATAGCATATACAGATATTTTCGAGATTCTGATAGAGGAAGGGAACCTCAAATCAAAATGCGTTATCCCCCACCAGCTCACTTATCTAAACCTCCCGTGGAAAAGCCCACAGCTCCTGCAGGTTTGCCTAAACTTGCAGAACCAAGCTTCAATCTTGGCAACTACCCATCAAACTACCTTCCTAAAGAAGCGAAGCTTCAACATACGTCTGAAAGGGTACCCTACTCACAGTATCATGATCCAAGGGATAAAACATCTGTTATCATACAGCCAGAAGTGAAGTATGAGAAAGCTCCACCACATTCTGTAAGTCCTAAGCAACGTCCCCCTGAAAGATCTAGTCCATACCCACCTGGCTCAGCGTACAAATCACATGATCCATCTCCATCCCTACACAGAAGCAACACCTCGCACCATCCACCGTCTTTGCCTCATAGTGTGGAGTTGACGAAAGCCAGGCAGCCACAGTCATCTCCACATTCTTCCCCTTCACCAGCCCATCCTGATCGTTATTTTCCTCCAGGGACCAGGCCACCACCCACAACATATTCTTCTAATCTTATTGCTGCTGGGCTGGTTCCCAATCCAATTCATGTTTCCTCCGTCTCTGCAAAGTCCAAGGTTAGCTCACCTCCTCCCCAAATATATGGGAAACCTGGCATTACCACGGGTACTCCTGTTTGTCGCGTTGATTCAAGACCGACTCAACCTGTTCCTTTAACAAGTAAAGCTCCAGTCACGTGTCCTCCACCTGCTCATTCAGGAAGAGGATCTCTTAGTGAATCCAGGCCTCCAATGCCTTCCCATGAACAGAGGCCTCAAATGGATAGAGTTCCATATGATGCTCGTATCTATCCGCCCACAGTACCTTCTCCACACCATAAACATGTAGTGGCCCCAGGTCCTCCTCCTGTAAGAATGCCTGCAGCCACATCTCCACATCTTGCAACCCCTCACATTACCCCACATCCTTCTCCACAGCCAACACAAACACAACCACTTGACTTAGGTACTCGTGAAGACACTGCATCTCCTAGCAAAAGAAGAACCCAAACACCCACTCCACAGGACCCCAAGAAAGCCAAGTTTGAAACGACTAATAATCAGCCATTATTATCTCGGGTATCGGAACCTAGTCCTCTGTACCCAACTGCTGCCACTACTATTACTACAGTGGAAAACACTGCTGTGTCAGCAAATTTGTCACGTGTGGCAAGCCCAGCTTCGCGTCCGCCCAGTCAGCCTCCCCCTGCCACTACCCCAACGTTGCAACGTACAGAAAATTCTTCTTCTCCCGGAACAAATAAAGTACCTGAACCCGAGAAGAGTAGTAGTCCAGGTCCAGTAGGTGGATATGTGCACAAGCTTAAAAAGGCCTGGCTCCAGAGACATGAAAATACGCCGGATGCTCTTCCCCCTACCTCTGCTTCGGCGGGTCTTTCAACTAGAGTAGCAACACCACCTCCGGCCAGTACTACAACTGCATCCTCAAAACCAACTACAACCACCATTACAACTGTTAAAACTGAATCTAAAACTATTGCACGTAAGCCAAAAGTTGTGAATAGCATACCTAATGGGCATAGTCAAGATATAAAAGAGGGCGACTCGAGCTCGACCGACTCTGAAGGAAGTACCACACAAAAATCTAAAAGAGGTAAAGGAAAAAGAAAATTAAAAAAGATGAAGAGGGGTAGTGATAGTAATAGTGACAGTGAAAAAGATAGTGATGCTAGTGAAACAACTATAAAGAATTCTGGACGTTTACCTTCAAAGCCAGATTCTGAACCTAAAAAGAGAGGAAGAAAGCCAAAATCTAAACAAGAAAAGGACAAGGAAGATGGTCCAAAGCCAAAAAAATCCAAAGAGGAGCCCCCACAAAATGATCCTCTGCAGAAACCTCCCGTATCTCAGTTAAAGAAAACAGGGGAGAGCTTCTTGCAAGATGGATCATGTTATGAGGTGGCTCCCAAACTGCCCAAATGTCGTGAGTGTCGTTGGACTGCGCACCAGAGAAACAAGAAAATGCCCAATATATTTTGCCGTTTTTATGCCTTCCGTCGCCTTCGCTACACCAAAAATGGACAGCTAGCAGTTGCTGGCTTTTCTGATCCCATTAAGGATGCATATGGAGAAGATCTCAAGCTGTGGGTGCCAGACATTGATAGGCCTCCAAATGATCTGGATGTTGATACCAGCAAGTTCCTGTTGACCCATGTTGGTGACCAGTTTTGTGACTTGGTAGAACAAGAGAAAGAAGCAATGGCTCTCCACATGGGTGATGGTAAGTTTATTTTATCAATTCAAGAAAATGCATTTGTATATTGAATAAACAATAAAATCAATACTTTGGTAACTTATGTAAATATTGTTATTCCCATGACTGAGATTTATAATAAAGCACCATGATTTTTGGGCAATAATTGTTTTGGCATCAGTTAACTCTGATGCAAAACTTTTCTTTTTTGACACTTAATTTCTCCACCTTACTTGACTTTTTTTCTGCATCATTCTCTCTTCTAATAATCTATCTCTGGATTTTTATCATATTGTTAAAGGATGTGTAATGTTTTTATAATTAAGGTTTACTATTGAAAGTTGTATCAGCTTAATTACTATTTAAATGAATTTTATAAATGTCATTAAATGTTCCATGTTTTGTTTAAAAAACAATGATACTTATGATGCAGGCAGTTTGGCAGGCCTGTTTTTCTTGAGAATAATATCCTAGGTAGGGGAGCAGAGGAGTAGGGTGCAAATGACTTGAACCAGCTGTCTAGTGGATTATGACGCTCATTTTCTGATCCAAAGTGGGAAGAATAACAAAGTTATCCACTGTGGATGTGACACCCAAGTGCTTGCCATGCATTTTACCCCATAAACCTGTTTCTTTTTTAGGTCTGAACTGGTTGGCTGCATGTATAGCTTGTTGCACCAGAGCTCTCTGCAGTTGCATTGATACCATTTTTTTATAGCAAATAATTTATTACCACAAATGATAAAATGCCATTTGTGCATATTTATACACCGTATGTATATATAAAAAGCACACTTTGACTGCTATAAGGCAGAGAAAAACTAAATTAAGGCTGGACTCATTCAGCCTTATTGAACTCGATGAATGGAGTTCATCGCCATTCTCCTCCTGAGACCCACCTATATTTCCACCAATTTGATCAATCTATTTGCAGAAAATACCCTGTAATCTTTCTCCTAACTAGTACATAGCAGTATCGATAGTCAGACCACCACTAGTCCCTCTGAGGGTTTTATGAATGTCATTGGCAATTCCTTGTCATGTTCATCAATCTTATATCCTCATCTTGTATATACAGATACAAGATTTCAGAATTGTTTCTCCACAATGTCTGTAAAGTTGTTTGCTTACACCTAGTTGTAAATTTGGATCGTGTGTTTTGATTTCTGTGATCACTGTTTTCTCCTCTGTTGTCCACCAAAACTGAGATATTTCTAAACGAACAGATTGATTGTTTGGATGGATATGGGTCCCTTATGTAGTCTTTGGAGACATACTTGGCCTCCTTATGGCTTTTGCATGCATTCCATACCATGCTCCTGGATCAGTGTTCATATAGTGGTTCTAATTGCAATTTGTATGTCCTGCTAACTCGGGGCAGTTGATTGTGGCTTGTGGAGCCGCCCCTTTCTTGCCATAGGATAAGCGATAATTGATAAGCATCCCATCATAAAAGGATTTGGCCTGTGGTCTTGTTAAGGCACAGAATTCTGCCCATACCCACCTGGCTTTGACTTGTTTATAAGTTGAGCTATGTTTATTAACCTTCAGCAAAAGTTAGATTAATATTTCAGCAAAAGTTAGATTAATATTTGTGTTTAGTGGCAACGACCATTTTTCATGGTGCCAGAATTTTGTTTGTGGTCACTGCATTCTTTAGCTACTAGTTTTAGGCTGCACAGTACTTAATGTTGTTAAAAATAAGATATAGTGATGATGTACTGTGTATGTCTTGGCATCTGCAGTTCTGTTGAGAACCATAGATTCTTGGTCACTAACACATTCGGTACTTTGCAAATCCCTAATCTGATGGTGGATGCAGGAGAGCTGATTTTGGTGTTATGATACTTATCACTAGTGACTTTACAATACTTTACTACTTTACATTCTCCCTATGAGTTTTTTCCCAGGTTTCTTATATGTTATGATTTCACAGGATTTTATTTTACCTTAAAAAAATGTTTGGTGCAAAATCTGGAAAATGCCTTCGTGCAGTGGCTTGAAACTTTGAACGCTTGTATGTGGTGATGCAAGTAATGTGGGTGGGGAAATTAAGACCTTGATCTGTATCTTTAAAAGTAAATAAGTATAACTGTACTTTAAATGTACAAATCTGTTGCTATGGAATGCTCCCAGTTGTCGGCAACAAACAATATTTCAACCCTGAAGAGTATGTATCATAAAATGCACCATATACCAGATGTAAATTTTATATTCATGACCATACTAGTTTTAATAGACATTTCTAATTTCTTAACAAATACATTTATTCATTCACCTATTGATTCCCGTTAGAATGTTTCCCACAGTCTTAGTATGGGGTGGCATGAGGGAAAGGGAAGTGGAAATATAGTACAATACAGTAATGTGTGGTTAAAGATTTTTAAAACATAATGGTCTAGTCATAAATTGTTATGAGAAATTGGTCAGATGAAATGCTTATTTCTGATGTGCAGAATGACTAAAAAATTATGGATTTTTACTTAGAATTTGTATAATATAACCATACAGTATTTAATTTTAGCTGATTAATTTCACTGATTTGTTTCCAAATTGGGTGTATATATGTAGTGAAATCTTGGTTCCAATCCCCACTTTCCCCTCCCACACCAGTACATTTTGATTATATAATTTCTTACTTTTCCCTACGACCTTCTTGTAGTATCAATCACCACCTCTTATCTCTTTTGGCTTTCATTTTTTCTCCATCCTCTTAACACTAACCTCTTGCCTGTACTTGTTACACCAATCTGTACTCCTTACATTACCCTATTCGCATCCCAAGATATTCCAGCTCAGGATCTCTTCTCTCCTTTTTTTACAATTGCCTTTGATACAGAAACATTGTTATTAATATTAATGTTGTATGAGTATTTTTCACCAATTTGCAGCAGGAGTACTTATGAATTAATTTTTTTGCAGATACTGTAGTGGCATGGAAACGAGTTGTGCAGGGAGTTCGTGAAATGTGCGATGTGTGTGAAACGACGTTATTTAACATCCATTGGGCATGCAGTAAATGTGGCTTTGTGGTTTGCATAGACTGTTATAAGGGTCGAAAGAATGGAACAGTTAAAGTGTGGGATGAAGGGGGAAAAGATCGTGATGAATACTCATGGCTATTGTGTGCTTCTAGACTTCCTCATGAACAGGATAAACTAATGCTTACGCAGATTATATCTGGTAATGCACTCCTTGATCTGGGTAGGAAAGTGCACGAGGTGCGGAATCAGTGGGGCATCCCTCAGTATTGTGATTGTACAGAGGCTAAAAAGTACAAAGACCAAGCACCTCAAGATGACAAGAAGAAAGTCAATGGTGTGAACAAAGATCTGCTCAAGGACATTAAGAAAGAACCTAAGACAGAACTATTTAATGGAATTATAAAGCAGGAGAAGACAGAGAAGGTTAATAGCAAAGATGAAGAGATGTCCAACTCCCCTCTTAACTTCTTTGCTGATGTTGCGTTATCCAGTGACAAACGTGAGAGTGAGGTGAGTAAATGATTTATCATATAGTAGGTACCTTTTATATATGAAATTGTAGTGAAGCTAGATGGATTATTGCTATCATGATCATTGAGAACATCAGTTAATATGTTTTACAACATGGCAGCCTTAACTGGTTTCATGTGATCACATCACATAGTTGTTTGGTATTCTATTAAAATGTTATGGGCTGGATAGTTTTATCGAAAGAATTCTCCTTGGTATAAAAATCTTGGTTGTGAACAGGGTTTCACATAAGCTTCTTATTGCTAACAAAGTATTCTAATAGGTTCATAGCTTGAACTACAGATAGTGAATTTGCCAGTTGGTATACAACCTATTGGTTGCTAGTACTCGCCTAGTTATACTCGCCCAGTTGTGCTTGCGGGGTGGGGGTTGAGCTTCGGCTCTTTGGTCCCGCCTCTTAACTGTCAATCTACTGGTGTAGAGATTCTTTAGCTTCTTGAGCTCTATCATATTTACATTTGAAACTGTATATGAAGTCTGCCTCCATACGGCAGTGGAGTGGCATTGCTGTACTCATTCCTTGTGTATAACAATGAATGGAAACTTGAACACTTTTTAGGTGACTAAATGCTGGAATGCTGATATTGCCAACATGGTGCATTTTACTGAAATTGCTTTTGGAGCTCTTTCCTGGCGTTATTATGCCTGTTAAATTTAGTTTCCTTTGAAGAAATTTACAAATCAGAAACATAGTGAATGGAATAACATGCTTGGTGGGACTTGTCACTTACCAACATCTTGACTTTCTCTCTTCACTCAGTCCTCTGTTTCCTACGTGTCAAATACTCGAGTATTTAAGCATTACTTAACATCTTCTCAAATATCTCCTGTTACACAGCTTGTTTTTCTAACTCTTTGTTTGTCTTTAGTGTGGGAGGACAGTCTTTTAAGACTTCCGGGCAGTCTAGAAAGATGTAATCAAACTATGATTCTCGTGCCGAGTCTGGTCAATCTTGTCATAGAACTTGGTGTGATTTGTAAGGTATGCCTTTCTATTTCGTAGCCCCTCAAGGAACGGCTATCTGCTTTTGCGATAAAAAAACCCTTCATAAAATGGCTCATTTACTGTACATCTTGAGGTTATCTTGAGGTTATCTTGAGATGATTTCGAGGCTTTTTAGTGTCCCCTTTTTTTAGTGTCCTCTTTTTAGTGTTTTTCTTACATGCAAGAAAAAATGAATGAAAATACAAAGAAAAGCACAAACATCCAAGTACTCACCTAGTTGTGCTTTTGGGGGTTGAGCTTTGGCTGTGTATGTCTTTTCATACATATTGAGAGGGGGGTGAGTGGAGTCTATGGTCACATTGCTACATAATTTTCCTTATCGTATAGGGGGTGAGGGCTCTGATGTTTGTTGGAGGTTTCACTTCAGTTTATGCAGTGTGTGGATCAAATACTTATGTACACATAATTGACTAAAAGAGTGATTGCAGGTCTATATGCAGTACTCATTTTAATGTGTTCACCTGTATTTCATGTAAGTTTGTTCCTAGCACAGATCAAAGGACGTGTCTTGCATCCCACTCCTTTGCTCCAATTCTCTCGGGGAATGTTGTCCAGAAACAAACACTGGTGAGAAAGACCAAATTGAAATTTTATGATAATTGCAAGTACAGTACACAATAACTTTATCACATAGTAAACAATTAAGAACTATAGTTCAGTACTATTTATTTGTGAGTCTTGGTTAATTCCAGTACATCAGTATACATTATCTATATATGGTTATAATACGTACATTCTATAAAAATGAACTGATATTAACTAAAATCAACACACGACAATAACCACGTTATCCCGGGATTAACACATGATCTTTTAATTTTGCAATTTTGTTTTTAATGTCCATAATGTCTTGGTCAATAATAATGGGTAGCAAATCACCGAATCAATTGAATATATTAATTGAGTTAACTAAGACACTAAGGCAATGAGATGTTCATGTTAAATGGGAAGGCTTAAAGGCCAGTTAGTAAATAGTTTGTTATACACACATGAACTTATAACATTATTGAGCCTAATAAACCTTGTTTAGTATCTGTTCTGTAAGTTGTGGATGGAAGTAACTTTGACAGTTTGTCCTTTCGGCATATTAAAGTTGCTGACCACCCATACAGGGTGCAAGTATTTCCTTAGTTCTGTGATATGATTGTGTTTCCTGCTTCCACTGATGCTCTCATGTATTTTCTTTCCATGATGAGTGTCCTTGTCTATCTTTTCTATTTCCTTTATTCTGTTAGATTTAGGTCCATTACCCTGTCCTCGTATGGCCCTAGTCTTCTCGTGCCTCACGAGGTGCAGAAGCCACGTAGGTCGTGTAAATTGTCTTTGAAGAGTTCTCGTTTAGCTTTTTAAATTCTGTTCTTATGTGTGTCAACTTTCCTATATGCTGCTGCTGTTATCCTGTTTGTGTGTCTTTTGTTAGGGGGTGTTGGAATTATATTCATTCCCAAGTCCTCTTTCTTTTTTCTGATTCCTGTAATTTTTCTTCCTCTTGTTGGGGCTGAATATTTAGCAATTATTTTTGTTCCAACTTTTGCAGCTTATTAAGGTCTTTGGTTTTTAATTCATTAGTTTTGCATCTTCTGCAAACACTGACATATAAAGGCTCACTCCCTCTGGTAGGCGATTCTATATCGGCACCTTTCAGATTATGACCCTTTGTTTCCTGTCTGGAAGGTCTTCCAGTGCATCCTGGAAACCTAAGCGTAGTTTCAGGATAAGAGCTATGCTCCTAAATGTCCTATCCAGGTGGTGGCACTTGTGGTATACCATCTTCCCAGTACTCTGTTCTGTAATGCTCAGACACTCCCGATAATTTTGGCACCCACCACCACCTCGCTTGTTCCAGCCATCTACCACTCTGCTTGCAAAAGTGAACTTTCTAACTTTTTTTTGGTAGCTTTGTTTCCTAAATTTGAATTTATGACCCCATTAAACTTGATGTTGCAATTTCAAGTATTCTATGTAAATGTCGATTCCTGGTATAGTACAATACTATTTTATACACTGATCATATCACCTCTTTTTCTTTTATCTTTTAGCTTTGGTATGTGTAACACCTAGTTCAGTTTCTCCAGCTATCCCTGCTCCTCGATCTTGTACATCAGTATTTTGTGAGGAATGGCATCAAATGCTTGGTGTATATTGATCGAGCATGACTTTCCCCCTCTAAATCCATGCTACTCATCGTTTGTGAAGTTTATCTCATTACTCTAGAGGGTACATTTTAATGTAATACCACATATGCATTTGAAAATAAAATTAATAAGTACTCCTCATCAAATCCATTTCTTATATTCTTCGTACAGTATTACCATAAGGTTTTCATAAACAAACCCGAGTTTGGATCTAATCATCAGCTGCTGTTTTAATTCCTTTGGAATTTATTTGTAATATTCAATATAAACAGGCAGGAAGTAATTTTTAACAAATGCATAATTTCCAAGAGAAACAAATTGTTTACTACATGCATTTTTATTATTAAGAGTCAAGTTATAATAGTTTCAATAGTAAGGTATTTTTAGTCCACCTTGTACAAATTTAAAAGCCACTCTCTAAATGTTTGTTGGTCCATAGTCTTTATTAGAAACATGGCCCCCTAGAACATTTTGTATGATCTCTCTTCTCTTGAGAATTCTTTTAGGTCTTGGCAGTACCCGATCACTTAAGGTTAAGAATCGTTAATCGTTCAAATTAACAGCTCTACGGATGCTATTAGGTGCCTGAATACACAAACAAATGTCCTACTTTGATTGTAACCTTCGCATCATTACAACATGCACATCATTGTAACATTTTAACTGCTTTGACCCTCTTGGGTTTCTCCACAAACTTAAATTTTATGGGTTGTGAGGATTCTTTGCATCACTGTTCTCCTTAATCTGAATGTCACTATTATTATTATTATTTATTATTATTATTATTATTATTATTATTATTATTATTATTATTATTATTATTATTATTATTATTATTATTATTATTATTATTATTATTATTATTATTATTGTTATTGTATTTATTATTAATGTTGTTGTTGTATTGTAGTTTTATATTTGAAAGAATGTTCATAAATGTGGTCTTTCAAGTACAATATTTTTCCCATCCCTCTCGTAAATTAAAGCGTAAAGAGCGTAAATTTTATTAGACGTGAGAATTGTAATTGCCCTAATTGATTTGTAAAGGTTTTTACTTCTTATATTAATTATATCTTGTCTATCAGCCTTCCTACATTACAAATTTATTAATTTGTGCATAATTAATAAACACATTGTTATTTTGCAGAGTTCTGATTCTGACTCAGATTCTGATTCTGACGAGAAAGAGGGCAACTTTTCCACATTACGGAAGCTATTAATACAGCCAAATGGAAATACGAAGGAAGAATCTGGGATCAGCACAAAGCCCAGCAAGGAGAGTAAAAAGAAGCCCAAATTGGACACTGTGGATGAAATCATATCTAGTGTAATTGAACATACTTCTAGTAAAGAGGATGTGAAGGACAACAATCAGATAGTGCTCAAACATTTCGTCAGAAAGTAAGTTGGAATTTTGTTTATTGTTTTAATACCTAACATGCAGCAATTAATTTAGATGCCCCCCCAAAAAAGAAGAAAAACAAAAAAATCCTCTTAGAATGATTAATTTAGATGCAAAATACACTGAAAAGTGGAAATTGGATGGAATGTTTACATTTGTAGTCTGTTTTGTGCACTGAACAAATTGAATGTATATATATCAGTAAAAAATAGGAAACCTCAAAAGCCCTAATGGCCGTACATGGCAGCTCTTATTTAAATGAATGATGCAAATATTAATGGCTTCCTATTTATATTGTGCATGTAAATATGAGTTGCCTCTTAGCCTATTCCAGGCAGCTTCTATTTATTTCATGGATAAATTAATGAAATATGAAATAAGGATGAGCCCGGCGAGTTTAATAAACCCTGCACTGCGCACTTGTTTTTGGCAAAACTTTCATAGTGCAATTGTTAAGGACACATTTTTTTTTTTCTAAATGTTCAGGTAAAGTTAATGTCAATGTTTCCAAACTCCACCATTTTCATTTCAAATCACAGAGTGACGAAAACATTAAAAAGACATTAAAATATAGGCTAATTAAAATAAATAGCACAACCCCCCCCCTTGCGCGCGCACACACACACACAAAAAAAAAAAAAAAAAATAAGATTAGGCAAGAAAGAGAAGGCTGGGTAGACTGCATTTTCTTGGATTGTCGGAAAGCCTTTGACACAGTACCACATAAGAGGCTGGTACATAAGCTGGAGAGACAGGCAGGTGTAGCTGGTAAGGTGTTCCAGTGGATAAGGGAGTACCTAAGCAATAGGAAGCAGAGAGTTACGGTGAGGGGTGAGACCTCAGATTGGCGTGAAGTCATGAGTGGAGTCCCACAGGGTTCTGTACTCGGTCCTATTTTGTTTCTGATATATGTAAATGATCTCCCGGAGGGTATAGATTCATTTATCTCAATGATTGCTGACGATGCCAAAATTATGAGAAGGATTAAGACAGAGGAGGACTGCTTGAGGCTTCAAGAAGACCTATACAAGCTGAAGGAATGGTCGAACAAATGGTTGTTAGTTTAATCCAAGCAAATGTAATGTAATGAAGTAATGAAGATAGGTGTAGGGAGCAGGAGGCCAGATACTAGGTATCGTCTGGGAGATGAAATTCTTCAAGAGTCAGAGAGAGAAAAAGACTTGGGGATTGACATCACGCCAGACCTGTCCCCTGCAGCCCATATCAAGAGGATAACATCAGCGGCATATGCCAGACTGGCCAACATAAGAACGGCATTCAGAAACTTGTGTAAAGAATCATTCAGAACTTTGTATACCACATATGTCAGGCCAATCCTGGAGTATGCAGCCCCAGCATGGAGTCCATATCTAGTCAAGGATAAGACCAAACAGGAAAAGGTTCAAAGGTTTGCCACCAGACTAGTACCCGAGCTGAGAGGTATGAGCTACGAGGAGTGGCTAAGGGAATTAAACCTCACTTCGCTGGAAGACAGAAGAGTTAGGGGGGACATGATTACCACATTCAAGATTCTCAAGGAAATTGTTAGAGGTAGATAAAGACAGGCTAATTAACACAAGGGGCACATGCACTAGGAGACACAGGTGGAAATTGAGAGCCCAAATGAGCCACATAGATATTAGAAAGAATTTTTTTTAGTGTCAGAGTAGTTGACAAATGGAATGCATTAGGCAGTGATGTGGTGGAGGTTGACTCCATATACAGTTTCAAGTGTAGATATGATAGAGTCCAATAGGCTCGGGAACCTGTACACCTGTTGACAGTGTACAGGTTTTGGTTTGACAGTGTTACAGTTGGTCTTGGTTGTGCTCATTCTGTATTTCATAATTATATAATGTATTTAGGACATTCTTGGTTACTATTCGTAAATGTTTAGGGAAAGATTTAAATCACCACAGATCATTTTCTTCATATTGCATTGTGACGAGAATGAAAATTATGGAAGTTTTTGTTGGTAGGTTTTCTGAAGGCTTTGAACTTGATTGACCATCTTTCATTATTAGGGGGTTTCAAAGTAGTTGTTGTTTTTTATTTCTATTTGATCCTAAAATAATCTGTATGATGATTAGGACATCATTAACATTCATGCCATTTCATAATACTGTACTAGGAAAGATGCTGGAAAATTGTTGTGGCTTCAAGGGGTAAACTACTAAGCAGTTGCCATAATTGGAGACCCCCCCATTCCTGCGTTAAATTGTTGTCAAGGGCTTTCTATTTGTCCCCCCTTGAGTATTAGTGTTATGTTTTTTCCAGATGATTGGGATTTGATTGTTGCTGCTGGAGGTGGCTAGTTTATTGTGCACCCCATACTCATCCTGTGAGCGTTAGTGCAAAAGCATTACAGAGGGCACAAAAGGTCTTTATTAGACCTCATCTTAGATTATTACATAAACAATTTCATCTATCCTTCACACCTTATAGTTACATGTCGGCTAGTTACAGAGAATGTTCTATTTCAAGAGCTATATATTTACAGTAAGTCATTATACATTAACTCTTGGGCTGCTAAGGGTCATAATGGCTTCAACATCCACAGGCACAAAAAAAAAAATCCCCAAAATTCTCTCGTCTTATAAAAGTGTTTGTTCATTTATGTTCCCAGATCACGGGAAAAATAAAAAAAAATCGTAGGTGGTATATTTTGGGTGCACTAGGGTGGGGAAGTCAGGCAAAAAAAAGAGGTGTTGACAGAGCCAGTCGCCAGACAAGGTCTGCTCCTCCCGTGCTGTCAGGTGGGGGTTGCCACAAAGATATTATTACCTAATTATTTCAATGTCTCCGACTGATTTTTTCTTTTTTCTTTATTTTTTGCAGTAATATATATATATATTTTTTTTGCAGTAATAGTATTCAGTAGTGTGTATAATGTGTGAACCATCGCTGTACTCAAAATTATTGTATTCATATTAGTGATTCAATTATGTTAATTAATAAAACAATAAACAAATAGCTTTGCTGTTATTACACTATATAACACAGGTTATATGTATATATCTGCATGTTTTACTCACCATAACAAACCACTAATTTGGTATTGTGAGTCAAAAAGCAACGAGGAGTGACCGCCACATACCAGCCAGCCACTCGCTGCCACTCCCTCCCTCAACAACACCTCACTCGCCCACATTCTCCTCCCATGATACTGTTTTCGCATTTATTCACTATACACAGACGTTATATATAAGTATTTACATGTTTTGTTCACCATAACTGTACATCTAAGCTTGTATGGTGAGTAAAGGCAGTAAGACATAGCTACTCACACAGTCAGCTGGTGGCGGCCGCCCTCAAGGCCAGACGCACTAATATTTCTCCTCCAACAATACTGCTTGTGTTATTATATTATAAACACACATTATATATAAGTATCTACATGTTTTATTCACCATACCTGTACAAATAAGCTAGCATGGTTCCCAAAGACCATAGTGGCCACCAGTAAACAAGACATATCACGCAGACAACGCACCTCCCTCACCAAAATGGCGGCCCCCAACATACTCCTATTGCTGTTATTACACTCTATACATACGTTATGTATAAAGTATCTACATTTGTGTTCATAGTGAACCACTAAGCTGGTGTGGTAAGTCCAGTCAATAAAAGGTGGCCACACACAGAAGACGATGCCACCTCCCTCCCTCCCTCAACATTACTCCTCCCACCATGGAGCACAGCGCTAAATATCACCACAATCCTGCTATTATCAGAATCCTGGTCAGTTTTATCACAGTCGGGGGTCTTCTTCTGTAATACTATCATTGCTATATAATAGCATGAACATATATATTTTTACATTTTTAGGCGATGTGGTCACAAGCTGAACAGCGGTTCTGTGAGCTCATGCTGCATGCGTCAGCCTTGGTGGCTCGCTCAGTACTGAAGCTCACACCCAGGAATGTTAATGTTGGGCCACGATTTTTTTTCTTGGTGGCATCTGTCAACTATCAGTCATGGGTGCACTATAGCTGCCCCTATCCCACGTGGGGCGTTTAAATCAAGGCGCTAGACACTTGAACAACTATTAATGTATTGCACAGTTCCGGTTTTCTTTCTCAAATCATCTATATATGTATTGTGCGGTCTAAGGGTTAATGGTAAGTGTTATCGCTAATACATAATTGTTTGAACAATGGAGATATTACAGTCATAGGGGTAACTGCTGTTTATTATTAGTCTTCACAATACTGAGTTAATTAATCTCATATGTCATTTATCTACTGGGAGCGAAATATGGATACAGCGCAAGGATTTCAGGTATTTTTATCCTTGGTAATAAGATAGGTTGCCATATCATACAGCATGAGCTTAGATTTATCTCTAAATGGCTCAATTTTACTACAATCCAAGATATCGTGTTTGAGTGTGTCCCTGTCTTTGTCCTCACACTTTACTTCATCTAGATCCCTATACAAGCCAAACTGCCAGAGATACTTGTAGCCAAGTCTTATTCGATCTGTGACATCTAAGTCTACTGACTTTGTTACTTGCCCCATACACATGTTTTACTTCACAAATTTCATTGTGATAAACAATGAACCTGCTGATTCCAATTTGCACTGTTCTACTTTCTTCAAATCCATCAAGGAGTTTTCGTCTAATGACACTTTTAAGGGACCTATTTGATTACTCAAGATTCCGTTCAGTACTGTCTTTATTTACTGCAACCTTAGCAAGGGCGTCAACTTTTATCATGTTCCTGCAGGCCAATGTGAGAAGGAATCCATAACATTTTTATATTTACACTGTTGCTAAGTATGCTTATATATCTATGTCTGGCTTCTGAGACAAGCACATTATTACTTGATTGCGAATTGTTTATTGCCAATAGTGAGGAAAGGGAGTCGGAAATAATTAAGCTGTCTACTTCAGTGTTGTCAATAATTTTGAGTGCTACCAACTCTAGCTTACATTGTGGATGCCCAGTTACTAATTCGTATATTCCTTTGAATTGTGTTATCATCGGGCTGATGAGCAATAACAGCACTTCCTGCCCTCCCTGTAGCTGTATTGAGTGATCCATCAGTGTATATGGTCTGTGTTATGTTGTTTTCAGCTTGTATATTGTGAATGTGTTTTATGGTGCTTAATTTAGCAGCAAGCTGAACATGAGGGTTGTTTGTGATTAGTTTCTTGATGGGGTATGCAGGGGTCAGGATGTCAAAAGGTACTATCTGCCAGGGTGGAAGGAAGTGCTGTACTCTTTCATCTGTATATACATCATGCAGTCCCATCATTTTAATATGAGTGGCTGTTCTTCGAATCCATTTTGACTCGTTGGTTCCATTTCGTATGTGTTCTAACAGTTCAACTGACACAATGTTGTTTTTATTATCATGCAGAAGCTTTAGTCCCATCATGAGATTTATTTCAAATATTCTATCTCGAATGCTAAGTATATTGTATTTAATTCTTTCCGCATATTGAGAACTTTGGTAGTTATAGGACAGCCAAGTATAATTCTGAGTACTTCATTTTGCATTCTTTCCAGTCTATCAATACTTTTGCCATTTTGCAGGACTAAAGCTGGTGCATGATAGTCTATCAGAGACCTTATATATGCTAAGTACATCATTTTTGCTATTCTAATATTAACACCATATTTAGGGCTGTATCCCACTACAGTTCTGAAAGCCTTTAGTCTGTCTCTACATTGTTGATGTAACTTATTGACTGCACTTGAGGTTCAAGGGACAGACACACCAAGGTATTTGAAAGAGGAGACATAGTCTATTGGTATGTTATCTAAAGTTTTCGTGGTCCACTTTTGCGGTTGCCAATTTGTCTGTTAAATACCTTGGTTTTAGCAGCTTTGATTACAAGATCAAGGCTCTCACAAGCTGCTTGTATACAATTTAAGATTATTTGCATTTTGTGGTGGGTTCTAGTATGTACAAACATCACTATCTGCATAGCTGATAGTGATGTTTGTTGGACTAGTTGGGATTGATTTTAGTAAGGCATTAATTAGAACATTAAACAAGGTAGGACTTGGTACTCCTCCTTGTGGGATGCCTAATTGCATTAATTTGGTTTCAATTTTGTAGCCTTGGAACAGTGCAGAGGACTTCCGGTTGGTAAAATAGCCCCGTATCCATTGTAATAATTGTCCCCCTATATTCATTCTCGCTAATTCGTACATAATCACTTTCCTATTAGCAATATCAAAGGCATTTTTTAAATCAAGAAATGTTGTGTACTTGTGCCTTCTATCTTCAAGAACAGTGAGAAAGGTTGTGAAACACTTTTACCATGTGAAACCATTGATGTCAGGTGACATGTGCTCTTTAACTCTATACAATACTCTATTAAGCACCATTCTCTCAAAGGGTTTGCACATGCAACTGGTCAGAGGGATGGGATGAAAGGCATCAGGTTGGCCAGGCTTTGGCACAGGTACTGTGAGACTGCTGGTCCATGACTGACTGGTCCATGACTGTTGCCCAGTTATAACTCGCATTAAACAATTCTAATAATGGGTTACCGGGTACACAGATGTAGGAGTCTTAGAATATCATAGGTGATGCCGTCCTCACCAGGAGCAGTGCTACTGCCCCTGGAGAGGGCTGCATCCAATTCATAATCTGTGTATGGAAAAATCACATTCATCATGTTGCTTGCTCAACATGAAATTTATTATTACCAATATTTATTTTTACCAATAATTTTGTTTATGCATTTCCAGGCTTTGCCCAGGGGAGTATGCAGGTTAAGTCCACTAACAAAACCCTCCCATCCATTTTGTTGAGTAGATGATTGGGAGCTCCCTCAATTCAGCATCAAATGGGATATAATGTAGATTCATATGGCCCCCTCCCTCAATTACTTGAATTTCCTAGAGGATCTAAGATACCAAAGTCTTACAAGATAAAATATCTAAATTGTTTTCTTTTCAGTCATTTATTAATGTAGCATTTATACAAAAATCAGTACAATATTATTATTGTTTACTTAACAGGTACAACTACGGCCCCCGTGGTCGGGATCCACTGCCAATCAGGATTATGACAAAGACTGAAAGCAGCATGTTGTATCCGGGTGTGGCACATTCTTGGTTGTGTGATGGGAAACTTTTGCGTTTATTAGAACCTTTGGCTCCAGGCAACACTCCCCTCTTTCAAGACCAATGGAAACGAGGTCAGCCCGTTTTAATATCTGGTGTGGGACAGAAGCTCAATCCCGAACTTTGGACACCTCAGTCCTTTTCAAAGGATTTTGGTGATATTAAAAATGATTTGATAAATTGTCTAACTGGAAATATTGTGCCCAATCAACCTATGAAGAAGTTTTGGGATGGCTTTGAGAATTATGGAAAAAGACTCAAGGATGAGAAGGGTCAGCCAATGGTACTAAAACTTAAAGATTGGCCTCCAGGAGATGACTTTGCTGAGATGCTACCCTCGAGATTTGAAGATTTAATGAGTGTTTTACCAATGGGGGAGTATACAAGAAGAAATGGACGTCTTAATCTAGCTGGTCGCCTTCCAGAATGTTTTGTTCGACCAGATCTGGGGCCCAAAATGTATATTGCGTATGGGTCGGCAATTCATCCAAATAGAGCTTCCACGAATCTACACTTGGATATCTCGGATGCTGTAAATGTCATGTGTTATGTTGGAGTTCCAAAAGATGCAGATTATGAAGATCACATTAAGGGTAAGTTCTTGCTTTTTAAATTGCAATTGCAAATTGTGAATACCTGTTGTGTGCATGGTTTTGCCTTTATTTTATTTTAAAGAAAATATATCAAAATTCATTTATGAAAAAGTTCCTCATTAAATGTTCTGCAGACTTTACCTGTACATTATGATAAAATGACAGTCCATGTGTTGGTAATGTATGTAATGGCTCGTTAACCCTTGAAGAATATCACTAATGAAACCTGGTCACCCTCTGTGGACATGAACAAATTATTATAAAAATTAGGAATTACTGTAGATTTTTTCTAGCTCAAATAGCAGTACAGTATTGTACTTCGATTTGAGCTCATAAGCAGATATATTTTAGGTGAAGAGTGTATAGACGTAAGTGTTCATGCAGTGGGAAGTGCATTTGCACTTAGTTCTTCAGTTCTTCAGTAGACAGTGAATGAATAGTCAATATAGTAAAATAATAGATTTTATATTGTATGAATTGTACTGTTGATACTGCATATATATTCCTAGAAACTGCTTGAATATTAGGACAAAACTGGTAATGCCTTCAATTTATTTGGCAGTCTTGGTAATGTGATATCTAATTAATAGCTCATTTGCTGAATAATTCTGCATGTATACATCTTAAGTTGTGCAATATTCTTCCACCGAGATAACATTTGTTGTGTTTTATGACATTACAACATTTTCTGAATGCTTTACCTTACTTTTGATGCAGGTGCATTCAAGGCCATAGATGAAGCAGGCTGCGATATCCTGACCAGACGGAGAGTACGTGAAAAGGAGGAGGTACCTGGAGCTCTGTGGCATATTTATCATGCTCGTGATTCTGATAAAATTCGTGATTTGCTCAATAAAGTGGCCATAGAACGTGGGGATAAGTTGGAACCACACCATGATCCTATCCATGACCAGGCTTGGTACCTCGATGGCCCTCTTCGAGAGAGACTGTACAAAGAGTACGGAGTCGAGGGCTATGCTATCATCCAATGTCTTGGCGATTCACTCTTCATTCCAGCAGGAGCTCCTCATCAGGTATCTTATTGTTCTTCTGGCTTTTGTATTCAGCTTTTTATTGTTGATATACTCTTCATCATTTGACTTGGTTAAATGACAAGGGTTAGGGGCTGCAATTTTCTACATGCTAGTTTAATTTTTTTAATTAAAAAAAAAAAATTCAGCTAAGCTACGAAAGACTCAAATAATTTTTTTTTTATAGTGCTTCTATTGCAGCCTGCACTAGTTATTTTCTACCTTTGATTTGAAAGTCCACTTTGTCTTTGTTAGTAAAGAATGGTCATAAAACTATGCTATGACACTGTAAAAAAAAAAAAAAAAATTTAATGAGGTTTGCTCTGATGCAGGATATGTTTGTTGAAGTATGAGTAGATTCTATTCTGGTACTAAACATTCTACTTTGATTAGCTGTTGGTAATAATGCTTGAACACAAAGATGATACTAGGAATACAAGGCCGTTCTTCAGATGAAGAGGCTATGCCACACACTCATTACCAATATGTTTTATCTTACAGGTTCGTAACTTGCACAACTGTGTGAAAGTGGCAGAAGATTTTGTTTCTCCGGAGAACATTTCATACTGCTTCCACTTGACACAAGAATTCCGACATCTAAGTGATACACATACTAATCATGAGGATAAACTCCAGATTAAAAATATTATTTACCATGATATGAAAGACTCCATGGCATGCCTAATGGCTACCAGCAATGAATTACAAAGGAAGATTGAGGTGGAGGAAGATACAGACAGTAAAGTGAAAGAGTCAGACTCATGAAATTAGCTCAAGTGACTAGAACTTTGTTGCAATGAAATCGTGATTCTGTGCTCGTGAAAGTGTTTTTACTTTTTTCTTTGCAACTCTTGGAGTTATGGAAAATAGTCGTGTAGTAAGAAAGTGACTACAAATACGGCTTTATTATGTGCTGTAATAGAACTAGCTTTGCAGTGAATGAACAGTGCAGTGGTCTTGGAAAAATATGTTTATAAGAAATCAATTTCCTACTTTCGAGTGCAAAAAAATCTATTCCACTTTCAATTTATAAGACATCATGATTTGTATGGAACATGATAAAGTCCAGTTCATTTTGATGTTTATTAACAAAGACAAGTAATGTAAGTAGAGATGGTGTAATTATTTATTAATCCTATATGATGTACTAATCACAATGGACCTTATTGTTAAGGACCTACATTAATCTCTATGTATCCACGGTGTACTTAAACCAGTGATGCGACATAGAGTGCACAGGATGGTGTGCACGTTAAAAATTTTGAGCCAATTTTGGCTCCTCCACTTGACCCAGTGTGTTTACACAGCTTATTGTGTGCATTCTGGTTACTGGTGTTAGGTGTTGACTCCATCTGGGAAGCCATTTGCAACAAGTGGAGTTGTAGAGCCTCTGTGCTAACAAGCCAGGAAACCCCCTTGTGGCCAGGCAACTGCCCCCGTCACCCTTCCATGCTCTTTCTTTTTATCCATAACTTGAAATGTAACTCTGTAGCAATCTCTGTATCTGTCTGTTGCACACACAACATACCAGTATACATAATAATCAGGCCTCATCTTTAAATAAACTGGCTGAGGCCTGGACTGCATCTGTATATGGATGGGACTTTGCCCAGCTAT
This sequence comes from Procambarus clarkii, assembly GCF_040958095.1. Classification (NCBI taxonomy): domain Eukaryota; kingdom Metazoa; phylum Arthropoda; class Malacostraca; order Decapoda; family Cambaridae; genus Procambarus; species Procambarus clarkii. Next base: position 27,659,831 of record NC_091212.1, read on the forward strand.
AACATTGGTAGTGAGAGTGAAGCAGGGAGCCCAAGACCAGGGGGAGGAGAGTTTTGGCTGTGCTATTGAGTGGCAGTAACCAGCTCCACAACGACCCTCCACCTTTGCTGCTGCTGCCGCCACCCCTCCTCTCCCCCACCTCGCTCCCTGTTGACCTAAAACCATGTCTATTTCATTTTGTACATTGATCTCATTGTTGGTGTAAATGTGAGTAGTGTTGAGGGATGGATGTTACTTGTAGTGTGTTTCTCACATGTCATGTTGTTATATTTGTTTATTACTGAAGTATGTGTTTTATTTGAAAAAGAAAAAAAATACAAAACACAAGTGATAGGCATATTGTTGCCATTGACCTTTCTTTTATTAAAACTTAAAACTTAAACAGAGAATAATTTATTTGCTTGTAAAGTGTGGGCGGATGTAGAAATGTACATTGATGTAGACGTGTAGTGCGCGAGGGGTGAGCAACGCCCTGAAGACTGCCCCTCACCCCGCCTCACCAGGAGGACGCAACTCTACTACTTTTTTGTACTGTCAATATGTAAACAGATCACAATTTGAATAGGAAAAATGATGCCAAGATTGTATTTCTCTTCCCCAATTTCCCTTAAAACTGAAATTGTTTGCAGATTTATATTATACTGTATAGGCTGAACTAGAAAGGACAAAAGTATATTTTTGTTTTTGAAAACTATTGAAAATTTGTACCAAGGTTGGTTTTAGGCCTAATTTTTTTATATTCAGCTTCTACTCAATCTTGACTCATAGGTCAGATGTTATGAACAAGGATATTTTAGGGCATTTGAGTAATCTTGACCTTTGAGAGTCGGTAACTGATACTGTGGCTAGTAGATATACCGTACAAATGTATATATGTTCAATAAAGCCTCATAATTAAATAATTCAGCCTGTGGTCTGTTACTAAAGTTAGACTTCTCGGTAAACATCTATTTTTTGTGCTTTGTGTTTAATTTTGTTTAATACATTTAAATTTAAAATTACACCTATACACAGTATCCAATAGATTTAACGACCCATATGGGGTTATACCTCGGTCATTAAATCAAGAGGGTCTACTAAATACGAAGGAATCAAAATGTCCTTAACTCTTTAGTCATGTTTGGGAGGGCAAAAAGATGGATGGTGGGTAGACAGCATACCTAGCTGGTAGGCAGGGCAGGCAGGTGGATGGATGGATAATTGGCTGGCTGGCAGGCAAATGGCAGAGTTGGGGGGGGGGGGGGGTCAGGTAGTTGCAAGAGTTTGAAAGGGGGCTAGGCTGGATGGATGGCTATCAGGCAGGGTGGGTGGATGGATTGCTAGCTGGCTGACAGATTGGGGCTATCTGTGGGTTATCTTGAGATGATTTCAGGGCTTAGCGTCCCCGTGGCCCGGTCCTCGACCAAGCCTCCTTTTTGTTACACACCCACAGGAAGCGGCCTGTAGCAGCTGTCTAACTCCCAGGTACCTATTTACTACTAGGTGAACAGGGACATCGGGGTGAAAGAAACTCCGCCCATATATTTCCGCCTCCACCGGGAATTGAACCCAGAACCTCTGGACTATGGAGCGCTGTCCACTCAGCTGTCAGGGGCAGACGAGATGTTAGCAAAAATTTTCCCAAGTTTATTAAAGCAATAAATCTGGATCTGGAAGTTAGAAAAGATCTTTCAGTTACAGAGCGGCAAGCACTGTTTAGAATAATGTGAGGGAAGAACACATGGATGGCAGGCAGAGAGAGGGCTGGTAGGTGGTAGAGTAGGCAGGCAGCAGTGAGCAGGCGGGGAAAGTGAGGTGGGTGGGCAGGTGGCAGAGCAGATGGTCGAGTACGGAGTTGGGTGGCTCAGTGGGCAGGCAGCAGAGCGGGTGGCAGAGATATCAGACTAGGACTTACACAGACTGTGTTGTTGGCCTATAGGTCACACCCGGTCCATCCCTCCATTCCCACACCTGGGTCCCTCTACTACATCCCTCACATCACTGAACACCCCCAGCTCCCATCCCCACACTGGGCACTCCCAGCTATATCCTTCCCACCTATCCCTCAACCATTCAGCCATGTCTGGATGGAATTAATAGTGTATGGGTTCCCTACCACTGGGAGAAATTGACAGTGCCTGACATAAAAATCATATTGTTTACCGACTGGTTGTGGCCAACTGTGAATGCTTGACTGGCTTTGAGTAGTTGTTAGCATAACTGATTTCCTGACTGCCTGTTACTGGCTGTGAATGCCTGACTAGCTCTGGCTGTGAGTGACTGCTTCATAACAGGTAGTGAAATGTGTAAAAGGAAAAAATGTGACTGTTGGCATGGGGAGGGTAAAGGTGTCACAGCAAATCTAACAGTGGTGTCCAGTTTAATGAGCACTTGACTGTAAACTCTGCTCTTTATTCTGGATTTAAGTGCTAATGAGACTGTAAATAAGGTTGCAGTTACTGACCTCAAATTCTATCTCGGGACTTGCAGAACGGTAAATCGGAAGTCATAAAATTGAGAGGATAGTTGTGTGTTTGTGCATGTGCATTCTTGCCTATTTATGCTCGGCCCTCCTATTGAGCCTGCATGATCAAGCTGTAGTTCTTGGACCCCACTTTAGCTGTCGGTTGTCTAATGCAATGACTCTTAACCTGTTTCTCATACCTGCTCATAAAAAATTATACATGCTTTTAAAGCTATGAATGGAGTTTGCCTCAATAACCGGCTCCTTTAGTTCGCTTCATTTATTCACTGCTCTTATGCTTAAAGAAAACTCTTAAGTCCGAGTCTCGAGCTTCCATCCGTGCTGTTATATTAGTATTAATTGTAAACATTATCTTTTTCCACAATCAATCCCCCAAATTATTTTATAAACACACTTTCCTTGTTTCTAGTGCTGTTAGGTTCAGTTCTCTTTCTTCATACCTCATCCCTCGCAACGCTGGGAAGTCTCATTGCAGACTTTTGCATCTTTTTGAGTTTACCTGTGTTTTTTAAGATGGCTGTTTGGAAGGCTTTATGATGGGGGCAGCATAGTCTTAAGACTGTCTATGCGAGACCAGTCTTCAGTAATTAATAGCATCCTTATTTAAGTTCCTGAAGATCGTTCAGACTTTACCATGCAGCTGAAGTTAGTTACAAGGGCCTCTGAAGTTAGGTTTGGTGTTGTTCACTTCCATGTCTTTATCCCTAATCGTTATTGAAAGGTTGTTTCCTTTCATCTTGAATTGGCCTTTCGGTCTCCTGGCTGTTGTGTTGAACATTATTAGCCATTTTTCTTACCACTTCTGCATCCTTAACTCATAGACTTCATCGGCTTGGAGCTCTGCTTCCCGACTGTCCCTCACTGTCATTTCTCTCTCGATAGAATCCTTGGCGAATCGGATACCTTTGAAAACATTCGTCTTGTATTCTTTTGTTCTAGTATTGGCATCCTTCGTGATATTTGGCGCCTTTTGAATATCCTGCACCTTTGATGATGCTACATAAGTCTCCCTGGCTTGGCACCTTTTGATATAATTACTTAATGGAACTGCTCTACTCCTTACTTTCTAAACTGCACTGTGCCATGTACAATCGTTCTCTTCCTCGTCCAATGTACCGATTTCCAGGACAAAATTATCTAATGTCCCTCGAAACCATTTGCCCCTCAACAAGTAGAGTCTGGTGCTGCTAGCCTTACCTGCTTTTGTTCTGGTATTGCCATCCCGAGTGATATTTAGCGCCTTTGGACTCATTATTGGAGACTGCTTCTTGTAGGTGATTTTAACTAGGCATGCTCTCCATGGTGTGATGCTCTGACGGATACCCAAGGCGGTCTTCTGGAACTTTTCGTCACCTCCATTGTCTCTTGAATTAGGAAAGCCGACTCGCGCATTCCCACCCTTTCTTGTATTGATTCCCATTGCTCGTCCTCCATTTATATAGATCTGTTGTGGAGTGTCCTCGATAATCTCATAAGTGACCATTTGCCCATCCTCATCACCCTCGTCGACCAGGAGGCCTGATCGAGGGGACGCTAAGCCCCGAAAACACCTCTAGGTAACCTCCAGAGTAACCTTTTTGCCCCCCTCTCGTTTCCTCCGTGGTGGTTTGTTAAGGCGGACAGAGTCTTCGTCCTCTATGCTCCTCATTCCAACCTATCCGATCTGCCTCTTGAACCTCCTTTCATTTTCCTCGCTACGCCTAGTGCAGAAGTGTATGCTCTGGTGGATTTTGGACTATGCCTCTGCTGTAAGAGTGCTGTCTGGAAAAGACACCGGTGCAGACAGACATCAGATTCCTGGTCAGTGTCATTCTTAAGTGGTTTTTAAACACTATAGCTTCCTCTTCCCTTTCCAAATTTGAGGGGAGATTATTGCCCTTTCCTCTAACGGCGGCTCCAACTTCAAAATTGATGCTGTGTTGTCCTGAGCCACCAGTCATGGCTTCAATTTCACTAAGTCTAAGACTTGTGGTGTGACTTTTACTTTGATCCAGGTCATTCTTAATCCCCCTTTGTCGCTTTATAGTGGTCCTCTTCTGTATATAGAATCCGCAAGGATTTTTGGGCTTATCTTTGACACTAGTTTGTCTTGATCGGTATGTTACCTCAGAGTTGAATGCTCCAAGGGTTTTACATTCCTTGGTCTTGTAACGTACTTATTGGAGTGGTGATGGACACCCCATTTCTTTATTTGCACTCGTGTCTTAAATAGGATTTTGACTGGCCTGCTTACTCCTCTGGGTGTCCTTCGATTCTTTGTCGTCTTAATGCTCTGCACCATGCAGGGTTGCGGCCTCGGTTCTGGTGCCTTTAGTTTATCCCCAACTCGGAGCTTTTATGATGAAACTGGCGTTTTGTTTCTAGAGGAGCATCGGGATTTTTACTTTCTTCGTTAACTCTTACAGTGTCTGCAGCTTGTTCATTAATGCTTTTGGTTGGCTTTTGATGACCCTCTGTTAGGCTTTGTTCCGTTTTATCAATTTTCTTTGTGTACGGATTTTTGTTTCAAGCATTCCTTTTGGTTTGTTTGGAATGTGTCGTCTCTTGTTCTGTCATTGCTCACATGTGTTGCGAAGTTTTGCAAGACCGACCCATACGGTAAAGGCTTCTTGGCCTGCTATTGTTATGGAGCGCATTTGGCTTTTAACATTTTACTTCGTACTCAAAATCTGTTCCTGTCTTCAGAGATCCGTCAAAGTATGGTGAGGGTGTTGAATACTCTTTGGTGTTTGTGGACCAGACTTGTGCGTGTCGCAAACGTCTAGAAGTTTAGCAGCTTCACGAGTGAACTGTAACAGATTTTGTAATGTCTTCTTCACTTGGTCCTTTGTAGTCAACGGTCCTTTGTCATTGTGATTGACTGTCGTAGTGCTCTCGTGGATCTGGAATTAATTGTGTGGTAGTCGCATGTGGAGAATATTGGGCGTTCAATCTAGGAGATTGAAGACGGTCGAATTATTGTGTTCCAGTCATATTGGTATTTTCCTAAATGAGGGTTTGAATACACCCGCTGAATATGGTAACAGTTATTGTCCTATTCCCAGAAATACGTTAGTCATTCCAGTTTGCACTGTGAATGCCATACCTTTGGTATGGCATACCTTTGGTATGGCATACCTTTGGTATGGCATGTCGGTTTGTTAGTTTCTTGTGGTATCGACATGCTTGGTAATATTTATCGACTTTTGAATAAATTGTGTTAGTATCGGGCTCGGTGCCTTGTGATAGTGGCTTGCTACATGTTCACGGTGGATTGCATTTGCAAGTTTCAGATGTTCCCGATATTATGTATAACAAATTCATAACAAGTAGTTTTGTTTGTCCGACTGGTTTTGATCAACGTTCTACCTGGATGAATGGTAAGCAGGCATTTTAGTTGCACAGATCTGGGTTTTTTATTTAGAATCTCAATCTTCAGAAAGATTGATGTTGCATATCCATCTTCCATCGATTGAAGTGTGCAACATTAAGTGTTGCGCATCCAGACGAAATGTAAACGGCAAAATTGGTAGCAGTCAAAGGCATTAAAATGTAATGGAGTAATAGGTGCATCTATTGCTAGGTGGTCCCGCCTGCTCCTTATTGTCCGAAGTTCATTGTCCCTCTTACAGTTGTGCATGTCCAGACCTTCAGGACGTGCACTTGTCTTGCTTCCTGCCTGTCCCTCGATATCCTTGGTGAACCAGATACCTTTGCTATCGCTCACCTTATGCGGTTTTGTTCTCGTATTGACATCCTTAGTGATATTTAGCTTCTTTGGGTTATCCTGCGACTTTAAATGGTGCTACATAGTCTCCTCGGCTTGGCGCTTTCTTGCGATAATTACTTGTTGCTAGAAGGGAGAATTGTGACTAGACCATGTTCGGACAATTTGCTTAATTGTTATTCCAATTACTCATAAGACATTTAGTATATTGCATTGTCTTTGAGGCGGTGGCTCTTCACCATTAACACCTGAAAACAAATATGACATTAGATAACTATAAACAACTATAGGCAGCTTAATTAAGGCAGCGCTCAACTTGCTCAAGTGTCACCTAACCTAATACTTTAGCAACAAAGTCATTAAAACGTGTGCAATATACAAGTCTTTAAGCTCATTAGTATTCTGAGTGCAAATCATCACTAATAACAGTAAACTCGAATACTTATATGCCAAGCACAATCATAAATTCCTATATATAAAAGTATAAACTAAATATTTCTAGCAACCTACCTCTGAACAATTCTAACTAAGGGAAATGCAACTTACAGTATCGACGCTTCGCGACAATTGCCTCACTCCCGGAGCACTTGCCATCAAGTGCAGCTGGCGACGCCCTCTGCTCAACTACTTGATGGGGCTGCCTCACCACATCGATAATTACTTACATGCAATCTTCACTCTTCGCCACTGTGTCCTTGCCTGGAACAAACGAACATTGCAACAATATCTCTTTCCATGGCAACATGATAATTTAGGGTTACAACAGGAGGTAACTGCGGATCTATCACTGCCTCAGCACCTAAGTTACACTCCAGTAGTTTATCCTACCCGCCGACAGCCCGAGGTGAGGGAGGTGCGTGCTGTGACCCCCACGCCCTCTGCTAGTGTCTGGCAGACTGCCTTTCCACGCTCTGGTACCCACTCTATATACAGTATTCCCCACTTAACACGGATATCACTGTACACACTGCTGCCCTTCAACCGAGTTGGTACCGGATCACTGCTCTGCTACATAAACTATCACTTCACTGTCTCGGCTTGCCCTAAAGCAATCATAAGGCTTTACAAGATTAATGCAACATTAAACGACAAATGATTCTCCACTATTTACTTCAATGTCTTGCATCGATAAATAATGTTAAGTTGCTCTCGTCACTTTACTGCATTGACCTTACTGATCTCATTTCCACTCGGGACTGTCCTTGTACTCGTACAATACTGCGCTCTCGACCACCTCTACAAAGCGCTCTGCAGTTTAAAAAGATTGCATCTGGAATTCCATTAACCCAATAACGGTCACACTATCAGCCGTCGTCCAGCTACAGCTCTAGTCTTGCTATTTGTAAACTATGCGACGTAATTCATCTTCCAGAGACTTCCTCAGGTTCTCCCGTCTACCAGAGGTCTTCTGCTCTCCACTAAGGCTCAACTTTCGCCGTCATCATTATTTGTCGAATCACACACCAAACAGTAGCACGTCCAACCTCTGACTAATGGGGCTGCAGTCACGCGTCCCACGCCAGTGCGACGTCTCGCTGCCTTCCACGTACCTCGCGTGACACTTTACCTACTGATTGGTCCATACCTTCAAGTTTTAGTCAATTCCATTTTTTCACCTCCGGGTTTATGCCTGTCGTCTTGCGGCGCAAATTCTGATGAAGATGACAAAAATCAATGAAACTATAGTATGCCTATTAGTCCACAGGTCGCAGCTCCTGTTTATCATTGTTATTATGAACACCCAAACTCATTCTTATATGTCTAACCTACGCTTGAAACGGATCCCATTTCTTATGTTACCCAGTATTTTTTATCCACAACACCACAAACCTTTTACCAAGTAACTAATTATCAAAAGAAGGCGTCAATCCGGGGGATATGTACCAACCTATTACCAAACTCAGGTCTGTCCTAATTCTAAAATTACCAACTTCATATCCAGTTTCGTGTTATGTTTTCATACATTTAATATCTTATTAATACGCAAAAGATGAGTCGCAATAACATGCCTGAAGATATATTGAACAAACCACATATCAAAAAATGGAAAAATTACGTTTCGGTCCGTCCCGGACCTTTATCAAGTCGTGCGAGAGAAGAGATTGATGGAAGATTTAACCACCCAAGAGGTGGCACGGGCATGAATAGCCCGTAAGGAGGGAAGAGAGGAAGGTACGGGCAAATGAACAAGGTAAGGGAGAGGCGAGGAGCAGGTAAGAATGGGATGAAGGTTAGAAAGAGGAAAGGGTAAAAAAAAAAGAGGGGGGGGGGGTTAGGCTCGAGTCCTAGATTGTTTGTTAAGAAGGTTAGAGCATTTAAGTATGTACTGTGAAAGGGTGGCTGTTGACAAATCTACAAGGGCCGTGACGAGGATTCGAACCTGCGTCCGGGAGCATCCCAGACACTGCCTTAATCGACTGAGCTACGACAGGGTTAAAAGGGTTGAAACCGAAGTTCTACTGAACTTACTGGATCCCGTAGCCTCTCCGAGGCACAAACCAGGCTTTTACACAACCCCCCCCCCCTGCACCCGAGCTATGTCAATAGGCCGTTCTCCCTCTTCGCCCTTACATCATCACACACAGAGATCACACTAACGTGATGCATCAAATGAACAAATCCACAAGGGCCGTGACGAGGATTCGAACCTGCGTACGGGAGCATCCCAGACACTGCCTTAATCGACTGAGCTACGCCAGGGTTAAAAGGGTTGAAACCGAAGTTCTACTGAACTTACTGGATCCCGTAAGTGTGTGTGATGATGTAAGGGCGAAGAGGGAGAACGGCCTATTGACATAGCTCGGGTGCAGGGGGGGGGGGGGTTGTGTAAAAGCCTGGTTTGTGCCTCGGAGAGGCTACGGGATCCAGTAAGTTCAGTAGAACTTCGGTTTCAACCCTTTTAACCCTGTCGTAGATCAGTGTCGGGATGCTCCCGGACGCAGGTTCCAATCCTCGTCACGGCCCTTGTGGATTTGTTCATTTGATGCATCACGTTAGTGTGATCTCTGTGTGTGGCTGTTGACGTTTGTCAACAGCAACAAACTCTAACCCGTCCTCAGATCAAGTCCATTCCATCCAGCGGTCGACCCAAAAAGACACATTCATCAATTTTAACATGCTGTTCATTCAAAACAGGAATGTTCTCACATATAGAATAATATATATTATTACAAACGAACATTATATATTATATATATATATATTGGCATACTGTGCATATTTAGGCACTGGTTATAATATATATATATATATATATATATATATATATATATATATATATATATATATATATATATATATATATATATATATATTGGCACTGGTAATTATTGTTCATAATATATATATATATTGGCACTATATATATATATATATATATATATATATATATATATATATATATATATATATATATATATATATATATGGTGTATACTGGCAGCAGGTTTTCTTTCAAACATGTTTCATTGAATATGACCGCATATTCTGTATTTATTATTTTCTGGTTTAGGGCTTCTATCCCTCTAACTATTTTCTTAGCATCAGGGCTTAATTGAAATAGGAGTTCTCCAAAACTCATTTTCGTACTTTTAAGGTGAAGAAAAGAAGTGATTTACATTGATTTACACATGAAAATAGTGAAAATAACAGTCTGCCATTCTTGGACGTACTAATAACAAAAACAGGAACCTCTTTAAGCACCAACGTATATACCAAGCCCACCAACATAGGATTATGCCTGAACGGTAGAAGTGAGTGCCCCCAAAGATACAAAGCCAGTGTTCTCAATGCTTATATTCGTCGAGCGCTTACCCACTGCTCTGAATGGAGCAACGTGAGTAGAGAGTTTGAAAGAGTAACTCAGGTATTGGTGAACAACGGATATAGCAACGCGGAAATAAACGCTGCTATAAGAAGACACTTGGACCGCTGGTATAATTCAGAACCTAGAACAGAAACCACAACACCCCCAATAAAATTATATTACAAATCAACCATGCACAGTGAACATATAAAAGAGGAAAGAATAATGAAAGAAATAATCCGTAAAGGAGTAAAAAGCACTACTCCTAACCAAAACATAAACCTGATAATATTCTACAAAACCAAGAAGACTTCCGAACTCCTTATCAAAAACAGCCCGAAGCCGACGGAGAACCCTCTACAGCAGTCAAGCGTTGTATACATGTACACTTGCCCCCACGAAGGATGTAACCTTCAATGTAAGTACATAGGTATGACGTCGACCAAGCTGACGAGGCGTTTGACATGCCATCTTCAATCTGGTGCCCCTAGGAATCACATGAGACAAGCCCATGACATTACTCTAACAAGAGAAATGTTGAACAAGAATACTTGCATAATAGACAAAACCCAAGATTCAAGAAGATTACAAATTCTTGAGGCAATTCACATAAGAATAGAGCGACCTACCATGAACACCCAAATCACGGAACTATTTACTCTACCCACCATGAGAGTAAGGACAAGACAAGAACATATCGATGCCAACACAGAAGACAATGTCCAACATAACAGGCCAATTACACTGGATTAATCTTTGTGTTTAGATAGGAGATGCCTCGTATGGGCCAATAAGCCTTCTGCAGCCCCTATGTTTATCCCTTATGTATCCCCCCATGTTTTCGCCTTAATTGTATTATCACCTGACCTAATGCGGGTATAAAATCAACTAGTATTGTAAGATCTGTTCACTTGAGAATGAACCATGGAGGTTCGAAACGTCGTGCAAATTATACAAATAAGTGTAATACACTCTATAGTAAATCACTTCTTTTCTTCACCTTAAAAGTACGAAAATGAGTTTTGGAGAACTCCTATTTCAATTAAGCCCTGATGCTAAGAAAATAGTTAGAGGGATAGAAGCCCTAAACCAGAAAATAATAAATACAGAATATGCGGTCATATTCAATGAAACATATATATATATATATATATATATGTCGTACCTAATAGCCAGAACGCACTTCTCAGCCTACTATGCAAGGCCTGATTTGCCTAAAAAGCCAAGTTTTTTAGTATTAAGTTATTTTCTCTAATTTTTTTCTTATGAAATGATAAAAGCTACCCATTTCATTATGTATGAGGTCAATTTTTTTTTATTGGAGTTAAAATTAACGTAGATATATGACCGAACTTAACCAACCCTACCTAACCTAACCTATCTTTATAGGTTAGGTTAGGTAGCCGAAAAAGTTAGGTTAGGTAGGTTAAGTACTTGAAAAGCAATTAATTCATGAAAACTTGGCTTATTAGGCAAATCGGGCCTTGCATAGTAGGCTGAGAAGTGCGTTCTGGCTACTAGGTACGACATATATATATATATATATATATATATATATATATATATATATATATATATATATATATATATATATATATATATATATTATATATATATATTAGCATACTGTGCATATTTAGGCACTGGTTAGGTTAGGTGTTTAGGTTCTGTTGGCGATTATTTGTATTTGTAGTACGTGGGGTGAAACATTTACAGCGTTGTTGTTCGAACAAAAGTCGTCAGCGAAGCACATGTTCCGGAAGTGTTCGTTTGTCATCAGTTGTGAGTCGTGTGCAAACCGTTTTTCATTCATAAACAAGGAGTTTGGCGAGTGCATTGAATGAACTTTGACCTTTGTTTATGAGGACGGGCTACAAAGCCAGGATTAAGGGTCATGTTGAGCATGTGTACTAAAAAATATCACTAATACCCTTCGTCCTCTTGATATAAAGCTCGCCTTTCGACAAACTAAAACTTCGAAGTAATTTGGTTCACAATGCTCTTCCTGCTTCCATTCTATAAAGGTTTTGTAAAATAATCTGTCCTGCCTCTACTCTTTACAGACGCCGTCTTGTTGAGTCAGCTCTGATACACGACATACCCAACATGAACATTAGTATTGGCTTTATTGGTGTTGACTCTTCCCTTTCTCAGTACATACTTAAATACTCTAACCTTCTTAAACACTCTAACTTGAGCCTACTCCCTTTTTTACTCTTTTCTTTTTCTTACTATCATCCCATTCTTACTTTCACCTCACTCTTACCTTATTAATTTTCCCGTACCTTCCTCTCTTCTCTGCTTCTCTCTCTCTTTGCTTCAGAGAAACCTTCAAAGAGAAAGTGGACTTGAAATGGATCATTAAAAACAAAGAAGATAGCTCATATGAACATATTCGGCAGCCTCCTCCATGGGAAAAATCGAATCTAAAGATTATAATTGAAGGATTACCAGTTAAAAAATCAGTATGTGACTCGCAGAGGCTCAAAGCAGTCATAGAACAACAAATGAAAACCATCTCAAGATATAGTTGTCTGGACCTACAACGACTCACATCTTCACTGACGGATCAGTTGATCAAGAAAGAGGTTCTGCTGGGGCAGCAGTTTACACTAACAACCATGAAGCTTACTGGAGCATGAATAGTGGGTGCTCAACATTATAGATAGAATTATATGCCCTGAAGGAGGCCATAAACTATACAATTGAGAATAATTTACTTGATGTCGTCATTCATACCGACTCTAAATCTTCGCTCCAGGCATTGTTATCCAGTCAACACAGAGATAATATACAACTCCTCACAGAAATCCAACATATAGGAAAAGAAGCCCATAATCTAGAGCTGTCAATCACCCTAAATTGTATACCAAGTCACATTGGCATAGATGGTAATGAAAAGGCAGACTCACTAGCAAAAACTGTCACTGCTCTATCTGTTGTACAGGTTCAAACACCTCCAAATTTTTCACAGATTAAGGAGCAAATCAAGAAGAAAATACTTCCAACTATCAAAAGTCGCCACAGAGCCAAAGTAGCGGAAGATCTACTGCGATGTGGTACGAACAAGTCACTTTCTCAAGTCTTTCAAGCTTGACAAAAAGATACCCAGAGACATTGCCATACAGACTCAGACTTGGTTACAAGTGCTGCTGGGAGGTAATGAACCCAATAGTCAAAGAGTGTCATAACTGTGGAACAGAAGCAGAGGCGCCACTATTGCACTACTTACTGGAATGTGAAGCTACTGAAGCCCTGAGCATCAAACTCAACATTAATCCAGCGACAGCAGCTGCATTAGATGCACATTCCACCGCGACTACAATGATTAGAAAAGCCGTTAAAGAATGGGACTCACTATTTTTTTTTTTACATGCAAAGCATGCAATTTAAATACAATAAAAACAACACAGAATACAGAACAGAACAAAATAAAACAATAGACCACCGGCCAGAAGGGCCGACAGCATAGCACAAAACAAACACGATAAATGCATAGAAAAATACAGCATACATCGAGGCACAAAAATGCAATGGCAAACTAGCAATCACAGTAACATCACAAAACAAAACCTTCATAAAACAAAACATACACCAAGAGGCATAACAGGAAACATAACAGGACAATCACAATACATTCCAAATAAAACATAAAGAACAAACACGTACAACAGGTAAAGCAATATGAAAACACCAGGTCAAACGTACCGCACAGAAACAATACAGGAATAAAAACACTCCCACCAAACCACCCGCCCCGTAACAAACAAAGGGCGAGGCCAAAATAAACAATAATAATAAACAAGCAAACCAGAAAACAAAACAGGTACAAACACAACAACACACATGCACTGGCCTGAAGGACCGAGAAGAAAACACAACATAAAGTACATCAAGAAACATAACAAGACACTTCGCACAGCACCCAACTAGCCAAGAATATCAACAAAAACAACAACTACAGTAACATGAAATCGGCGTACATATTTGCCCGGGAACATATCCGGTGGAAACCGCACATTGAACGCCTCCCAAAGCAGCCACGTTGTCCAGGAGGCGTGACCTAACACCGGGGGCGCCATGTGAACCGGAATCCTGGAAACAAACACCCGCAGACATGGAACCCACACGGTGTTCCTCCGGACGCCAGTAGCCGCCACCCGATCCCATACACCCGGAACCCGCCCACCAGAAAAGTCCTCCGGCCGTTCAAGCAGCAGGAACTCGGCAACCCGGGCCTCCATGTCCTCAATGCACAACACCGCAGGAGGGGGCTCGACAGAGGGCTCAACAGAGGGCACCACCACAGGGGCACCAGCGGCCATGGGCACACCAGACGACTGCAGGGAATCATGGCGGTGCATATCCTTACATAAAGTCACCACCAAGCCACGCCCAGCACCAGCATCCGCACCATCCCTGGCAGCGGAAGCCACCACACCCCACTGCGGAGAGCCCCCGGGTGAGGAAGAAACAGGAGACACACCCGAGACACGGGCATCAGCACCAGCAGGTACATGAACCTCCGCCACCACCAACCGCAGAGACAACGACTCAGCCGGATCCACGCTGTCAACACTAGAAGACCCACAGTCACTAAAGTCCCCCAACATCAGCCCAGGCCGTAGACGAACGCCTGGAACGTTTGGGCTCCGGCCGGATATCGTCAGAGCCGGAAGCAGATCCAGAGGCACGGGCACCACTAGCTGGACGAACCGACGCCCGACGCAGAACGGCAGCAGCCTCGACCACAGGGGGAACCGGACCACACACAGCAGGAGGCTCCGCAGCCACCCCATCACCCAGCACAGACGGCGAGGGTGCAGGGACCAGGACAGACTCGGCATAGGAAGAACTGGAAGACGAGGGGCCCGAGCAGACGGCAGACGGAAGAGGCTCAGGGACACCAGCCGGAACAGGCTGAGCACTAGGTGAGGACACAACCACCGGAGGAGAGGCGACAACAACAGGGGGCGCAACAGGCGGAGCAACAGCTGATACAGAGGCCACCTCCTCAGCCGAAGAGACGTCCACATCCACCGAATCATCCCCCACAGGAAGCGGCGGAAAATCCTCCTCACTGAAGAGATTCACTGGTGCAACGGCAGGCGCAGAACAGGCAGCAGCCTGATGGCCCAAAAGACCACAACGATAACACGTCCGCGGCTGGCGGGCGTAAAACACCCGAAAGTTGTACCCCATAAGGCGCACAGAGGACGGAATATCCGCCCGGAGTCTCATGCCCAGGGTGCAAATGTTAGTCCTCACACCCTTAAAAGGACTGGAAGACACCACGTTCACCCTCACACTAACTACTGCGTCAAACCGGCTGAAATACCGCCGTAGCAGACCCTCCGGAAACTTCAAGGGAGCCCCATGCACACTGACGTAAGTGCACCACTTCTATCAGAGAGTGTCACAGTGCCCGCACCATCCGGCAGGGGTAATGTCCGCCCCTCGTATCGCCGGAGAAAATCGCGATACGCCACCTCCTCTGTGAACTTCACAATCGCCCTACGGGCCGTTACCAACTCGACCCCATAAATCTCAAACACAGGGACAGAGAGCATATCACAAGCCAGCGCAATCTCCGGGTAACCGGCCCGCACAGAGAACTCATAGTCCCACAGACTGAGCCCGGACGACAGGGGAGAGAGGGACCCCCATCGTAACGCCACGTCAGCACAGGTAGGCAGACACACACCCGCCCCCAACCGGCCGAACTGGAAAATAACACCAACTGCCGGAGCGCCGAGGCAACACGTCTGTCCCCTACCGAAGCTAGGGCCAGACTTCATGGGACTCACTATTGAACATTCTGCACCTACATCCGCCACCAAGATAATGTTATTAAAACAAGACTAAAACAGAAGCAAAAAAGAAACAGGGAAAAAGGAGGAAACCCCACCTCAGTTTAATATTTTAACCCAAATATCAGAGTAACAAGGTTATCACGAATAACCGAACTCAATTACGGGCTCACCATAGCCCGTCCTACATGGACATTTCGTTCTGAGTAGCTAAATCTAAAACAACAACATCCTCTCTTCTCTCGCACGACTTGATAATGGTCCAGGATGGACCGAAATGTCGTTTCTTCATTTTCTGATGTGTGGTTTGTTAGTCACATCTTATTAACATCTCTTTATGCCCATTCATCCACTTGTACACTTAAATCATATCACTTATAACTCTTCGCTTTCGCGGTGACGACGATTGAGGGATCGGATGCGCCCGTTTTTCCACTCTCTTCGTATTGAAGGTTTGTATTTTGCAGGATTAACCGACGGCATCTTACGCTGGATGCGTTCTTAAACGCCATATTTGTTAAATGCTAGTTTTCGCTACCTCCTCATAATTCGTTAACATCTAACATTCTCTATAACCTTCCTTCTTGCATACTTCCTGCTTCAACTTCAGTAATCTCTGGCACGCCACGCGTGTACCAGGGCGGTAAGATGACACGCTGGCGGCACCAGCGAAACGCCAATCCTAACACTCGATTCAAACAATAATTCGGTAAGCAAATTTGATTTTGTCAACAGGTTATATGATAAACAAGTGTTGCTATTGTATACCGGTGATTAGTTTAGTCAGCCAGTGTAATGGATGATAATTCTATTACACGACGAATCGGTTCAATAATTAACTCACTGCCTTAAGTCCGCAAGCATCTAAGTCCGCAAGCCTTTCAATAACGTCACTCCTCAGCGGAAGTGACCAGTGGAAGGTCACTGTTCAACATGTAAGATTCTACATCTACGAGTACACATGTACATTATTAATAACTTTTTCATTCATCTGGGCTCATGGGGGTCTACGGCTCGAGTCTCCTAGTGTGTGAAGCCGAAGCTCTATCAACCGAGCTATTGAGTTGTCTTAATATTTACCAATATTTTACCAACTTTATTTACCAATATCTATTATATGATTTAACATGCGCTACATAACTGAGAAATCCAACTATTTTCACAGTTCTGATGATTTTACGCTCAATATTTCAATTATATATTTTTGTAAATCAATTCTTTCTTGAGGTGTCGACACAGCATCCTGAACCTACTGTTTTAGTGAAGTGTTCCAATACACTTTGTGAGATAATGGGTGCGGTGGCGGTAGTGGGCTCAGCTATTCATTACTAGGGATCACTGACTGAAGAGTGGTGGTGGAGGGAGTTCCCGAGGGAGGGAGACGAGCGCTCCAGCAGGTTGTTCACCCCAAACGCATCCTTTCAAACCTCTTTTCATATCATATCTTCACCATTAACAGTCAACTTGATCAATGAAAAACTACTCTAAAATACTTTCAAACCCTGAAAGAGTGATATTGTTTCAGGGAGAGAGGAAGAGTTTCCTCTACGTGTCACAAAAGTCGAGACAGCTGGGTTCATTGACCCCTCAATACCCCCCCCCCCCACCACCCCGCCCCTCCACCCACACAACCTTCCTTTCGAGCCTGGTGTTCCCGCCCGTTATGTGGCCGCAGCGTGTCACGCATCTAGGCATTCCTCTCCCTGTCATGAGAACCAAATTATCTGGTTCACTAAATACGAGAAACCAGCTAAATGAGAGTGCTCTCCCCCTCCCCCTCCCCAGGACGTAGGCCAGCTGGGGTCATCGACTCCACCTGCCCTCGCCTCGCTTGGCCTACACTCTTGTTATTGTTATTGGCGAACCACTGTGCACTGGTGACGATGGTTGACCTGTAGCAAGTCTGACAGGCTACCACATGCGGGGGTCAAGAGGCCACGTTGCCGCCATTAAGAACGTACCCTCAAAATGATCACTCGCTGCAATGCCGCGTCATAATGGTACTTGTTAAGGACATGATACCATTTCCGGGTTGGTATGAGGAGGTAACCCATGTGAGGAGGAGGGGGGGGGGGGTCACTACTCCATGAACGAAACGAGAGAGACATGAACAATTTGGTCAGCCTCTAGTTAACCCTGACGTTCAAATCACTAAAGTTCAAGTTTTACTTTAAGGACTAAAACATAAGTGTAAGGTAAAGAGCTTCGGTTTAACATACGTGAGGTCCACGGTTCGAATCTCCTAGAGCCCAGATGAATGGCATGGGTGTAAGGTTGTGCGTATTGACTGGAGTGTGTTGCATGGTGCAACACTCGACCCTCGCTGGCCACATGTTGCGCTAGTCCACCGACTCCCGACCTCTCCTTGTTTAAGCATTTACAAATTTGTACTGAATTAACTTCTATCTCTGTTCCGTTCCGTTACATTTCCTTAATAATTACAATAACTAACATCCTGGTGCTCCTCTGTGCCTCAAGCTTAATAATCCGTTTTCTCGGGGGACAGGGAGCCTGTTTATATGTGCACTTTTAGTCATATCAATGTCCCCCCCCCACTTTTTTTTTAAACAACAAAATCAACTACTGACCTACCCCCAGAATGTAACTGCACAACAGTTGCCTAACTCCTGGAGTACCTATTTCCGTCCCGCTCGGGATTCGAACTGGGATCTCCGATTGCGAGTCCATAACGAACTGTCCATATTCTAGGCTGCTGTACACTGAACATGTCATCATTCCAACGTTATTTCCCTCGGAATCTGAAATGTCGCAATTATGTCTTGATTTTATATCACTTCAGGTGTGAGGATTTTGAGGTGTGATACAATTTATCTTTCCTCATTTATCTTTCCTCATCGCATTTCTGGTAACTTTTTTTTTTAACTAACATGCCCGAAACGCTTTGCGTAATAGTGGCTTTAGGCATTGTATGTACTAGCCCTATCTATAAATCCATCACTCTTTGTAAAATCTCTTGTATGTATGTACCTTACCTAAATAAACATTTGATTTGATTTGATTTGATTTGACTTTCGTTGTATACCTCTGGATATTTTCCAATATGGTTTTAGGCTTCCTTATGTGAATGTTTCATGCTAGTACTGCATTCTCTAGACCGGGTCTCACACACGCCGTGCACTATACTCTGAAGGCCTCCTACCTAGGCTTCTTTCCTAGGTCCCTCTAGCATAGACTCCTCTTCCCTAGATATACTAGTCAGATCTAACAGTTCCCGTGAATACTGCCAGTGTACATGCGCGCCTCCAGGACTAGGCTGCGGGTCATGCACGCTTCCGGCTCCTCCTATTCTCTTGTATCCCTTGACAGAAACGGTTGATCACGTTTCCTTTCACATAATGCCTCTGTTCACCTGGCCCTAAATAGGCACCAGGTTGTCCACCTGTTGACGGGTTGCAGCCTGGGACCAGTTGTTCGACCATAGGGGGGGGGGAGGCCTCGAAGTAATATACATACACAACCTTTCTGTCTCCGACAACAGAAATTAATTACCAGTTTAAATACAAACTTTTTAACTATTGTAATTATTAAACAAAATCACGGCGCTGAATGACTCGTGTCAGTTCCGACTTGTGGGCATTCTTTGTAGTAATATACTGAAAAACGCCTGCAGTTATATTTCTCCGCAATGACTAAAACCGGTCACATCTGCAGGAAGTCGAGTGTTCAATATATTCTATGACATTCTGGCAACATTCCAGACTTCCTTATGCTGAGAGCGAGTAGAACCACACCTTAACTACGACCTCGCCGGCAGACACGAGCAGAGAAAAACCATCCTGTCCGAGCCACACAAGATTGCGACACAGGTGTGGACGTTGATACGGAAGGAGCGAAGGTAGGCAGTTACCTGGTCCAAGACACGTGCTACACATGCGTGTCCCCTTACGATATCTCGACCCCTGTCATGGCCGCCTCGTCGGTAAACCAGTTTGTGAGTTCCGTAGCGCAACCTCGTCGTCGTCCTCGACTACTGGCGGACTCGTGGCGCTTCGCAGTATACACTAATAATATGGACAATCACTTTGCTTGTCGTACGAGGCACAGATACAGCAAAAGATGTGATGTAAACGGCAAGTTGCGTTGTGGCAGTGAACGTTATGTCTAGCAGTGAAAAGAAAAGGAGCGAGTACCCGCAGAGATCTTCGAGCGTCAACCCGTCTTCGACTCCAACCATTACATCCAGCGGTCGACCCCACAGACGCATTCATAAATTTTAATATGCTGTTCATTCAAAACAGGATTTTTTCAAATATAAATTAGTAATATAAAATATTAGCATATTGTGCATATATAGGTATATGTTAGGTTAGGTATTTAGCTTCTGTTGGCGATTATTTGTAGTATGTGGGTGAAGCATTTATAGTATTGTGGTTCGAACAAAAGTCGTCAGCGAACAACCCGTCCTCGACTCAAGTCCACAGCCCGTCCTCCAAACAACGACCCAAAAGTGATTCCATCCACCCGCCAAACCCCTCATGTTTATGAATAAAAACTGTTTACACACGACTCAACTGATTTCGTTCGAAAACTTCCGGAACAAGTGCTTCACTGACGAATTTTGTTCGAACCACAACGCTGTAAATGCTTCACTCACGTACTACAAATACAAATAATCGCCAACAGAACTTAAACACCTAACCTAACCTATGCCTATATGTGCACAATATGCTAATATATATTATAATACTAATTTATAAATGAATGAACGTTTTGAATGAACAGCATGAAACAAATTATGAATGCGTCTGTGGGGTCGACCGCTGGATGTAATGGACTTGAGTCGAGGACGGGTTGGGAGGTGTGTCCACGGGGCGGTACTGTACCCACCGGGTGGTGGCCTTGGACCAGGATAACGCAAGGAAGCTCTCGGTGGTAGACGTGTTGAGTGGAGTAGAGTGGGCTGGAGAACCAACAGAACCCCTGTGTCGAATACAATGACCTTCCCAGGACAGGATGCGACCCACAACAGCTTACTAACCCACGGGTACCTATTTACTGCCAAACGAACAGAGGCACCGTACGTGCCCACGCAAGGTGAACGAGTGAGCTCATTGTGGTGCCCTCGTACGACTTCCTTGTATACAAGCTTTTGTAACAGCGAGACAGAGGCAGAGAGAGACAGGCAATAAAATATACAGAGACTGCCGCTTTTCTGTATATTACAGAGTTCAGTAATATTAACATTTTCATTTAAACAGTTGTAATTTAGCCCCTAAAGGTCCTTCACGGACGCAGCGTAACAAAATTGTCGTGCATCACCACCTCCGTCCTCCCACCATATGCACGATAATTATCACTAGACAATGCACTATGTACAATTATTTACTTATAAATTATTTATATACAAACAAGGGTAAATTCTTTGTGCACAAGGAAATTAAGACGAACGAGTACATAAAAAGGAAGAATGTACTGGAATATAATATAATTAGTCCGGGAGACAGGGAAGCGTGCAGTGAATGGGGCCCCATTAGAGGTGATTAACACGCTTATGTTTACAGATCTCGCTGTTTCCTGCTTTAAATTGACGATTACCTTCTAATGTTTAACTATACAAGTTAAAAAAATCTATTTATATTTCACTTATTCCTGTGCAGGCGATGAGTCACAATAACGTGGCTAAAGTATGTTGACCAGACCACACACTAGAAGGTGAAGGGACGACGACGTTTGGGTCCGTCCTGGACCATTCTCAAGTCGATTGTGACCATTCCTGGACCATTCTCAAGTCACAATCGACTTGGGAATGGTCCAGGACAGACCGAAACGTCGTCGTCCCTTCACCTTCTAGTGTGTGGTCTGGTCAACAATCACTTATTCCTATTTAGAAAGGAATATAAAATTGACTTCATTTCAGTCATAAATCAGTCAATGGCAGGTAACTTAAGAAAATGTAAGTTGACCACAGGACGGTCTACTTACAATTAAACTCCTGCTAAGCTGCCGCATCTGGTCAACAGTGAACGGTCCACTCCGGCGCGGGATTCAAACTGTTTATCCCTGGTGGAAGCCCAGGTAACGCACCTCATAGTACCAAATGACACACTGCCAGCTACAGTCAACTTGCACTACCCACGAGGCCGCACCAGGAGCTGGGACACGACAGAAAAGAAGGGTTTGCTTCAGAGTCAGGCGTATATACTGGCCCGCAGAGGCCTGAGTAGCACACAGCACCGCTCCTGTGCCAGGTAAGTCCACTACGGGCTCACCATAGCCCGTGCTACTTGCCCCCGCTCCTGTACCAGGTAAGTTACGGGCTCACCATAGCCCGTGCTACTTGGAACTTGTTCCGAGTAGCTGAATCTATAACAACAACAACAGCCAGAGTAGCTGAATCTATAACAACAACAACAACAGCCTGCTCCACTTCTCTAATTTGCTCCTTCGCAAAAAAATACAAATGTTTTGCCTAACCAGAAACATACGAAGCCAAGCATCTAATTTCTCTAATTATTTAATAATATTTAATAATTTAATAATATATTATATAATAATAAGAAATAATCTATTTCTCTCTCAATTTTTATTAACACATTTAAGTACGTCTGCATTTATACAGCTGCCCTGGACTATACGAAGTGAGTGTACAGTGTGTGTCAAGATGCTAAATCTCCTCATCTCACAGGATGGTTAGTCATGCAAGGTCATGTGAAATGTGATCAGTAGTCTGCACTGGCAAACTTTGGGCGCATTATGAGATCATCATTATGACATTATCCTCAAGAACCCGGGAGTTGATAAAGTAGTTACTTTGTTTGGGTGTGAACCCAATCTTTGACTTCGGGTGTGAACCCAATCTTTGACTTCGGCAGTGAACCCAATCTTTGACTTCGGCAGTGAACCCAATCTTTGACTTCGGCAGTGAACCCTTTTTTGGACTGTAGGACCTTCCGGCCCGCTCGTTGTAGTGGCTTTGCGGCTCTAGTATCTTTGCCTTGCGGTATATTTCATGTGTAACCTTCCGGCTATTTTCCTCGTGCTGTGCCTTGCGGCGTTTGTGGGATATTCGAGAATACCTGAGATATATGCAGCCTGTGACCATTCCCCAGGATGCCACCCACAACAGTCGACTAACACTCAGGTTCCTAATCACTGCTGGGTGAATAGAGGCAATGGATGTAAGGAGACTTGCCCATACGTCTCCTCCTGCCTGAGATGTAAGGCTCCTGGTGCCTCATGCTGGGAGGGGGGGGGGGGGTCTGAAGGGTCTAATGACTGGCTATTCAACAGTGTAGTGTGAGATCTGAGACAGTCTCGCCTGAGACTGGTGGATGTCTGCTACTAGTGAGAGATTTTTTTAACCACTCACTAGAAGTTAAAGAGACGGCGACGTTTCGGTCCATTCTGGACCATTATCAAGTCGATTGTGATGAGACCAAGATTGATTGATGAAGATTAAGCCACCCAAGAGGTGGCACGGACATGAATAACCCGTAAGTGGTACAACTTTTTATTCAGTAAATCTTTTCAGTGTTCTGAGGTCGCATTTAATCGTCAAGTTGCTATCGCGGGGGAAGGATAGATGAGACGAAGGAAGGGAAGGGAATTATCAAGGGAAAAGCACCAAGCCATTACGACTATATAGCACTTGGAAGGGGTCAGGATAAGAATTTGGGATGGGACGGGGGGAAGGAACGTCTTGTCTGAGACGAAGGAGGCAAGGGCAATAAACAGGCAAGAGAGAGGTGAGGAGATAGAACTCTTAGAGGACGGTAAGAACAAAGGTGTAATAAAGGAGTGTAATAATAGGAATAAGAAAGGTGCGAGTGTGAGATCATGACCCAGTTCTTCCTAACCTATCGAGGCCGCTGCATAGAAAACGTCAATATTACGGTGGTTTAATAGGTAATTTGTCTATTATGGGTGAGGCAGTTAAGAGGAGAGGTAAGGCAAGTGTCTGAGGCAAATATCTGCAGAACGCTGTAGGAGTGTTGATGGGAGAAGGCACCGGGAGAGGCACCGGGCCCGAGTGATGCAACACTGCCCAGTTACTATGACCCTTAGGAATCGAACGCCGACCCTGGAAGCAGCGATGCCCTCGCATATACCCATCACTTAAAGTGATTGGATCGCACTCATTACGTGTACACATATATTACTAAATTATTGTGAAGTTTTGGGACAAAGGCGCCATGTTGGTAGGTAAATTATAAACTAGATATGTTTTATGCAAATCGCCAAAATATTCACGTTAATAATACCAAAAAAATTTCAGGCTACCAATTTTTGGTTAATATAAAATTTATTCTACAATGTTCATTAGTAGGTTTAAAACAATCATTAAGTTGCACAAAAAAACATTCTTAATCTATTCAGGGCCAGTTACCTGGTTGTAAATCTTTTAGATTAACACACACACATATATCACAATAACGTGATATATCAAATGAGCAAATCCACAAGGGCCGAACCAAGACCATGTCATGATACTTTTGACTAAGGCGCATCTGGGAACATCCCGTGCGTAGGTTCGAGCCCTCATCACGGCCCTTGTGGATTTGTTCTTTTAGATCAAGTTCTAGGGAGAAAAACATGGGTTGGTTAGGATCCAATGAAAAATGAGGTGTTATAAATCTATTTTATAGAACACAGAGGCCCACGACATTTCAATCTCTTGGCGATAAAAATAAGTAAGGTCTCTGGAACAACAGCCGCAGCTTCCAAGAGAGAAAGTGACCAGTTTCTGCTAGATTTACCAGATCAGCCTGGCCGTGATAGGCGTGCGGGGGTGTAACACCCAGGACCTCCCCCCCCCTTAAGAGTTCACACCCAAGGAAGCCTTCTCCAAGAGGTCAGCCCAGATGACCTCCGGTTTATCTTGTATATTGATTAAAAATTCCTGGGTTAGTCTTAGTCAGCATAGTTTCAAGTATGTAATATTTCAGGCAAGGGAATTAGACTCCAGATTCTTATGTGTAAACATCCATGGATCTCCCCCTTTTGGCCAGGTCAGAGGTCAGTCACACACGTAATTAATAACTCCTCTCTTGAAGAGTGTATGGTGAATGTCAAACAAGCTTATTGAAATATTTCTTGAGTGTTTGTACACTCTTGGGGCAGGTAGTAACAGCAGATCTCCCCCCTCCCCCCTGTGGGGGTTGTATATAGAGGGCCTGTAGGGACTTAGGGAACAGAGTGCCGGACACCGGGGTCCAGAGAGGGCTGTGAAGAACATCTCAGCCAGGGAGAGACAGGTTTTAAGGTAATGTGTGTGATCTCTGAGTTTTTGTTCCATGTCCAAATTTCTTAACTTTTTGCCAGTGTTAGAGTAGGATTTATAAGTGGTGATTGACATAATTTTGGTGTTTAATAAATCATGTTAAATTTCCCGTCTGTGTCAATTGTTGAATCCTCTTAGCCTTTTGGATATAGTGGCTGACAACCGTTTCCATAATTAATGACAGTCATAGAAAGTACTCTCCAAGTCAAGCAATGTTTCTTGCCTCGTTGCTTGATATAGTCTCAATGGTCAAAGGCAGATGGTGGCAGCGTATTTCATCCTGTGTTAGCATCTCCTTGTTGGCAGTGTACTTTGTAGTCCCGGTGTAACCATCATATGTCAGCCCATAACAGTGTTACCAAGTGCAACCAATGGGGAAGTGTTACTCAGGATAAGTAGTGTTTACATTATTAGTTTGGTGTTCCATTATAGTGGTGTTCCATTATAGTGGTACACAATTGGGTGGTGTTACAATAGAGAGTGGTGTTACAGGGGGCCTTCGGACTATAAAGATAAACAGCTTCACAGACCAGGCACTCTCCAGGGGGCCAGTTTTTGGATTGGCATCCAATCTTGGATTGGCTACCAGCTCCGTGTCTCCAGACTCCTAGCGGACTCTGGAGGCTCCCAGGTTAAACAACCTTTAGCACATACCGTGGTCCGTGGGTTAAGGCGCGTCTGGGGGTCACCAGGACGCTGGTTCAGTTCCCGACCTGCTCCTAGGACTGAGCCATCTTCACCTATCTTAACATCCCCCTCGATCCACACCTGTGTTCGTCCCTCCGACGACCGGCCTCTTCCAAACGTCATTACTTTGCCTTTGCGCGAATTTAAATCAAGTAGCCAGGCATTGGACCAACTCTCAACGTGCCCTCCACCACAAGATGGCCGACTGCTATAATTAACGTCAGTGTTAAAAATGATGTACCATCTACATCATGTAGATTTTTTATATAACTACTACACTGAGCTACCTGTTGTTGTTGTTTAAGATTTGCTACCTGGAACAAAAAGTTCCAAGCAGCACGGGCTATGGTGAGCCCGTAGTACTGAGCTACCAGAAGTCGCTCAAGGGATAGTCGATTCTGGCGATGATTTTCCAGTTGCAATAGTCACAGACTCTCCTGATGGCTCCGCAACAGACGGTAATCACTATTGAAACAAGTTTTTAAACTGTAATTAGTGGCTTCGTATGTACTATTATTGTAGTCTAGTAATAACTGATTTTACAGGCTCCTTTGGACATCTTATAATATACTGAAATAGAAATAAGTTTATTGAGGTAAAATACACACAAAGGGTGTGGTAGGTAGGTAGCTCAAGCTATTCTCACCCCATTTATAATAATATATTTGTATTAATGCGATTCCAACAGCAAGCTTTGAAAAATATACTAATTACATAAATTTGATTTAAAAGAAATGGGTGTGCGCGCGCCCCTGCCACTGACGACGACGCCTCGCCGGCCCGACGACACGACGCCTCGCCGGCCCGACGCCTCGCCGGCCCGACGACTCGACGCCTCGCCGGCCCGACGACTCGACGCCTCGCCGGCCCGACGACACGACGCCTTGCCGGCCCGACGACTCGACGCCTCGCCGGCCCGACGACACGATGCCTCGCCGGCCCGACGACTCGACGCCTCGCCGGCCCGACGACACGACGCCTCGCCGGCCCGACGACACGACGCCTCGCCGGCCCGACGACACGACGCCTCGCCGGCCCGACGACACGACGCCTCGCCGGCCCGACGACACGACGCCTCGCCGGCCCGACGACACGACGCCTCGCCGGCCCGACGACACGACGCCTCGCCGGCCCGACGACACGACGCCTCGCCGGCCCGACGACACGACGCCTCGCCGGCCCGACGACACGACGCCTCGCCGGCCCGACGACACGACGCCTCGCCGGCCCGACGACACGACGCCTCGCCGGCCCGACGACACGACGCCTCGCCGGCCCGACGACTCGACGCCTCGCCTGCCCCACGACACGACGCCTCGCCGGCCCGACGACACGACGCCTTGCCGGCCCGACGACACGACGCCTCGCCGGCCCGACGACACGACGCCTCGCCGGCCCGACGACACAACGCCTCGCCGGCCCGACGACTCGACGCCTCGCCGGCCCCACGACACGACGCCTCGCCGGCCCGACGACACGACGCCTTGCCGGCCCGACGACACGACGCCTCGCCGGCCCGACGACACGACGCAACAATTAAGCCACCTCTGTATGCAAGGCCTAAAAAGTCACTTGAGTTGCTATTTGTTTTTTCTTATTGTCTCAAATAGCGACCAGTCGAGACACTCGCCATTTGTCTCAAGAGATAAAATGTAATTCCTTGTTCAGACCATTCCAGGGCCTCGGAAATCAGAGCATTACTGATTGGGTGGGGCTTCCAGGGTGTGGGGGGGGGGGTGAGACCAGGGCGGTCGACGCAGTACCCACAAACAGCAACATCACTCACACTACTACAGTTAACCATCGACTAACTTTCTCCCGATGGTTCCCAACATCACTAAACTGTTGTATACGAAACCCCCCGAACCTAACCTACCCGAGGACCCACCAACAGAAAACGGGACATCACGTCAATTTCGCGAGCCGCTGCCATGTACAGTACACCAGTTTTGGGTCCTAGGGAACTAATACGTCATAATGCGACGTACTATTCAAGAGAACGGGTTGAAATAACCGCATAATACCACTTAAAATGATAACGGGCACTATAAATAATTTTATCTTCTGTGTATTGTCCATTATTTTAGTATCAGAGGTTCAACTGTTGATGTAAACAAGACAAGAGTGGCCGGGAATACCTGAGTGGAGTGTGGCTGGCTGATATGGGCCGGTAACCAACACCTTCCGTGATTTCGGGACTCAAAGTCCCCGCGGCCCGGTCCTCGACCAGGCTGGAGTGGTTCTGGGGCGCGGGTGGTAAGTTATTGTTGTTTAAAAGATTCAGCTTCTAGGAACAAAAAGTTGCAAGTAGCACGGGCTATGGTGAGCCCGTAGTAGACTTACCTGGTACAGGAGCGGGGTTGTAACTTGAATTAAAAAAAATCGGGTGGTAAGGTCACAAGGTCACACTAATAAGGGAGGTTGAGGGTTGGGTGAAGGTTGTTAGTGTGGAAGACTGGGGGGGAGGGGAGAGAGAGAGTGAGAGCGAGAGCGAGAGAGAGAGAGAGAGAGAGAGAGAGAGAGAGAGAGAGAGAGAGAGAGAGAGAGAGAGAGAGAGAGTGTGTGTGTGTGTGTGTGTGTGTGTGTGTGTGTGTACTCACCTATTTGTGCTTACAGGATCGAGCATTGACTCTTGGATCCCGCCTTTCCAGCTATCGGTTGTTTGCAGCAATGACTCCTGTCCCATTTCCCTATCATACCTAAAAGTATGAATAGTATTTGCTTCCACAACCTGTTCCCCAAGTGCATTCCATTTTTCCACTACTCTCACGCTAAAAGAAAACTTCCTAACATCTCTGTGACTCATCTGAGTTTCCAATTTCCACCCATATCCCCTCGTTCTGTTATTATTACGTGTGAACATTGCATCTATTTCCACTTTGTCAATTCCCCTGAGTATTTTATATGTCCCTATCATATCTCCTCTCTCCCTTCTTTTCTCTAGTGTCGCAAGGTTCAGTTCCTTCAGACGTTCTTCATATCCCTTCCCTCGTAACTCTGGGACAAGCCTCGTCGCAAACCTCTGAACCTTCTCCAGTTTCTTTACGTGTTTCTTCAGGTGGGGGCTCCATGATGGCGCGGCATACTCTAAGACGGGTCTCACGTAGGCAGTGTAAAGCGTGCTAAAAGCCTCCTCATTTAGGTTTCTGAATGAAGTTCTAATTTTCGCCAGTGTAGAGTACGCTGCTGTCGTTATCCTATTTATATGTGCCTCAGGAGTTAGATTAGATGTCACATCCACTCCCAGGTCTCTTTCTCGAATCGTTACAGGTAGGCTGTTCCCCTTCATTGTGTACTGTCCCTTTGGTCTCCTATCACCTGATCCCATTTCCATAACTTTACATTTACTGGTGTTAAACTCCAGTAGCCATTTCCCTGACCATCTCTGCAACCTGTTTAAGTCCATTTGGAGGATCCTACAATCCTCGTCTGTCACAACTCTTCTCATTAATTTTGCGTCATCCGCAAACATTGACATGTATGATTCCACTCCTGTAAACATATCATTTACGTAAATTAGAAAGAGGATTGGTCCCAGCACCGATCCTTGAGGTACTCCACTTGTTACTGTTCGCGAGTCCGACTTCTCGCCCCTTACCATTACCCTCTGACTCCTTCAGTTCCGCCCTAGTCACTTCACCCACACTCACCTGTGTGAGTGCGAATGAATTATTGTGTGCGCACGCGCGTGTGTGTACGAACATGATGGCACGTACACTAATATTTATATCATCACACACAAATTAAAACTATTTTTAGATAGCAAAGATACCTCTACATGCATGTGCTGCGTTCATATCAGTTGAGATACGTAACGAAAAATTAAGTACTAGATGAGGGAGGGAGGGGGAGTGGGGGGGGGGCCTTTCAAGGCGGACTGTCCGCCTGCTATCATAATTCGCACCATTTCCCATTTCCAAACTTTCCATTCACCTGTGCTTCTCCATCCTCTATACTCTTCCCCCCTCCCCCCTCCCCACCAAAAAAATAGGGGTGACTGAGGTTAGGAGAGGGCAGCAGTGACTGGGGAAAGGGGTGAATTGGAGAGAGAGAGAGAGAGAGAGAGAGAGAGAGAGAGAGAGAGAGAGAGAGAGAGAGAGAGAGAGGGGGGGGGCATGGAGAGATTGGGAGACGTGGGTGACTAGGGAGGGGTTGTGAAGGGGTAACTGGGGGTGGGTGGGGGAGGGGGGTAGAGAATGGAGAGATACAGGTGAAGGGAAAGTTTAGAAATTGGAAATATAGCGTGGGGAGGAGGCGGGCTGTCCGCCTTGCTGACACGATGTGTGGGTGTTGGCAGCTAGGATAAGTTTGCTCTCTCTTGTCAGGGAGCTGTGAGTGTGTGAGAGTTTTTCCACGTATATTTCATATGGATGACTGTAGCTGAATATTGAGTAGTATTCACATATACACACTCCTATTACAGTAAAGGATCCAATACTTAACCCGGCCGCCAACTCCTAGAGGATGAAAACCAACGTTTGAACATTTCTCTTAGTGCTTTCCTGACGACCTCTGTTGTCATAGCACCTCTGCAAATGCTTCTCCTCCGTACCTTAAAATTCAAACAATTCCCAACAGAACCTAAACGCTCAACCTACACCTAAATACACAGATCTCCAATATATATAATAATATAATTCCGAGGAAATCTGTTTTGAATACGCATACAAATGGCCTACCTACAACACCTACGACGTGTATGTAACTAAAGTTACCAGCTCTCTCCCACTCCCTCGCTGATGTATCCGGCACACAGCTCTTCGACCGCGAAAAAAAAGGAAAATATTAATATCATTGTAATGCTCGTTTTCTGTGAAGATTTGGCCGATGACCCGACACGCCCGACTTCAAGATGCAGGAGAACCGCAAACCTCCTTACTGACGACCTTCTCTCTCACCCCGACCCTTCCCTCGATCCCTCTCCTGATGTATTCCTGGTAGCAAAAGAATGTAAGAATATCAATGCCATGTACTTTCATAAACCCAATGTACCTTCTTGTATGTATGCACAATGTATATATATAATGAATAAATTAATAAATCATGAACGGGGGTGAAGGACGGGGAGGGGGAGGGACCAAGATACGTACAGGGGGAGAGAGGGGGGTGGGGTAGGGGGGGAGAAGCGAGTGAGGGGGGGGGGGAAGGGGGTACAAGTAATGAGGGGTAGGGGGGGGGGGAGGTTGAGTGATGGAGGACTAAGTACAGACTCAATTCTTCAGTTTGTGAATGCTAATCATCACGTGGGGAACCCCCGGGAGAAACTCCCATGGCTGGGGGGAGGGGTGTGGGGGAAGGAAAGGGGGAGGGGGGTGGGGGGAGATGGGGAAGGGGGGATTTCAGCTGGAACTAGGTAAAAAAATGGGGGCAGGGATGAAACAGATAGAAATGGAAGGGGGAGAGAGATGGGGGTTTATCACTGACAGGTTCTTGGTTTACCCTCACCACTGTCTTTGTTTACTCTTAATTAATAGTTTAGTTCCTATCAGTTTCTATCTTATCTCTATACTCGAGCACAGGCGAGTAAACACACAAGGCGGGGTCCAAGAGCTAATAACTCGATTCTGCAGATACAAATAGTAAAAATACGCGCACACACGTTACACTTTCTCTTACCCTACATTGTTCTCCTTCAGCTCTTTGTTTAGATAGCCCACAGTGGCAGTGGGAGCCGATGAGAGAGTAGGGAGAGAGCCTTTCGCTTCTCCATCCTGACCTCATCTGTCTAGACAGGAGCAGAGCAGCCAGAGTGACAGCTTATATACCTGAATATATACACCTGTATGTACGTTACTGCGCGCGCGGCCACAAGTCACAGGTGGTCACAGTAAGAGGTCAGCTGATCAAGGAGGCACTGGAGACATGGGGGAAGATGGAGACGATGGTCCACCTGCCAGTAGTATGTCCACTGTCAGCCAGTAACCACGTGACCCTTATCAGTGTAACCTGTGTGTGTACACCTGCCTCCTGACGGTGAACTACACAGTTAGGTTCCTCGGAGGGCGAGTACTCTCTTCTCTGGTGCGAGTCGTGATATCTTTTTAAGGATACTGTGATTACTCGAAGACTTGACCAAGTTCGTATTGGCTAAACATTGAAATAAACAGTTAAGTCAGTTCCGTATTCCGTTAAAGGTTTTATTTTACTGCGCAGCGCCACTCACTGTGAGTAAACATGCCGCCTGAGTGAACGGCCACTAACACCTCCCTTCCCTCAGTGCTGTACCACACGCAGAGCGGACTTTAAACTGTCAAGTGCCTGCCAAACGAGGAGAATAACGAAGATTATAAGAATGCATCCGAGAGGATATGTCAGCGCCGACTTGCAACTCCGCACCTTAGCTGGCCTGGACCAGGACGTGCCCGGGACGAGTCCAGGACGAGTCCAGGACGAGTCATTGCTATTACAGATTCTCTCCCACCACCCCTCCCCCCATCTCTCTCTCTCTCTCTCTCTCTCTCTCTCTCTCTCTCTCTCTCTCTCTGGTGGTTTACTGCTCTTAATTAAGCCAATCTTATTTGTGTTCGCCAGTTAAATGCCCGCGACGCCTCGACTGCCAAGTCTGATCTATGACCTTTGATCTTCATAAAGAAAGTAGCTCCTGAGGTGACCTGAACAGTCAGCCTGGCGAACCAACGTCGGTGGGGGGGAGGGTAGGGGGGAGGGGGGAGGGGAGGAAGTGAGGGAAGTGAGGGAGGAGGAAAAGATGGAGGAGGGGGGGGGGGGGACATCGGTGCACACGGAAAAAAGTACACAGTTCTAGGGCCAAAGTGGTATTAACAACAATATTTGTAATACTTGTAGTAGGAACAGAAGAAAGGAAAAAGTTAGGAGTAAAATAGTACATAAGACAGGCTGAGCGAGACTATCGGGTGAACAATGTGTTGATGCACACTACCCCCCAGGTGTACTACCCCCCCCCCCAGGTGTACTACACCCCCCAGGTGTACTACTCCCCCCAGGTGTACTACTCCCAGGTGTACTACTCCCAGGTGTACTACTCCCAGGTGTAGTACACCCCAGGTGTAGTACACCCCAGGTGTAGTACACCCCAGGTGTAGTACACCCCAGGTGTAGTACACCCCAGGTGTAGTACTGTGGGAACCGACCTGTGAGATTTATATTTATTTAATTTATATGAATTTATATTTACGTTAATTTATATACTTCGATAGCAATTTGTGTAATGTTAAGTGGACTGTATTTCTGCAATAATCTCTTAATCTCACAAATCGATCCTCTGCACATTAGGGGGGTTTATATTAATTGAATATATATGCAGCCAATCAAACTACAGTAATAGACTACATACATTGAAGAGGTTCCTTATCTTATAGTACAGCAAGCCTTAAGTCCACCAGGTATAACTAGGATGTAGACACTAATTATCCTCTTTGAGGTAGCTTCCATCACCCAGTAACTGGTGCACAAAGTCTTGCTTCCTCGTCTTGACCTGTCAAAAGGGGGCTAGCTGTAAAGCCAGAATCCTATATATGACAAGTATATCAGAGAACACTGTACATGGAACCTTAAAGACCTGGCTTAATTACCTTTAGTTTGAGGCTATCTCGTGCTCTAACCGGGTAACTGTTACCTATCGTTCGTTACGGCTCGTGACCCTACAGCAGCCAAACTTTAATTACGTCTAGGGATACGAGACAACTGCTGTTCTCAATAGCGAATCACCAGTATAACCCCTTGATAAGTAATGAGCACAATAATAAATCTTCCTTAGGACTGAAGAATAGAGACAAAATCTTATACATATATATATTAAATAAATCTCAATAGCAAACAGATGATTATATGGTCACAATATATCACATTAAAAATATCACTGTATCTTCCAGACATTAAATTAAAAATATTATATGTATGGCTATGACAGAACAAAAATGTATAACTTAACTCCAACAAGATGTTATCTCTCTGGTTCCGGATCAGCTACTGAATAACAATAACGCGAGAGTCAAAACACATTGCCTTGCCCCGCGAACAAATTGCCAAAGTTACAATATTTATTATTTCAACAATGGAGCAATACATTGTGACAAGAGTAATCTTAAACTAACTTAATGAATAATTAATACATATTGATATACAAAAATAAGGTACTTATTTCTTTACATAGTAATTAAAATATGCATACAGAAGGGAATAATGGCATGCACACCCAGCAACGGACGGTCCCACGACAATTTGCCATATACAGTTCACTCAATTATTATTCACCTCTGTTACCCACATATGATCACATATAAATCATTAGTTCCCGTGGGAAAACTGAGCACACAAAGAAATAAAGCAATCATTCCCACGATACGTTGGGCCTAACGCCAACACTGTAACATGAATGTACGTTTGCATAGAACATATAAGTATATCAATATACATGCTTGTAATTTACATACAATTATAATTGTACATATTAATTTATTTACTTACGTATCTATTAGGAGTACGTAACACTTCCACCTCCAAGAAAAAAAAATGCAATGGATTGAAGATCAATGGCATTTTTTCCGAAGTAAAAATGTTAAGTGAAAAGAAACATTTCATTTATGGTACATCAAAACTTCTTGACAAAGCATCAGCAATAACATTTTGTCTGCCTGGAATATGTTTGATTTCTACATTAAATTCCTGCAAAAACAATGACCAGCGCAGAATTCGTTGGTTCTTGACTTTCATCATATTTATAAAGATAAGGGGGTTGTGGTCTGTAAATACTAACACTTTATTTCCTGATAAGTAAATCTCAAACTTCTTACTTGACAATATAAGACCCAACGCCTCCTTTTCTACCACGGAATAATTTCTCTGAGCTGCATTAAATTTTCTAGAGTAATAATACACAGGATGCTCAATCTTGTCTAAACCAACTTGAATAAGCACAGCACCTATTCCAACATCTGACGCATCAATGTGTAATATAAATGGTTTATCAAATTGGGGACTAGCAAAAATAGGTGAGGTGGACAATATGCCCTTTAGGTTCTGAAAAGCATTCTGACAATCTTGTGTCCACTGAAACTTTACTTGCTTGTGTAACAAATTAGTCAAAGGAGCAGCTACTGTTGAAAAATTTCTACAATAACGCCTATAGTATGCACACATACCAATGAACCGTTGGACTCCTTTCTTATTGGTTAACACTGGGTAGTCCACAATGGCTTGAATCTTATCTTGTAAGGGGATAATCTTACCTTGTCCTACTTCAAGTCCAAGATAAGTTATTGTACCTCTCGCCCAACTACACTTATTCATATTTATGGTTAACTTTGCGTTTTTCAACACTGTAAACAAGTTCTTAAGGCCTAAGAGATGATCTGCCCAATTCTTACTCTACAAAACAATGTCATCAAGGTAGGCCCTACAATCTGGCACATCCTTGAGTAAGAAATTCATGAGTCTTTGAAAAGTAGCAGGTGCATTTCTCAAACCGAATGGCATGACATTAAATTCATACGCACCATCAGGTGTAACAAAAGCAGTAACCTCTCTAGCATACTCTGTTAATGGAATTTGGTAGTACCCTTTTGACAAATCAAGCTTACTTACATATTCGGCATGACCTATGGACTCAATACATTCCTCCAACAAGGGTAAAGGAAAAACGTCCACTGTAGTGTTCTTGTTCAGTTTCCTATAATCCACGCACAATCTCCAGGTTCCATCTGGTTTTGGCACTAACAAACACGGAGAGCTCCAAGTACTTTGACTTGGCCGAATGAAATCATGCTGGAGCAGATATTCCACTTCTGCTTGTATAATTTTCCTCTTTTCGGGATTCACTCGGTACGGATGTTGTCGAATGGGGGTGCTGTCCAGGAGCTGAACGTCGTGTGTGATGAGGTGGGTCTGGGTAGGAACCTCCCCAAACAGAGATGTATGGTTGTCCAGCAGAACCTGGAACTCATCACGTTGTTCCTCCTGTAAATGACATAGCATCTCCCTGCCATTGGAACTGGAACTGAGAAGTTGAATATTAACATCATGTCTCTCACTACAATTATCCTCAGGTGGTAACTCTTTCCGACTAAAACAAGCTACTACACCAGGTCCAACATAAGCTTTTAATCTGTTAATGTGCACAGTCATTTGGGGTTCTGAAAGATTAGGGCTAATTAGTTTATAAGTTAGGTCTCCCACCTTTTCTACCACTTGGTAGGGTCCGGCGAACTTATGGGACATGGAAGTCCCCATACGAGGTTTCAACACCAACACCAAATCTCCGACAGCAAAAGACCTGAGCTTAGCTTTGAACTTCTTGTCATATCTTACTTTCATGGCTTGTTGAGTCCTTCCCAGATGTTCTTTCGCCAACTCACGAGCCCGACACAACTTGGCCTTGACCTCACTCAAGTACAATCCACTCTGATGAACAGAGACATCTCCCAACAACTTTTCTTGTAGCATTTTAAGAGGACCTCTTACTTGGTGACCAAACACTAGTTCAAAAGGTGAACAGCCCAATGACTCTTGTAGCCCTTCTCTAGCAGCAAACAACACAAAGGGGAGATTCTCATCCCAATTACGTGGATGAGTTTCTCCGGTTGTCCTCAGCATTTGTTTCAAAGTCTGGTGGAAACGTTCAAGCCCACCTTGGCTTTGTGGATGATATGGACAGGATAATTTGTGCCGAATCCCTCGGGATTCGCAAAAAGTTCTGAAAACTTTAGAAACAAAATTTCCCCCATTATCACTCTGAATAACTCTAGGCATTCCAAACAACGAAAAGAATCTTTCAAGACACTTGATGAGATTATGAGCCTTGGTATTCCGTAGAGCATAAGCTTCAGGAAATCTAGTAGTCATACACATGAGAGTGAACAAAAACATGTTACCCGACTTAGTCTTAGGTAAAGGACCTACACAATCAATTACAACATGAGTAAATGGTTCATCAGGAACTACAATAGGTTGCAATGGTGCTCTAGGTACAGATTGATTTGGTTTACCAACAATTTGACAGGGTATACAGTTATGACAATATCTGACCACGTCTTTCTTTAACTTTGGCCAGAAAAAATATTTACTTATCTTATGGTACATATTCGTGATACCTTGATGACCTCCCATGGGGTCATCATGTGCAGCCTGCAGGACCTGCCTACGATAATCATTGGGGACAACGAGTTGGGTTCTAATCTCACAATCATCTGAAGAGGGAGTTCCCTTGGGTCTCCACCTTCTCATCAGAAGTCGATCCTTGAAGAAGAAACCCGTCCCTTCCTCCAATGCATCAATATTATCAGGAGCCTCAGAAATACACTTACTTAAACTAGGATCAGTAGTCTGTACAACACTTAAGGGCAATGACTCAGACCCAGCAGCGAGCGGGCAAGAACCTAGTAGCTTGATCTCTTTTCCCGATTGATCAGAATAAAATGGAGTCATAGCTACTTCGGCCTCACTCTCGACAACTGGCGCACTGGAGACAAGCGGGCAAGGTACAGATAGTTCAGCCTCCTCACCTTCACTTTCCTTGTGATTTAGGTTCGGCGGGGCTTCTACTACGGCCTCACTCTCATCATCCAGTCGAGTCATAAAGGAATCCTCAAGATCCACCTCCCACTCCTTTACTGAAGGGGTCCTGGTCTTGGGAACAGCAACCTCAGTGAAGACAGGATTACTCTCACCTGTTTGTCCCATTGATCTAGTTACAACACAAGCAGGGTAAATAATATCATCATCTGCTTCTGGTTGAGCTAATACATTATGGGGTTTAGTTAACATGATGGGACACTTGGGCCCTACAACCATTTGGTTGCCAAAATCATTACCTAGAATAATGTCTACCCCAGGAATGGGCAGTTGTTTACTTACACCAACATTACACCATCCTGAAGTATAGTTAGAATCAAGGTTAACTTGCAATAAGGACACTGGTTGCACACTACCGGCAATACCTTGGAGAAGCACAACTTCACCCAGATCTCGGGTGTCAACATCATCAAGTACCTTCTGGGTAATAAGAGACTGTGAAGCTCCAGTATCACGGAGTAATTGAACAGTCTTATGTCTACCATTATTACATAATAAGGTACCTGTGGAAATATAGGGTTTAAATTCAGCCATCCAATTGGGACTGACTGTAATACATGAAGAATTAATAGGTTGCAATCCTTTACTCATAATAAGACCAGTTGGCCGTAGTTCAGGATGCAAGCTAACACATGAAGAAATCACATGCCCCCTTCTCTTACAATGGGTACAATGTTTGACAGTGGACACACTGGTAGAACCAACTGCCGGTTTAGAATTAGCATTACTAGGCTTAGATAATCCTGGCAATGGAGTAACCATCTTAGGGTTAGTAAGAGAAGAGTTCACGGGAGTAACTGTCGCACCAGGAGGAGACTTATACTGATAAGGAGTACGGTGAGCATTATAATTTACTCTACGACTAGACTTAGGTGAAGTGGCCGTAAACGGGGCCTTAGTCAGCAACTCATGCTCATCCGCGAGCTTTGACAGCTCATCAATATCTGTTACATTCTTTTGTTCTGCCATAAAAATAGACAACTGGTCTGGAAGACATGACAATACTTCTTCCATTATAAGAAGATTCTTTAGAGCATCAAAATCAGTGACTGCAAGTGACTTTAACCATCTGTTGCAAAAATTCGTCTTCTGACGAGTAAAATCTGCTATTGTCTGATCCCTTATCCTCCTTAGGTTTCTGAACTTTTGCCTGTGTGCCTCTGGATTTAACTGGTACGCATTTAGGATGCTTTTCTTTACAAATTCATAATCAAAACTATGAGCGTCAGGTAGGGATGTGAAAACCTCCTGACTACGCCCCTTAAATTGAGACTGCATAATGGCTACCCACTGATCCCTTGGCCAGTTCATACTGATGGCAATTTTATAAAAATGTGCAAAGAAAACCTCAGGATCCTCCTCATTGAACTTGGGCAACTCTATATACTTATTCATCCTGATGGGATTATTATCACTATTTATTGAAACATTACTAGTATTTCCACGCCCAGCTGCCATACGCTGTGATTCAAGCCTGAAGTTAGTGTCAGCCATTTGTTGTTGAATCTCTAATTGTTGCTTCTTTGTGGCTTCTATTTGCAACTGTACCGCAATTTCTAAACGCCTAGTCTCAAGCTCCCTTTGCTGAGCTTCAGCCTCTAATATTTGCTGTTGCTGTTGAGCTTCAATCTCTCTTTGACGAGCTTCAGCCTCTAATATTTTCTGTTCTTTTTGAGCTTCAAGCTCTAATTGGCGAGCTTCTAACTCAAGACGCTTTAACGTCATCTGATCACTCGACTCCTCTCTTAACTCCTCTAGAATTTCTTCATCTAACTCCTCATTCTCAACAAAATGCGTCACAATGACTTTCAATATTTGAGCTTTAACCATTCTATTGTTGGCGGTCAAATCCAACTGATTTGCCATTTGTATTAACTCAGTCTTTTTAAGGTTCTGAATCCCTTCAAAGTCTGGGTGAGCCACCAACGCTGCAACTTTCTCCTCCATCGTTACTAACACTTGGCACTTGATTCACAACAATAATTAAAATAATGGCACTGCACTACACTTCACTGTAAAATTGTCACCACACTGAAAATTCGCTTGGCCTCACTGCACAAACAAAATATATAGGATGACTTACCTCAAAATCGTGAAACGTTGTTACTTGACACACAGGAAAGCTTGCTTGGCACATGGAATAGTTCTTAAGAAACACAGACACTTGACACACTGGTACCTAGGAAGGCAAGGTTAGATTAGCATAGTTAAGTTAAAGTGGGAACAATATTTCCCGGCACAGGCCCCCATAACTCTTTGTTACCTATCGTTCGTTACGGCTCGTGACCCTACAGCAGCCAAACTTTAATTACGTCTAGGGATACGAGACAACTGCTGTTCTCAATAGCGAATCACCAGTATAACCCCTTGATAAGTAATGAGCACAATAATAAATCTTCCTTAGGACTGAAGAATAGAGACAAAATCTTATATATATATATATATTAAATAAATCTCAATAGCAAACAGATGATTATATGGTCACAATATATCACATTAAAAATATCACTGTATCTTCCAGACATTAAATTAAAAATATTATATGTATGGCTATGACAGAACAAAAATGTATAACTTAACTCCAACAAGATGTTATCTCTCTGGTTCCGGATCAGCTACTGAATAACAATAACGCGAGAGTCAAAACACATTGCCTTGCCCCGCGAACAAATTGCCAAAGTTACAATATTTATTATTTCAACAATGGAGCAATACATTGTGACAAGAGTAATCTTAAACTAACTTAATGAATAATTAATACATATTGATATACAAAAATAAGGTACTTATTTCTTTACATAGTAATTAAAATATGCATACAGAAGGGAATAATGGCATGCACACCCAGCAACGGACGGTCCCACGACAATTTGCCAGATACAGTTCACTCAATTATTATTCACCTCTGTTACCCACATATGATCACATAAATCATTAGTTCCCGTGGGAAAACTGAGCACACAAAGAAATAAAGCAATCATTCCCACGATACGTTGGGCCTAACGCCAACACTAACATGAATGTACGTTTGCATAGAACATATAAGTATATCAATATACATGCTTGTAATTTACATACAATTATAAATGTACATATTAATTTATTTACTTACGTATCTATTTGGAGTACGTAACAGTAACCCTACGCAATGACATTAATGGCCACTAATGATAGATAATGGGTTTCGGAAAGAACACTTAACTTGATTTGATGACAGCGTGTTGGAGATGGTACACCTTTGGTTTCCATAACACTACGTCCAAGTAAAATTAACAGGAGCCGAATTTGCTCCCGTGTGAGCCTCTGGTCTAGTCTCAACAATGGCCGCCCCTTCCTCCCCCTGACGCCTGGCTTACATTGTCCACATGACAGAAAGTGATAGAAGGGTCACATTTACTCTACTTTAATATTGATAATTAAGTTAATTTATATGAGATGTTTTATGATGGTAAAGTCCAAAGACTAATGTATTTAAGAATAATTCCCAGCAGAATAGCTGGTGAATTATAATAGTATGTGGTGATGATATCCCGTTTTCTTTAGACGGTAATTCCACTACAAGTTACGTTTTCTATAGGTTACTTGTTGGTAATACAGCAGCAATTATTATCTGTCTGATTATTAAATGGTGTCGGATTTTCCGACATAATTCCCCAGGGGGCTGCTGACGGGTCGAAGTCCTACTTAGAACAGACGAACACCGAT
The DNA here is from genome assembly GCF_040958095.1 of Procambarus clarkii. NCBI lineage: Eukaryota > Metazoa > Arthropoda > Malacostraca > Decapoda > Cambaridae > Procambarus > Procambarus clarkii. The sequence continues at coordinate 27,700,796 of NC_091212.1, forward strand.
ACTCCTCCTTCGAATTATTAGATTAATTTGATGTTAGTAGTTAGTAATCACACATTTGTGCGTCTGTTCGTACAGGACGGATGTCCCGTACTAGAGTTGCAGGGGTTAGAAGTCTAATGCGATTTCATTTCCCTGTCAACTTTTGAAAGGCTAATATTCAAGCCTTATACATATTATTTAACCCAGAAGACTGAATGTGATCAAGTACTACAGTCAAGTATGATTCAGGGACTGCAGTGAGATCAGTGACATTAGATATAACTTGAAGTTTGTTCAGGTAACTGGTCACTGATATATAAACACTGAGGCCCATGGAATACATCTTGATTAAATAATAAATGTATCAAATCAGTCATCAGATTTATTGGGGTTTAATTCAGTTAATTGATTCAGAAGATTGAATAGCTCATCATTAAAGTAAAGTATGGTTCTGAGACTGCAGTGGGTTCAGTGACATTGGTCGCAGTGACTTGTAGCTGTTTTAGGCTGCTGTTCACTGATTTACCACTGAGGCCTCATGAACTCATCTTCAGCTTTAAATGATGATACTAACATCAACCTCTGTTGGTATAGTCAGCTGTAATCTCCTTAGTATAATGCTACTGGAGAAATATAATCAGCTGACAAATTTAGATTTCTACTGGTATTGTTTATCTGCAGGCATAGGTCTCCTCAGGCTTGATACTGGGCCTGAGAGTAATTTACCTCCTGCAGAGTTTAACATGGTTATACCCTGATATTTAGTAGGGCTACCGATGAATCGATGACAATAGTCTGTCCCTACAAGGAGACCGAAGTCGGTGAGGTGATCAGACTTAATATTATCTGCCAATTTTATTCCTCTATTTCTCAGGAATTTGGCTGTTGCTCTCAGACCTTGAACTTGTAGGTCTACTGGTATTTTGTCCTCCACAATGGCTTGTACTCGACAGACGTACCTGCCTAAGCGTACTGATGGTTGTACCACCTGGTAGACTTGAGGTCCTGCATCTGTTACAAACCCTGAGATGTTGAATGACATCTGGGCTACAGGCCTTAATTGTAGTTCATCTGCCAGCTTTTTAGTGACATATGTTCTTTGGGATCCTTGGTCAAACAACCCACGGGTATGGACCTTGGCCCTCTTATTCAGGATGGTAATTTGGGCAGTAGGCAAAGTCGTATTACCTTTAGAATTTGCTGATTGGACACTCTTTGTTTGTTGCACCTTGCAGTACTGTACTGTGGTGGGAATGCTATCTTCCACCTTGGGGTTTGGAGACGTTGTTTTGGTGTCTCTGCACAATGCTGCATGGTGCTGACCTTTGTTACACCTATTACAAGGGTGTAATTGGGTATCACAATCCTTGATGTTATGTTTCCTGAGGCACCTCGTGCAATGTTGCAAATCTTTGAGTCGCTCAACACGGGCGTCACTATCAGGAAAATTAGAGCAGTGGTACATTGAATGTTTCTCATTGCAGAACAAACATGTTCCATAGCTTCCAGTACCCTTTGGTGTCACGTTCTTGGATGACACAGTAACTATAGGCTTGGAGGGTCCCACTGCATATACGCCCACACTGCCACTGTTCCACTTTGGTGTTGAATTATATTGTCTAGATTGATTTGGAGTACCTTTGGTACTCTGTGGTTTACTATTATTGGTTTCTGAGGGTTTACTTGGTGGTTTTAATTTGTCATGTGTTCGTAATTGATGAACTACTGACTTTAAACCTTCAGATATTTCATTCATGGATAAGATGCTTTTATTGTAATGAGCACTTATTTGTCTCAATATGTCCCTAGGTATTTTCTCCTGGACAATTATTTTCAAGACCCACTCAGCCCCGTTTGTATCTGCTGTCAGGCTGAGGGCATTGATCAATGATTCTACCTCCAGCTTGAAGACTTGGAGTGAATCAGCTGAAGCCTCCGGTGGGGGTAAATGCAACAGCTCATGAACTAAATGTGATGTTCTAACTTCTGAATCAGCATAATTATCCTTGAGGAGTTTTACTGCCAGATCATAGCCGTCATTAGTTAATCTCAGATGGGATACTACTGTTTTAGCCTCACCTGATAATTGGCCTTGCAAATAAGAGAATTTACTACTCTTTGGTAAAGATTGTTTTGAGTCTACAAGGTCAACGAATTTGTTCCAAAATTCATCCCAATCTTCCTCATCTTTTCCTGAGAAAGTGGGTAAATTAATTGGAGGGAGTCGAGCTTCTGCTTGACTCGTATTAGATGCAACTGTTGTTGTTGTTGCCTTGTTCTGGCCAATTAATTTGATATAAGGCTGTAACGTGGCCTGAGTGTGATCTTCATAATTCGCAAGATCAACCATAATGTCGTCTATTTCTGTTTCTGATAAATTGGTGTTGGCAAGTTCAGCCACATATGTTGCTATTTGGCATTTGATTTGCTCAAATTTACCTGCAGCTGCTTGATAATAACTTTCCAGGTCAGCATAATCAACTTGAGATTGTTGTGACAAATCTTCACATTTCTTGATCTGTCTTGTTAAGTGGCCTTTAAGACCTGCAAGGGTTCTTTTCATTCTCCCTGCATTATCCATACTGGCTAGTTGGTGAAGCCTTGTGGGGCTTGTACTTGGGCTGCTCATAATACTGAACAAGCACTGATGGTAGCCTAGGGTCAAATTCTGCACTCACTAGGCAATAATCCTACCTCTACTAGAGGTTAGCACTTAAAATTAATACACATTATATATATACAATCATACACACTAATGATTTGAGTGATAAACCAGTGTCACTGGAAGTACCTTTAGGTTAGCTGTTCTATATCACCCTAGGATGGTAGAGACACTAATTAATCACTCAAAGGTGTAATGATCATAAGTAAATTATTATATATACACAACTCAACTCGAGTTGATAAAAATTACACCCAAAATAGGGTCTGGACCATTCATTAATGGTGTTAGGTTGTTCAATATAGTACAACTGACTATGGTAATAATGGGACTAGGATGAACAATAATAGTTCAACTAGTCAATGGTAAATATCCTACCCTGTTGTGGGTTGGCAATTAGTAAATATTATACTGTGATCACTAGTGCAATATATATTAAATAATTCTCTATTTTGGAGAAATAATATACACAATTATTGATAATAGCCTCTTAATTAGCCTCTATGAAACTTCTAATATTATCTAGAAGTATTAAATATTATTAGTGACCTCGCGAAATAAAGTCCACAAAATTCGTAGATAATCTCTCGCGAAATTTAACACCACGAAATCCGTGAACAATATCGCGAAGACACAGTCACTAATTTGGCTGGCTTCTATATTAGCGCTGTCATTTCACAGAATAACACGCCACCAAATCTGTGGGTGTACATGAAACCGCTGACGAAGCTGATCTGAACTGAGCGGGGCTCGTGAACTCGCACGAGTCAACGCCGCCGTCATTGACTGCTGGCTTTGTTTAAATAACACTGCACTAGTATATTTAATGAACCCACTGGTTAACTGGTTCATCCGGTACTAAGATGACCAAATGTGGGTTCAAAGAATCAAATAATCCGTCATCCGGTTCGAAGATGACCAAATAATGTGGGAACCGACCTGTGAGATTTATATTTATTTAATTTATATGAATTTATATTTACGTTAATTTATATACTTCGATAGCAATTTGTATAATGTTAAGTGGACTGTATTTCTGCAATAATCTCTTAATCTCACAAATCGATCCTCTGCACATTAGGGGGGTTTATATTAATTGAATATATATGCAGCCAATCAAACTACAGTAATAGACTACATACATTGAAGAGGTTCCTTATCTTATAGTACAGCAGGCCTTAAGTCCACCAGGTATAACTAGGATGTAGACACTAATTATCCTCTTTGAGGTAGCTTCCATCACCCAGTAACTGGTGCACAAAGTCTTGCTTCCTCGTCTTGACCTGTCAAAAGGGGGCTAGCTGTAAAGCCAGAATCCTATATATGACAAGTATATCAGAGAACACTGTACATGGAACCTTAAAGACCTGGCTTAATTACCTTTAGTTTGGGGCTATCTCGTGCTCTAACCGGGTAACCCTACCCAATGACATTAATGGCTACTAATGATAGATAATGGGTTTCGGAAAGAACACTTAACTTGATTTGATGACAGCGTGTTGGAGATGGTACACCTTTGGTTTCCATAACACTACGTCCAAGTAAAATTAACAGGAGCCGAATTTGCTCCCGTGTGAGCCTCTGATCTAGTCTCAACAATGGCCGCCCCTTCCTCCCCCTGACGCCTGGCTTACATTGTCCACATGACAGAAAGTGATAGAAGGGTCACATTTACTCTACTTTAATATTGATAATTAAGTTAATTTATATGAGATGTTTTATGATGGTAAAGTCCAAAGACTAATGTATTTAAGAATAATTCCCAGCAGAATAGCTGGTGAATTATAATAGTATGTGGTGATGATATCCCGTTTTCTTTAGATGGTAATTCCACTACAAGTTACGTTTTCTATAGGTTACTTGTTGGTAATACAGCAGCAATTATTATCTGTCTGATTATTAAATGGTGTCGGATTTTCCGACAAGTACACCCCAGGTGTAGTACACCCCAGGTGTACTACACCCCACGTGTACTACACCCCACGTGTACTACCCCCTAGGTGTAGTACACCCCAGGTGTAGTACACCCCAGGTGTACTACCTCCAGGTGTACTAAACCCCCAGGTGTACTAAACCCCAGGTGTACTACCCCTAGGTGTACTACATCCCAGGTGTACTACCCCTAGGTGTACTACACCCCAGGTGTACATCACAGGTGTACAACACCCAAGGTGTACTACCCCCCAGGTGTACAACACCCCCAGGTGTACAACACCCTGAGTGTACTACCCCCCCAGGTGTACTACACCCCACGTGTACTACACCCCAGGTGTACTACTCCCAGGTGTACTACCCCCTAGGTGTAGTACACCCCAGGTGTAGTACACCCCAGGTGTACTACCTCCAGGTGTACTAAACCCCAGGTGTACTACCCCCCAGGTGTACTAAACCCCAGGTGTACTACCCCTAGGTGTACTACACCCCAGGTGTACAACACCCAAGGTGTACTACCCCCCAGGTGTACAACACCCCGAGTGTACTACCCCCCAGGTGTACAACACCCCGAGTGTACTACCCCCCAGGTGTACTACACCCCAGGTGTACTACACCCAAGGTGTAATACACCCCAGGTGTACTACACCCCAGGTGTACTACACCCCAGGTGTACTACTCCCCAGGGGTACTACACCCCAGGTGTACTACACCCCAGGTGTACTACTCCCCAGGGGTACTACCCCCCAGGTGTACTACACCCAAGGTGTACTACGCCCCAGGTGTACAGCACCCCCAGGTGTACTACACCCCCAGGTGTACTACACCCCCAGGTGTACTACACCCCCAGGTGTACTACACCCCCAGGAGTACTACACCCCAGAGGTACTACACCCCCAGGAGTACTACCCCCCAGGTGTACTAACACCCCCACGGGTACTACCCCACAGGGGTACTACCCCCCAGGTGTAGTATACCCCAGGTGTACTACCCCCCAGGTGTACTACCCCCCAGGTGTACTACACCCCAGGTGTACTACACCCCAGGTGTACTACACCCCAGGGGTACTACCCCCAGGTGTACTACCCCCAGGTGTACTACACCCCAAGTGTACTACACCCCAAGTGTAGTACACCCTTAATGTACTACACCATCGTGTATGCCATGTATTGTACACCCTTATCAGAGAGCATATACACTTTGTATAACACAAGTCTTACACTACGGCTGTACGCGTAGTGGTGTAATAATTATACGGCTGGTCACACACCTGCACAACCCCCCACACCACAAACACCTGCACGACCCCCTTCCCCAAACACCTGCACGACCCCCCACTACAAATACCTGCACGACCCTCCCACCACAAACACCTGCACGACTCCCCACTACAAATACCTGCACGAACCCCCACTACAAATACCTGCACGAACCCCCACCACAAACACCTGCACAACCCCCCGCCCCCACAAACACCTGCACGACCCCCACCACCACAAACACCTGCACGACCCCCACCACCACGAACACCTGCACGACACCCCACCACAAACACCTGCACGGCCCCCACCACAAACATCTGCACGACCCCCCACTACAAACACCTGCACGACCCCCCACCACAAACATCTGCACGACCCCCACCACAAGTAAGTAATTATCAAAAGAAGGCACCAAACCGGGAAGGCTATGTAGCACCATCAAATGTGCGGAATAATCAGAGGGCGCTAAATATCACCAAGGATGCCAATACGAGAACAAAAACGCATAAAACGAACGATATCAAAAGTATCCGAGTCACCAAGAATTCTATTGAGCGACAGGCGACCGCGAGGGGCGGTCGGAAAGCAAGACACACGCTCGTCCTGGAAGTCAGGACATTCAAGAAGGACATGCACGACCATAAGAGGGACAATGCAATTAGGATAATAAGGAGCATAGCGGCGCTCCATCAAGTGACCATGGGTTAAGCGAGTATGGCCAATGCGCAACCTTGCCAGAGCTGTTTCCCATCGCCGGTTACGGTGGTAGGAGGACGTCACAAGGAAACACAACATTTAAGAGTACGCAGTTTGTTACCAGTAACAGACGACCAAGAAGCCTGCCAACGGGTAAGGATGGAGGAATGGATAACCGGGTAAAAGTCGGAATATGGAATTCCTTTACGAGAGATGGGACAAGAGCGGACAGCTTCCTTGGCGGCAGCATCCGCACGTTCATTTAAAGACACACCAATATGGCTGGGAACCCAGCAAAACTCAACTGACTTAAATTTACTGTGAACAAGAAACAGCCAATGTTGGATCTCGACAACTACTGGATGGACCGGATTAAAAAACCCGAGAGCCATGAGGGCACTACGCGAGTCAACAACAACTACAAAGGAAGATTGACAATGAGAAAGCAGGAGACGAAGAGCATAGAGAATAGCATAAAGCTCCGCTGTAAAGATGCTAGTCTCAGGAGGTAAGCGACACATATAAGTGCGATCAGGAAAAACAACAGAGTAGCCAACACCGTCTGCAGACTTAGACCCATCGGTGAAGACAGAAACGGAGTGGGAGTGAGAAGAAAAGTGCTCAAGGAAAAGGCGTTTTAGAACCGTAGGAGGGGTAAAAGCTTTAGTGATGCGGGTAAAGGATGTACAAAACTGCGGAAGGGGGACTCTCCATGGGGGGCAAAGAAGGAACAACACGAGGAGAAACATTATAAACATGAACGGAAAGAGAATCCTGTAAGCGAGATAACCGGACAGAAAGAGGGAGGTGGTGAAGAGGAACAGGAACCGCAGGTGGGGTAAAAGTTAAAGCACGACAGAGGCGAGAGGAAGGATGTTGTAAGGACCGCGCAAGATAGCAAAGACAGTAGCGATCACGGCGGTCCTGGAGAGACAGGAAGCCAGTGTCAACATACAAGCTAAGGATGGGAGTCAAACGAAAGGCACCAGAACTGAGGCGCAACCCAGTATGGTGCAAAGCATCAAGACGGCGAAGAGTAGAAGGAGAAGCAGATGAGTAAGCAGGGCAACCATAATCGAGCTTAGACAGGACGAGAGAGGAATGTAAAGCAAGGAGAGTGCGCCTATCCGCTCCCCAAAAAGTATGGGACAATACCCGAAGGAGGGCAAAGGCCTTAGAGCACTCAACACAGAGGTAAGAGATATGGGGAAACCAAGACAAACGAGTGTCAAGGAATAAGCCCAAAAGCTTTGCGGAATCTTTGTACTCAAGGGGATGACCATAAAGTGACAAAGAGGGACGAAGAATGACCCGTTTCCTAGTAAAAAACATGGCACAAGTCTTAGAAGTAGAGAACTTAAAGCCATGATAGGTGGCCCAAGACGGCATGGCATCAATCGCAAGTTGAAGCCGGCGCTGAAGGAGAGGCGAATCATCACCCTGATAGCAAAGGGTAAGATCATCGACATAGAGAGCGGAGAAGACACCTGAAGGAAGAGAGGAAAGAAGACCATTGAGGGCAACCAGAAAAAGTAGTGCTCAGAACACTACCCTGGGGCACACCTTCGTACTGCTGAAAAGAGGCAGAGAGAGAGCGGTACCAAGGCGCACCTGAAAGGAACGACGTGAGAGGAAGCTGTGGAGAAAGAGAGGGAGATGACCACGAAGGCCAAAAAAATGAAGCTGGGACAGAATATGATATCGCCAAGTGGTGTCGTAAGCCTTTTCCAGGTCAAAAAGGACGGCAACAACGGAGGTCTTCGCAGCAAAAGCAGTACGAATATAGACCTCCAAGTTCACCAGGACATCTGTCGTGCTGCGGCACTTGCGGAAACCAAATTGAGAAGGGGAGAGGAGGTGATGGTGTTCCAGGAACCACATCAGACGAACGTTAACCATACGTTCAAAGAGTTTGCAGACAACTTGTGAGGGCAATAGGGTGAAAGTCCTTAGGGGAAGTTCCCAGAGAGCCTTGTTTGCGAACAGGGAGGACAACAGCATCGAACCAGTCCTCAGGGACTGACGACGACTCCCAGATCCGATTATACAGACTCAGTAAATACTGAGATGTGCACGGAGGGAGATGGTGAAGCATCTCATAATGAATATCATCGGAGCCCGCTGCCATAGAACCGCAGAGGGCCAGGGCAGAACGAAGTTCAGAGAGAAGGGAAGGGAAGGGAACTATGAGGAGGAAGCGCCAAGCCATTACGACTATATAGCAGTGGGAAAGGGTCAGGATAAGGATTTGGGGATGGGACGGGGGAAAGGAATGGTACCCAACCACTTGGAGAAGTTCAGAGAGAGAGAAGGGATCGTTATAGGAAAGCCGAAGACGAGTGCAGAAATCTAAAGGACGAGACTCGAGGACAGGTTTACGAAGAAGGAAAGATTGGGGAAGATGAAGACCAGAGCTAACAGAAGAAAAGTGGGAACCCAGTTCGGTAGCAACCTGCAATGGGTCCGCCACAAGAGTACCACGGAGGTGAAGGACCGGTGAAACATCGAGAATGAACTTACCCGCTATCTTGCAGATATGCTTCCAGATCTGTGGCAGGGGAGTTTCGGACGTAATTGTGGAGATACAAGATGCCCAACATTCACGTTTAGCCGTACGGATGGCCCTACGGGCCACTGCACTCGCTTTCTGAAAGAAAAGAAAAGAATCGGCCGTCTGCCGACGGCGGTGCCTCTTCGAGGCTGCACGCTTACAGCGAACAGCCTGAGCACAGTCTGCATTCCACCAGGGAACGCACTTCCGCGGACCCCAAGAGGAAGAGCGAGGAATAGAGCGGAGGGCAGCGTCGAAGACAGTGTCATGAAAAAGGAGGAGAGCGCGAGGGAGAGGCAGAAGGGAGAGGTCAGAGAGAGCAGCACTGAGGGTAAATAGGTTCCAGTCCGCTTTAGCAAACTGCCACCTAGGGAAAGAGAGGGAAGGATGAAAAGAGAAAAAGGAAACAAGGATGGGGAAATGGTCACTGCCATGGAGGTCATCAAGAACCTGCCATGTGAAATCTAAGTAAAGAGAAGAAGAGCAAAGAGAAAGATCAAGACAGGAAAGGGTGCGAGTCCGAGAGTCCAAATGGGTGGGCTCACCAGAATTCAGAAGAGACAGGGAAGAAGAGAGGATAAACGGCTAAAGAAAGCGACCTCGGGTATTCGTCAGAACATCACCCCAAAGAGAATGACGACAATTGAAATCACCTAGCAGGAGCACAGGCTCCGGCAAGGAGTCCAGGAGGTGTTTCAGATCAAGAAGAAAAAGCGGGACACTCGGGGGAGATAAATGGAACAAACTGTGTACCATTTCCCCACAAAGATACGAGCAGCAGAACAATGGAGAGGCAAAGGAAAAAGTAAGGGGACAAAGGGAACATCAGTGCGAATCAAGAGAGCAGAAGAATTAGGAGTCCCAGCAACAGCTGGGGGAGGGGGGGGGAGAAAGGAATAACCACGAAAACGACCAGGACGAGCACCAAGCATCGGCTCCTGGAGACAGACACAAAGGGGCGAAAACCGCGAAATCAGAAGTTGGAGTTCGAGGAAATTGGCGTAATCACCTCGAACGTTCCATTGAAGAATAGACATCGACGAGAAGAGAAAGGACAACAACAGAGAACAAGGAAGAAACAAAGGCGAAAGAGCAATATAGCACGTTAAAGAATATCAGGGTCAGCAAAGTCAGGGTTAGGGGGCATAGGTAAACTGAGCAAAGACGGAGGGAAGCGGGAGAACAGACCAGAGGGGGGCTGGCGGGGTCCGGAGGAGGAGGAGGAAGAGGAAGAGACAACGGAGAGGAGTAGTCAAGGACAGCAGCAGGAAGAGGGGGAGTAGAAAGAGGGGCGCGCACCTCAGCAAGGGCAGCAACCGAGAGGGAAGCGGGGGCCAAAAAAAACTCCATAGCAGGAACAGGGGGCGCAACCACCAAAATGGGAGGGGAAGGAGCGATAGAGGCAGAAGTAGGGGCCGAGGAAGAAAGTGAAATCTTCTTACCCGCCAGGGAAGAGGAAGGAGAGGAGCCAGGCTGACGCTTCTGACGTAAAGAGACAGGCGTCCCAGCAACTACGTACTGGGTAACGGATTCTAGCGTCTGAACAGGAGAAGCCGAACGAGAGGACATGCGACGGCCGTTTGGAGAGCGATGGACATCAGTCCGCACCGACAGGGAGTGGGGAGAGTCAAGAGACGGAGGGGAAGGATGGGAAGGAGGAATGGAGGGAGACGAGGAAGAAGACACAGGAGACAAGACAGACCAGGTAGAAAGGAGGGGAACCCCAGACAGAGGACCAGGAGGTGGATCCTTCGGGACAGAACTCAAAGGAACAGAGGAGGGGGCAGTGGGTTTATCAGGGTCCAAGGCCCAGAAACGGTTGTGAGTCTGAGGAAGGTGGGAGGAATGAGGAGAGGAAGAGCGCAACACGCGAGCATAAGAGATATTAGCATAAGGCGGGAGCCGGCGAACCTGGCACCTTGCCTCAGGAAAAGATAAACGCTTCCGGTGCTTCAAGTTGAGGACGGCTGCCTCAAGCTTGTAATGGACACACGCACGGGAGAAGGTAGGATGGGCCTCACCGCAGTTGAGGCAACGAGCTCGGGGAGAAGTGCACTCCGACTTAAGAGTGACCTTCGCCACCACACAAAGGACAGAGAGAGACAGTCCCAGAGCAGCGGAGGGCACCATGCCCAAACCTCCAGCACTTGTTACAGAGCCTAGGAGAAGGAATGTACTCCTGGACAGAGCACCTGGCACCAGCAAGAATGACAGGGTGGAAGGGTCCGACCATCAAAGGTAATCTTCACAACCCGAAGGGGTTGACGGCGACTACCACGAGGGGGACGAGTAAACGTGTCCACCTGGAGAATAGAATGGCCCTGGGCATCAAGGATATGTCGAATATCGTCGTGGCAGTCTCGCAGATCCCGAACACCGGTCGCAACATGAGGCGGGAGGAGAACACTGGCGTTCAACTGAACATTCTTTGAGACCCGAACAGGGGTCTCGCCAAGGCAGAATAAGGCAGCCAAGCGGGAAGCTGCATCCTGAGAAGGAGCAGCAATGACACGTGTACCGAGACGAGTGGGGTTGAAAGTAACAGAGGCATCCACGGAATCAACGAGATGTCGATGGAGAAATCGTCAGGAGGCGCAGTCCATTACAGACACGTGTACCGAGACGAGTGGGGTTGAAAGTAACAGAGGCATCCACGGAATCAACGAGATGTCGATGGAGAAATCGTCAGGAGGCGCAGAATCAAGAGGGAGGGGATCAAAATATTTGGCTCACGAAGCGGGACCAAACAAAGCTTGATAGGTATCAGAACGGGAAGGAATCGAGCGAGGGCGGCCGTGACGAAGACGGCGGTGAGAACCCCCAGAGAGAGAGGGGTTAAAAGGCGCAATAGTTACAACTAGAGAGGGAGCCGCGGCAGGGGACGAGGTAGTCACCACTGGGGGCTTGGGGCTCGACCCAACTACAGAGGAGGGAGGGGAGCCGAGGGGAGGAGTCAGAGAGGCCAAAGGAGGAGCAAGGTCGGGGCCCAATGCAGCGGAGGCTACAGAGCCCGGTCTTCCAACAGGGACCGACTCGGGGGCTTGGTCGCCCACCCCACGAGCCTGAGAAGGTAAAGGAAAAACAGCAGAAACAGTAGATATCATTGCTACGAAAAATCAACATTCATTCACGAATGTGCCCCCACACCCACCATGGAGCCACAATTAGATGCAGGACACTCAACAAGAAGCTATCGCCGATCATGCCGGGGCCTCCTAGGGGTGCGTCGTGAGAATACGCCCCACAAACGCCACCTTAAGAACCGACAGTCCGTCGAGATCGGGTTCAGTGACGAAAGGGGGATTAACAATAAAAGGTTCCCCTCACTCTCGACGTCGGGTACTACAGTTCTACGGGTGCAAGAGTATGCCTCCTCAAGCACCCGGGCGTCAAAATAGAAGAAGTCCAAAGGAATAACCAAAACAAGCAAAAGGTCGGCAGGAAAACGGCAAGCAGACAGAAGAGGGGGGAGAAAAACGGAACAGAAGGAAAAGGTTCTCAGCACAATTGGAGACGGCAGCAGGAGCACAAGGCTAGAAAAGGACAGAGGACTGTCCCAAGGAGCAACACACTCCGGCAGCCGCCCACTAAGCTCCCCTCACAGCGTCAACGGGCTGAACAGGGAGGGGGGACCCCCCCACCACAAACACCTGCACGACCCCCACCACAAACACCTGCACGACCCCCCCCTCCCCAAACACCTGCACGACCCCCACCACCACAAACACCTGCACGACCCCCACCACCACAAACAACTGCACGACCCCCCACCACAAACACCTGCACAACCCCCCACCACAAACACCTGCACAACCCCCCGCCCCAACAAACACCTGCACGACCCCCCCACCACAAACACCTGCACGACCCCACCACCACAAACACCAGCACGACCCCCACCACCACAAACACCTGCACGATTCCAACCACCACAAACACCTGCACGACCCCAACCACCACAAACACCTGCACGACCCCCCACCACAAACACCTGCACGACCCCACCACCACAAACACCTGCACGACCCCCCCCACCACAAACACCTGCACGACCCCACCACCACAAACACCTGCACGACCCCCACCACCACAAACACCTGCACGATTCCAACCACCACAAACACCTGCACGACCCCAACCACCACAAACACCTGCACAACCCCCCACCACAAACACCTGCACGACCCCCCAAACACCTGCACGACCCCCACCACCACAAACAACTGCACGACCCCCCCACCACAAACACCTGCACAACCCCCCCACCACAAACACCTGCACAACCCCCCGCCCCAACAAACACCTGCACGACCCCCCACCACAAACACCTGCACGACCCCACCACCACAAACACCTGCACGACCCCCACCACCACAAACACCTGCACGACTTCCCACCACAAACACCTGCACGACCCCCCACCACAAACACCTGCACGACCCCCCACCACAAACACCTGCACGACCCCACCACCACAAACACCTGCACGACCCCCCACCACAAACACCTGCACGACCCCCCACCACCACAAACACCTGCACGACCCCCCACCACCACAAACACCTGCACGACCCCCACCACCACAAACACCTGCACGACCCCACCACCACAAACACCTGCACGACCCCCCACCACAAACACCTGCACGACCCACCACCACAAACACCTGCACGACCCCCCACCACAACCACCTGCACGACCCCCCACCACAAACACCTGCACGACCCCCCACCACAAACACCTGCACGACCCCCACCACCACAAACACCTGCACGATCCCCACCACAAACACCTGCACGACCCCCCACCACAAACACCTGCACGACCCCCACCACCACAAACACCTGCACGACCCCCACCACCACAAACACCTGCACAACCCCCCGCCCCAACAAACACCTGCACGACCCCCCACCACAAACACCTGCACGACCCCCACCACCACAAACACCTGCACGACCCCCCCACCACAAACACCTGCACGACCCCCCCACCACAAACAGAACCAAACAAGAGTCACAGTGACACACCAGGCGTCCTCACAGGGTGATAACAGTCATAAAGAAGTCTCAGGGTAAATGATAAATAAACCACGGATAAAAAACGCCATCTTGATTGGGGGAACGAGCACCAATCACACGCGAGAGACCGGCACTAGTTATTGGCTGAATTAGGACCAATCACATGCGAGGGACAATCGCTGGTTATTGGCTGAATGAGGGCCAATCAAGCACAGGAACACTTTAAGAGTGTTGGATAAATAGGGAGGAATTGCCTTGTTAACGAAGTTGAACCGGAAGCTCTTGCGAGGTCAAGATTTATGCACGTACTTACTTACCTAAGTGAGCTTGCTGAAGTTGATCTCTAGCTCTTGGGTCTTCACATCTCAGTCAATATTCTAATGCGCTTGTTTAGACATCTCTATAGCTCTTTCATAGTTATTTCAAACGCATGAAGTGTTCGAATCCCCCTCCCCACTAAGTGACTTCGGAAGGCAAGTTTTTGTACCTAAACATTTTTCCTACTACGACTGAAGTTATTTCTATCATGACAATGGTTAATTTTGTTTACTATTTACCACCTGCTCGCGCCTGTGTATACCCAGCAGTAATTGGGTACGTGATTGTAACCCAATTTTCAGGTGGTATTCCCTGAGAACACTAGTGTGTAAGGCTGATCATGAGCTATGGCAAGAGTTCCCTGCCTGCTAATATGGGTCATAAGTCGTCTGATTATGTACCCAACTTTGTATAAAAAAAAAAAAAAAAAAAAAACCTACCGGGTACAATATTAACTGCCAGGGTTAACTACTACCCTGAGACCACTGGGCTGAATACTACTTACTGCCTAGCCTACTCAAGGTCAACTACGCCATTCCTGCTTCAACTTTAATACCACTCAACCCTAAGAAACGATAATTCCACCTTGCTCCAATTGACCGAGGTCAATCATCCTTAAAATTACGGTACTTTGGAGAAATTAAAACCACTATAATTGGGGCGCTGCCTCAGATTAGTGTACACCAGTCTTGGTATGTTAGGCAAAACCCCTAATTTAAGGCTTGAAATCGCGAGAGCGGGCTGCTCTCAGGTCTAACTACACGTGAACCCCAGCAGTACCATAGCATCTCTTGGCCAGCCCTATTACCCACGACGGCAGAGCAACCAACAAGTATACTTTATTCCTGGACTGTGACGCAGAGCGGGCGTCTGGGCGCCTCCTCCGCCTGGGAGCCACTGGTTCACGTTTGGTTTTGCAATTTTGGATTTGATACTGCCGCTTGGCATCCCTATTCAACGGTCCGGTTGTACGACGCCTGGTGCACATATCGCCTTGGGTCACCTTGTTGTTGATAGATTATTTTTTTACGTGTTCTGGCTGGTTCTCCCGGCAGGGAGACGGTGTCCGGCACCGGCTTGGTGAGAGGGGGTGGGAGTTGGTGGGCTCCTGGTGTGCCCTCAGTCGTGGTGGGCGGCCGGCTTCTACTCTGCCGGGGGACACTGGATGACTTTTATGTTTTAGCTGGGGACCTAGTTTCTGATTTTGCTGCCCAGTGTTCTGTGTGGGGCGGGGCCGGTGCTTGTTACCCTGAGGGACTCCTGGGGTTCCCCAATATGCCAAAAGGCATATTAGTTCCCAGTGATTGGCGTCACTCGTTTCGCGATCAGGCTTGGCGTTTCACCTTTCCGGGCTTCGCGATTAACCCTTCACGGGTACGCCGGGGTGCATCCGATCCCACGGTCGTCGTCGCCCCTAAATCAACAACACCAACATACTTTATTCCTAAACACAGTTAAGAATAAAGGACAAAAGTAAACTCTGTATATACACCGAGTAGTCGTCGCAGGGTAGTTTAAAATATTTGTTTACAAACATCAGATGACATAAAACGCACGTGACTGGTCACTAGCCGAACCAGTAATGTGATTGGCCGAGGGATGATACGCAGCACGTTATCTTCACTCACATTAGTCAAGTGCCCTCAGTCGACAACCAGCTGAATACAGAATCTTTTAAAAAGATAGCACAAATGACCAGGTACCTCACTACGGTCGTAATGACCAAGTACCTTACTACGGTCGTAATAAAGCCACAACGCAACAAAGCCATTTCAACATAACAGCCATGGCGGTTAGTGATTCTTAGAGCCTGGCGTTCTTTTATCACCCGGGCCAGGATTTGTCAAGGATTTACGCATCCACTTGCGAAACCTTTACATCTTACCTCAATCATGAGAGCTATTTCAATTTATTAAACAGTTTGCGAGATCGGGAATGCTACGAGGTTGTTTACAACAATAACTTTGGGTTGTGAAGTTTCGAAGCACGTAACCTGTTTGATAATGTAAAAAAAAGCCAACACAATTGAGGAAAGATGTAAAGGTTTCGCAAGTGGATGCGCAAATGCTTGACAAGTCCTGGTCCTTGATACGTGGGAATTACTTCACTGAATAACAAACAATGGTATCAATGAACATGTGCGTGTCTCTTACCTCACAAGATCGTCCTCCCGGCAAGTAAGTTCAACCTCGACCCACGCAGCCCGTCCTCCAAACAAAGACCCAAAAGTGATTCCATCCACCCGCCAACCCCCCGTTTATGAATGAAAAACGGTTTACAGTAATAACTCACAACTGATTTTGTTCGAACACTTCCGAAACAAGTGCTTCACTGACGACTTTTGTTTGAACCACAACGCTGTAAATGCTTCACCCACATACTACAAATAATCGCGAACAGAACCTAAACACCTAACCTAACCTATGCCTACATATGCACAATATGCTAATATATTATAATATTAATTTTCATTTGAGAAAATTCCCGTTTTGGATGAACAGCATGTTAAAATTTATGAATGCGTCTGTGGGGTCGACCGCTGGATGTAATGGACTTGAGTCGAGGACGGGTTGCGTAGCTCAGTCGATTAAGGCAGCGTCTGGGATCCTCTCGGACGTAAGTTCGAACCCTCATCACGGCCCTTTTGGATTTGTTAATAATAACAATAATTTTTATTACTGAAAACATCGTTTTTTTTATTTTTCGAAGCAGAAAAATGAACGAATGGATGAAGTGGAGAAGAGTTAGAACAAGCATAAGCTAAGGTTGGATTGTTGACACACAGGTCTATCTTATGCAACTATGGGTTGTTAGCTATTGTCAAATTGCAACATGATCTGTGGCAGTTTAATCTCCGGAGTTATATTTATAACTTGGATAAATCAGGCTGAGTGATCTGCTACATTTGAGCTCTTATAATCATGGAAGTTTTTATTTTTTTTTATTTTTATACAAGAATACACAATGTACAAAACAGACACCCGCCGAAAGAGCAAGTTATGAACATACACAGGACAATATAACAAAGGAAGTAAACACGGATACACTAAACATACCCAACAAAAACCAAGAAAGAAAACACATGACACAAGGCACAAAAAAAAAGATAACCCAGAAACGGGGACAGTATTTACCACAAAAAACAGAACATGACATAAATAGCACACAATAGAAATAACATAAAACAAAGGCACATCCACACAACCTTAAGTACAGAAATACAAAAGGAGAACGCACATACAAGCCCAGCCCCACAACCCAAACACAGGTGCATAAAAGTACAGAACAACAGGCCTCCGAAACCCCTAAGAGGCAAAATTACAAAACTACATTAAACAAAAAACATGGAAATACAGAACATTGAAAGTCAAACAGAAATAACTGAGTACATTTCTTTTTTCTTACTCCGTTTCCTCAAGCATAATTAAAAAGACATAATACAAAGGCAGAACACAAAACACAAATCAAGAAAGAACAGATAAATAATACATAAATAGCCCAAGGCAAAGTACATGGCACATAAAAAGAGAAATAACAATCAGTAATGGCAAAAAGAACACTCATAACACAGGAACAGTAGTACATGAAAAGGGGGGGGGGGAGGACAAAACATAAACCCGGGCACCCCAACCCCCCCACACAGAAAATCACAAAATACAGAAGAGGCTCCAAAGACAGAGGAGCACATAAGCATACATACCATAAAGAACAAAAATGCACAAAACATAAAACCCATACAAGGCAAACAAAAAGGCCCACGCAGGAGCCAGGGAAAACATAAAAACCACACCCACACACAAGCACACCCAATCGAACACACACCCACAGGAGCAACCACAACAGAAACAAAACAACCACACACACACACACACACACACACCCCGCCCAACCCCCGCCGAGGAGGCCCATCGGAGGACCGGGGACCTAAAACAAACCGAACAAGACCCACCCAACCAACCCACAGCCAACATTCACGAGCCCAACCCACGACCAATCACTCAAAAGCAGCCCCACGAACATACGCACCAGTAAACCAACCACAAAAATCATCCGGAAAAGCACGCTGCAGCCACCACCAGGTGAACCGTAAGCGTCCCCTCAAAAACCCCAAAACCCTATCAACCCCATAACCCTCCCTCCGGCCAACCCACACACAATACACATAGTCAGCGACAAGAAGCCAGAGCGTATTACGCACCCGTCGAGAGCCCCGCGGAAAAGACAAAAACAAAAACGGCAAAAAACCACCCCGACATCCCGGCCCACAAACCACGGCCAACACAGCACGAAACCAATCAAGCAAACCACTCAGCCTCTCACAAAAATAGAAAACATGTAACTGAGTTTCAGGCAAACCACAGTGGACACATGCGTCAGAGGCACGCAAACCCAGCATGCACAACCGGTCATTTGTCGCCAACGACAAATGCAACATGCGAAACAACAACTCCCGCTGCTGCGGTGCCAAAAACCGCGCCCCTAACGCCGCCCACACCTCCCCCCAATCCCAACACGGGAATAAAGACTCCACCCGCGGCTGAACACGACAAAATAGAACCCCATAAATCGCCTTCACTGAGACAGACATATAACCCGGACAACGACAGACAGCCCGAAGAATGTCTACCGCCCAGGAGTAAACAGGAGGGGTACAAAAGGCCACCTCCCGACAAACACCGCAATCCACCAAAAAACTAAACCGGACCGAACAATAAAAAATACACAAAGCATTGAGCCCCCCACCCAACGCTAAACCCTGACGCAACGAGACCCAGAACAGCGCCCGAGCCCTGGTAAACACATCAGGAATACCAACCCCACCTTCCCGCACCGCTAACACCAACGTCGAGCGACGAACCGGGTGGTAACGACCACACCACACGTACCTATAAACCTGACGTTCCAACCCCAGAGCCAGCCGGCGATCTAGGGGGAAACACCGAGCCATGAACCAGACACGTGACAGAACTTTACAAGTAACAAGCAACGCTCGCTGATAAATTGTTAACGGGCGCGCAGCCAACAACCCAACCGCAACACCAACACTACGAGAAACCGCACCCCAATTAAATTCCAAAGATCTCTCGTAAGAAGCGAACCAGGTGATCCCCAGAACACGCAGAGAGGAGACCACCGGAAACCAAGACCCCTCCCACACAAGGCGAGAGGACCACCCACCGATACCCATAAGACCAGATTTGGCACGATTGACCTGGGCCCCAGTGGCCAACTCAAACCTCTCAACCACGACCTGGACAGCCCGAACAGAACCAGCAGAGGCCACGAACAGGATGGTATCATCCGCATAACCGCAGATGGGTAACCGAAGATCAGAAGGCAGCCGGGGGGGACGGATCAACGCACAAGCCTTGACCGCCCGAAAAAAAGGCTCCTGAAAGAGCACATAAAGGAGCATGGAAAGCGGACAACCCTGCCTCACCGAACGGCGTACAGGGAAAGGAGCACTCAAGAACCCATTGATGCAAACCCGGCTGCAACACTGAGCGTACAACATACGCACCCAACGAACAAACAAAGGCGGAAAATCAAGCCGCTCTAACACACGAAAAACAAAAGCTAACGAAACACGGTCAAAAGCCTTAGACCAATCCAGGCAAAGCATCGCTGCTGACAAGCGAGAGCCCGACACGTACAGAAGCACATCCCGAAATAACGCATTGCACTGCAGTAACGAGCGACCTGGAACACCACAAAACTGTTCCACGGAAACCGCAGACGCAACCACACGGCGACACCGACCAGCTAAAATCTTGGACAGGATCTTATAGTCCACATTCAACAAAGTAATGGGTCTCCAGTTCGAGAAGAACCGCAAATCGCCCGGCTTTGGGAGCAGCCGCACAATCCCAACGCACTGAGACACAGGCAGAACGCACCCCCGGAGGCAAGTCCGGACCACCTCCAAAAGAACATTACCCACACATCCCAAAAGGCAACATAAAACTCGACAGGAAGACCATCCGAGCCTGGCACCTTCTCGGAACGAAACGACCTCACCACAACGAAAAGCTCCCCCAACGAAACATCTTCCTCCAAACCAACACAATCAGCAGCAGACAACCCCGGAGCACAACCACCCAAAAAACCTTCCGCAATCGCGTCGTCCCCTACCACCTCCCCATAGAGCGCAACCAACTCCTGCCGCACATAATGCAACACACCACCGGTGTCCGAAACAACGGACCCATCCGGCCGTTGCAGAGCCGTAAAAAGAACACCGTCCCGCGCAGCCTTCACCTTCCCTAAAAGATAAGGAGAGAGCCGTTCCCCGTCAACACGTTCACTCACACGAGCACGCACACGAACACCCTCGGCCCACTCATTCCGCAAACCACAAATACGCTCCTTACACTCCGCAATCTCCCCAAAATAGTCAATCCCAGCATTGTACCGCACATACAACCGCGAAAGCCTCGCCTGGAACAACCGCAGCAACCCAAACCTTCCAGCAGCCTCACGTTTGGCAGCCACCCGAAAAAACAACCGACATTGCTCCTTACACCACTCCCACCAATCTAAAACAGAAGGAAAATCACACCGCCGGGCGAGAACCCCGACCCACCAAACCCGAAACTGCCCACAAACCCTCGGAGAACGCAACAACCCACAATTCAGCTTCCACCACCCCGCGCCGACCCGTACCTGACTGGGCACACCAACCCGGACCACCACGAGACTATGGTCCGAGAAAGCAACCGGGACAGTGTGGAAAGCAAACACAGAACACCCCCCGCCAGTAACATACACTCGATCAATCCGCGAACGCGCCCCATGCGCAGCAAAAGTAAAGGACAACTCGCCCCCATAGAGCACAGCAGCATCCTTGAAACCGCAAGAACGCACCACCTCCAGCAGCGCACCCGAGACATTCTGCGGGCGGGCGCTACTACAGTCCCGCGCACTCGTCACACAGTTAAAATCACCACCAAAAACCATACTCCGCGTATCATGACTCAGGAAAGGGAGAAGCCCCACCCGAAAAAACTCCTCCCGTTCCCGACGGCGAGCCACCCCCGAGGGGGCGTGCACCGTCAGGAACGGAAGAACGACCCCCAAAAACTCAATCCTCACAAACAAAACCCGCCCATCCTCATCCACCTCCGTGTGAAGCACGGAGAAGGAAGCCCTCCTAGAAAACAAAATAAGCGTCCCCCCGAAGGACGTCCTCGGCGGGTTGAGCACAACATGAAAATGCGCACTTAAACACTGCAGCACAGACACCTCACGAACATTATGCTCCTGGATCAGAGCCACATCCACACGCTGCTCCTGCAGAACATCCAACAGGCCCAACTGGACCCCAAGATCATTTAAACCACGAACATTCAAAGACGCACAGACAACAGAGGGCGCCATCGGGAGAACCTCAGGACACCCCCAACCCAACGCGTCCCCCAGGGGACACAACCGCACCCGCAGCGGGAGCCACATCCACACCACCAGGCTCAACCCCCTGCCGCACCCTGGAAGACGACCGGCCAGGAACCGCCTTCAAAATCACAGGAGACACACCATGCGAAGAGGGCGCCCCAGGCGTTGAGGACACCATCCACAGTTTTTCCACTGCCTCCGCCGCCCCGAGCCCGACACCACGCTCAACGCCCCGCTCATCCCCAGATCACGCTTCCGAAGGGGGAGGAGGAACCACTGGAGAAGCGGAGGGAGGAGCACCAGCCAAAGGCACACCACCCGAAGCCTCGATCCTCTACCCAGGGGGGCCCCTGCTGTGCGACCGATCCCTCGGAGCGCGCTTTCGGCGAGGAACAGAAGAGCCCAATGCAACCACAGGAGGCACAGCACAAGCGACAGCAGGCGGCTGCGCCACGGCACCAGCATCAGGAACACCGCTAGGCTGGCCGTCAGGAGACACAGTATCAACACCGCCCCTGGCCTCGGGAAGCACACTGGCCACTGCACACGGGTCGCCCGCCGGCACCACACCACACACGTCGGATTCCAAGGAGACACTCGGGTCGCGATGTACCTCCGCCGCCACCAGCATAGGCGCACCCGAAGCAGGAGCCGCGAGAGCATCAGGGTCAACAGACAGAGCAGAGGACCCAGCAGCAGACGGAGAGGTAGGGACAGCTGGGGACGACGCCTCCAGAGGCACACCCATAGAGCCAGGGCCCACTGGGGGCGCCCCAGCCTCCGGCAGAAGTGGAAAATCATCCGCATGGAAAACCGATGGGTCCTCCGGGCGAGGGGCACGGCAAGCTGCAGCGAAATGGCCTACCTCACCACACCGGAAACAGGAGCGAGTCTGCCCCTGGTAAAACACACGCACATAAAACCCACATACAGCCACCCGAGAGGGAATAGCCCCAGAGAGCCGCATGCGCAAAGTACGGGCACCCATACGGAGCCCCTTCAGGCGCCCACTAAGCAGACAGGCATGACGCTGCCCCACCACCTCACCATACCGACGGAACGCGGCGGACAGCTCATCCTCAGGAAACTGCACCGGCGCACCATGAACGCTCACATACGTCAGGGGGCCCCACGGATCGGAGACCTCCACTGTCACAGCAGAATCTGGAGGTACATGCGTCCGTGTACCCCATCGACGCACAAACAGCTGATACACCTGCGCCGAGGAGAATGTCACCGCCACCCGGGTAGGGGAAAGTTTTTCAACACCGTAGAGATCTTGGTACTCCACACGCATGACGTCCATAAGGGCAACCTCCACCAAGGGCCAGTCAACGGGGGCCGAGAAATCAAGCCGGGCGGTGTCGACCCGGCGAACACGGCCACCACTAGTCGACGCCATGACACCCGCCAGGCCCCGGCCAATGGCCGCACCACACCGTCAACAAGACGACCACCACGCAGCAGTTACAGGTCAACACTGACAGCCCGGGCCGAACGTCAGCGCCCTCCGGTAGCAGAGCGGCGAATCCCCATAATCATGGAAGTAGTTTTCCAAAGCAACTGATAATAGTATTAAAGAAACGGGCGGTGTTCCTTCTCTTCTTGTTAACCTAACATCTTTCCTAGGCCTAACTGCATAAACTCACAATATAATTTTTGGGTTTGAGAATAAAAAAAATATTTTCAGTATTAACATACATCCAGGATTGGGTGGATTATTTACCGTTTAATTTTTGTTCTCGAAATCCTATAACAAATTTTGATCGGGTGAGCATTTAATAAAAACAAAGTCTATCCATTTTATTGTCTCTAGTTTTTTTGTGACTGTTTATGCCTCACAAGGGTAATGTATACTGTTAAAATACAAGCCCTGTATACCTCGTCACACATATATATACATATTTCCCATTGTCGTAGACAGAAAGCCTGTGCTTAGGCCTATTCAGACTCACCTATTTTTTTTTATTAATTTCTACCACAGACGTGGCCACACATTTACAATGCTAATCAGCATATATACAATGGGTGCTCACCTTGAGTGCTAGGCCAACTGCCGATTCCCAGGAAGCAACCCACAACAGATCCCTAACTCTCGGGTACCAACTTACTGCTAGGTGAACAGAGACACTTGGTGAAACGTGCTAAACCTTTCCTATTTTGCCATGAACACATTGGAAAGTTAATTTTGAAATGAATGATTTTAGTCCAAAAATAATATGAAAACGGAAATTTTCAAATTGGAAAAAATAAAAATAAGAACCAAATCTAACTTAATTTATCCATTGTTTATGATTTTTTATTTACGTTTCCCCTCCATTTTAAAAGTTTAAGTTTTCTGATTCACGAATTTTGATTTTCAAATCAAATGTTTTTGTACACATTTTTCTAAGCAATTTTCAAAGGTTGTTTTTAGACTCAATTGGTTAGATTAAAAAATTATAGCTGTAATATGTACATATATGGTGTACATAACGCATGCCACATATATGTGATGCAATATTAGTATATTATAAATAAATAAATAAATAAATAAATGTTTATTTAGGTAAGGTACATACAAGAGATTTTTACAAAGAATGATGGATTTATAGATAGAGCTAGTACATACAATGCCTAAAGCCACTATTACGCAAAGCGTTTCGGGCATGAAAAAATTTAATGACTAAAGCTTAATACTAATTGAGCATAAAGAATAAAATGTGTTGAGAACAAATAAAAATAGAGATAAAAAGGAGGGGAACATGGCTGAAAAAGCAGCACAAATAACAATTAGGTCGACAAACAGCGTCGTTTAAAAAAAACAGACATGGGTTGACAATAGAGGAGTAAGGTAGGTTACAGGGAATTTATTAGGTATAGCTTCGTTTTTATCTTAAAACTGGTTGAGAGAGGTACAGTCTTTAACATGGTTGGGAAGGTCATTCCACATTCTGGGTCCCTTGATTTGTAGAGCATTTCTAGTTTGATTAAGTCGTACTCTTGGAATATCAAAACTGTATTTATTTCTGGTGTGGTGCTCATGGGTTCTCTCTCGGGTACCAACTTACTGCTAGGTGAACAGAGACACTAGGTGAAACGTGCTAAACCTTTCCTATTTTGCCATGAACACATTGGAAAGTTAATTTTGAAATGAATGATTTTAGTCCAAAAATAATATGAAAACGGAAATTTTCAAATTGGAAAAAATAAAAATAAGAACCAAATCTAACTTAATTTATCCATTGTTTATGATTTTTTATTTACGTTTCCCCTCCATTTTAAAAGTTTAAGTTTTCTGATTCACGAATTTTGATTTTCAAATCAAATGTTTTTGTACACATTTTTCTAAGCAATTTTCAAAGGTTGTTTTTAGACTCAATTGGTTAGATTAAAAAATTATAGCTGTAATATGTACATATATGGTGTACATAACGCATGCCACATATATGTGATGCAATATTAGTATATTATAAATAAATAAATAAATGTTTATTTAGGTAAGGTACATACAAGAGATTTTTACAAAGAATGATGGATTTATAGATAGAGCTAGTACATACAATGCCTAAAGCCACTATTACGCAAAGCGTTTCGGGCATGAAAAAATTTAATGACTAAAGCTTAATACTAATTGAGCATAAAGAATAAAATGTGTTGAGAACAAATAAAAATAGAGATAAAAAGGAGGGGAACATGGCTGAAAAAGCAGCACAAATAACAATTAGGTCGACAAACAGCGTCGTTTAAAAAAAACAGACATGGGTTGACAATAGAGGAGTAAGGTAGGTTACAGGGAATTTATTAGGTATAGCTTCGTTTTTATCTTAAAACTGGTTGAGAGAGGTACAGTCTTTAACATGGTTGGGAAGGTCATTCCACATTCTGGGTCCCTTGATTTGTAGAGCATTTCTAGTTTGATTAAGTCGTACTCTTGGAATATCAAAACTGTATTTATTTCTGGTGTGGTGCTCATGGGTTCTGTTACAACCTTCTATGAAGCTTTTGAGGTCAGGATTGGCATTACAGTTCAGCGTTTTATATATGTATAATATTTTGGTAGCAGTCTTTCTTGTAAACATATGTTGTTAAACGAATTTTCTCAATATTTCTTATGTTTCTTTTTACTGTTGATGGTAATTGAAAAATCAATTCTCCAAAATTCATTTTAATTTCTAGTCTGACGCGACACTTGAACGTGTTTTGTAATAACTTATTACATTTTCAAAGACTTTAGTTTACACATACACAACTATAACCTGCAAACACTAAACAGAGTTTTACTATGCTAATATTTAAACAGCTTTTGTCTTATATTCTCGCATTTGGGTGAGGTGATATGTTACAACAGTTTCGATCAAAACTGTGAACGCCAAGAAATCCGGACTCCACCTGCCAAAGATTATTGGGGAATATAAACCTGGGTATGCGTATGGAAATGTCAAGACACACAAGCCTGGAAACCCACTTTGGCCAATCATCAGCCAGATACCCACACCCACGTACAGACTGGCGAAGCGACTTAACGGCTTGCTGACTCCTTATGTACCTTGTGCTTTCAGCCTGAAGTCTCCAAAGGAATTTGTTGACTTACTGCGGGGAACACGGGCCACAGGGATAAGAGCCTCGTTGGACGTAGAATCACTGTTTACCAACGTACCTGTGGATGAAACACTCGGGATGATAGCGGACAGAGTGTATCGTGATCCGGCCTGTACTCCTCTTGACTTATCAGAAAACATTTTAAGAAAACTACTCCAAGCTTGTACTAAAGAGGCACCCTTCTTGAGCCCAGATGGGCACATGTATAAGCAAGTAGATGGGGTTGCCATGGGTTCTCCCCTAGGTGTCCTGTTTGCGAACTTCTACATGGGTACCATCGAACAGAAGGTCTTAGTTGACATGAATTTGAAACCTGCCATATACTGCAGGTATGTTGACGACATTTTTACACAGGTACCTGATGTCAGACGTCTGCAGGAGCTGAAGGAGGCATTCGAGCGGAATTCTGTGTTGCGTTTCACTTACGAGATGGAGAAAGATGGGAAGCTACCCTTTCTAGATGTAACAGTCATGGAAAGGAGCGAAGGTTTCCACACTGCAGTCTACACTAAGGAAACAAACATAGGACTGGGTCTCAATGCCAACAGTGACTGCCCAGACAGGTACAAGAGGAGTGTTGTTAACGCTT
Organism: Procambarus clarkii; assembly: GCF_040958095.1. Taxonomy (NCBI): domain Eukaryota; kingdom Metazoa; phylum Arthropoda; class Malacostraca; order Decapoda; family Cambaridae; genus Procambarus; species Procambarus clarkii. Next base: position 27,727,779 of record NC_091212.1, read on the forward strand.
ATGTTGACCGTGCTCTCAGCCACAGCTCAGGATGGAAGCAAGTCGATGAAGAACTCTGTAGGGTAAGGCAGGTCCTAGTCAACAACGGCTTCTCCAAAGGTTTCGTTGAAGACATCATAAAAAGGAAGGTGAAACACCATGCAACCTCTGAAGAGACAACTAACACAACACCTGTACCCCCTATTAGGCTATTTTACAGGAACTTCTTTTCCACAGCTCATAAAATGGAGGAAAGGGTCCTGAAAGATATTGTTAATAGGAATGTTATCCCTACAGACAGAAATCAGAAGATACAATTAACGATTTACTATAAAACCAAAAAAACGGCCAACCTACTCATGAGGAAACTCTCCAGACACAAAGCAGAACGCTTTAAAAGAGACCAACGTCGTCTATGCCTTTAAATGCCCACTTGGGGACTGTAAGCCCCAAAGAACTCAGTATACAGGCAAGACAACAACATCTCTTTCCTGCCGATTAACAATGCATAAGCAACAGGGCTCCATTAAGGAACATATAATCTCTTCCCACAACCAGACCATCACCAGAGAAGTCTTAACAAACAACACAGAAATCATCGATAGATACAGCGATAGCAGGCGACTTGACATCTGCGAGGCACTACACATCAAGAAGTCAAGTCAACACCAGCAATCAACAGCCAATTAATGCACAACTATATTCTACCCACTTCAAGACTCCGTACCAATATAGAAGCATCAAAAGGAAATATGGGCCAATAGGCCCTTTGCAGTTACTTCTATTCTTCCCTTTCATCTATACCCATTGAACCGTGTTCTGTCTTGTGTTGAAAGTTTGTTCACCTCATCCAAAACTGTTGTAACATATCACCTCACCTAAATGCGAGAATATAAGACAAAAACTGTTTAAATATTAGCATTGTAAAACTCTGTTTAGTGTTAGCAGGTTATAGTTGTGTATGTATAAACTAAAGTCTTTGAAAATATAATAAGTTATTACGAAACGCGTTCAAGTGTCGTGATGCAATATATATATGTATATATATGAGTGGCGATGTTTCGGTCGGTCCTGGAGCCTTGTGGTGATGTGATAAGGGTCCATTCCTTTCATGTATGTGATGTATTCTCTTCATATACATATGTATAGTGCTGAGGTGAGGATGAGTCGACACATACTCATATTATGCAGATGTATGTTGTATGTCCTGTCTAGGGAGTTTTGGTGTATGGTGTATGCAAGGAGGGCAAGTTGTGGTCGGAATAATACATCAGTATGGCCTCATTCTTGGAGAATATTGATGTTTTCTGTGTCCTTGACCTCACCAAGGCTGCCATAGCTGGGAATTGGCCATTCATTTAGACTGTGTCATTATCTTGGTATGTGTCACTCACTCCAAGTGACCCACTATCTTGGAATGACCCAGAGTCTTCACATGGCCCTGAATTGAGGAATTCATGAGTCAACCTGGAATGAATGGCACCCGTTGCCAGTGACGTGAAATGGATTGTAATCCTGAGTTAGTATACTGCAGCTTTTCAGTCACTAGAAATGACGTTATCCTGAAGTGAGTCAACTACTGGAAATTCCCAAGCTACGTGGGAGCAAGTCTCCTTGTCACAGTGCCATGGAACGAGTCCATGAATCATTATACTGCAGTGTTGCAACGGCTGGGAACAGCTCACCGTCCTGGAATGTTGGAATATTGAGTTTCTGTACCGTAGTTGGGAGCTCTGAGAGCGTCCTGGTATGGTATGGTATGGTATGGTAGGGGACGTGTGTTCCAGGTATGGTCCACGTTCCTATACCATCACACGTACACACACACGGGCCGGTTAGGGCCGGTGGCTATGTGGACAGTACGCTTGATACGTAGTCATGTGAACCGGGATTCGATTCCCGGGGGCCGGCAGAAACAAATGGGCAGAATTTCTTTCACCCTGATGTCCCTGTTACCTAGCAACAAATAGGTACCTGGGAGTTAGATAGCTGTTACGGGCTGCTTCCTGGGGTGTGTGGGTGTGTGAAAACAAAGTAGTTAGTAACAGTTGGTTGATTGACAGTTGAGAGGCCGGACCAAAGTGCCAGAGCTCAACCCCCCCGCAAGCACAACTAGGTGAGTACACACACACACTGTCTGTCTGTAGTAAAATAAGTCAGTCCTTTGATATGTAGAATAAGAAATATTACGACTGCATTGAGACACAGGAAATAAATGTGTATATTTTCTCAGCAGTTGTGTATACAAAGAGTCGGTGTTAAAATGTGCGGGCTGTTGCAGGAGACAATCACTGCCCACAATACATCACTGTCGCAACTCCTGAAGGATCAACACAAGTAAGAAGTGACACACACACACACACACACACTGGCTGGTGGCTGAGTGGACAGCACTTTAGATTCGTGGACCTAGGGACCGGGGTTTGATCCCTGGCACCGCCGGAAATCAAATGAGCAGATTTTCCTTCACCCTGATGCTCCTGTTACCTAGCAGTAAATAGGTACCTGGGAGCTAGACAGCTGTTACGGGATGCTTTCTGTGTGTGTGTGTGTGGTGAAAAATTAGTTAGTAGTAGTTAGTAACAGTTGATTGATTGACAGTTGAGAGGCGGGCCGAAAGAGCAGAGCTCAACCTCCGCAAGCACAACTAGGTGAATACACACACACAAACCTGTCTCCTGAAGCCCACATCAAAAGAATAACATCGGCGGCGTATGCGAGGCTGGCTAACATCGGAACTGCCTTCAGGAACCTGTGTAAGGAATAATTCAGAACCTTGTATACCGCGTATGTAAGGCCAATCCTGGAGTATGGGGCCCCAGCATGGAGCCCGTACCTTGTCAAGCACAAGACGAAAAGTGGAAAAAGTTCAGAGGTATGCCACTAGGCTAGTCCCAGAACTAAGAGGCATGAGTCACGAGGAAAGGCCGAGGGAAGTGTACCTCACGTCGCTGGAAGACAGAAGAGCTCGGGGAGACATGATCACCACATACAAGATTCTCAGGGGAATTGACAGGGTGGACAAGGATGGATTATTTAACACGGGTGGTACACGCACAAGGGGACACAGGTGGAAGCTGAGTACCCAAATGAGCCACAGAGACATTAGAGACATTATTGTAACATGTAAATTGGCCGTTGTAAATTGTTAGTTCAATCCTGTCTAACTTTGTGCTATGTTGTGTACTTCTGTATTTATATGGTGCTTATGTGTGGCTGGTTGTGTACTGCTGTCTTTGTCTGTGTGGCTGGTTGTGTACTGCTGTCTTTGTCTGTGTGGCTGGTTGTGTACTGCTGTCTTTGTCTGTGTGGCTGGTTGTGTACTGCTGTCTTTGTCTGTGTGGCTGGTTGTGTACTGCTGTCTTTGTCTGTGTGGCTGGTTGTGTACTGCTGTCTTTGTCTGTGTGGCTGGTTGTGTACTGCTGTCTTTGTCTGTGTGGCTGGTTGTGTACTGCTGTCTTTGTCTGTGTGGCTGGTTGTGTACTGCTGTCTTTGTCTGTGTGGCTGGTTGTGTACTGCTGTCTTTGTCTGTGTGGCTGGTTGTGTACTGCTGTCTTTGTCTGTGTGGCTGGTTGTGTACTGCTGTCTTTGTCTGTGTGGCTGGTTGTGTACTGCTGTCTTTGTCTGTGTGGCTGGTTGTGTACTGCTGTCTTTGTCTGTGTGGCTGGTTGTGTACTGCTGTCTTTGTCTGTGTGGCTGGTTGTGTACTGCTGTCTTTGTCTGTGTGGCTGGTTGTGTACTGCTGTCTTTGTCTGTGTGGCTGGTTGTGTACTGCTGTCTTTGTCTGTGTGGCTGGTTGTGTACTGCTGTCTTTGTCTGTGTGGCTGGTTGTGTACTTGTGACTTCTATAGCTCGTTGTGCTTTTGTAATTTGTGTATTTACGGCTTTTTTTTTGGGTATGTTTACACGTGTTTTTTCTTGTACATTTTGCTGTATTGATCTTTCTGTTTTGTGTCTCTGTGCAGGACCCGTTTCGGGGTTGTTTACTTTTTGTGCAATATATTGAGTGTATTACATTGTCTGTTTCCTTGTTTTGTCTCTCCTGTTTGTCTTCATGTATTGTTGATCTGTTCTGTGTGTCCTGTTTACTCATATGTTTTGTTTCATTTTGTGTTTGCCTATTTTGTTCTTTGACCATTTTGTACTTACTTTTATAAATAAATAAAAACACTAGGTGTTTTTAGCCTATATAGCACTATATAGCACTATATAGCCTATATAGCACTATATAGCACTATATAGCCTATATAGCCTATATAGCACTATATAGCACTATATAGCACTATATAGCCTATATAGCCTATACAGCACTATATAGCCTATATAGCCTATATAGCACTATATAGCACTATATAGCACTATATAGCCTATATAGCCTATACAGCACTATATATCCTATATAGCCTATATAGCACTATATAGCACTATATAGCACTATATAGCCTATATAGCACTATACAGCACTATATAGCCTATATAGCACTATATAGCACTATATAGCCTATATAGCACTATATAGCACTATATAGCCTATATAGCCTATATAGCACTATATAGCCTATATAGCACTATATAGCACTATATAGCACTATATAGCTTATATAGCACTATATAGCACTATATAGCTTATATAGCACTATATAGCACTATATAGCACTATATAGCCTATATAGCACTATATAGCCTATATAGCACTATCACTATCACCCTAGCACTATCAACACAGAAACAACCAACAAACGAGTCGGTTATGTAGACCTTATTGGTTGTTATAACCGCAGGGGTCACGTGACAGTCACACCTGTTCGGGTTGATTATAATAATTGCACCTGTAAATCTAATTACTACTATTATTAACTATCGATTTTATTTTATTTATCTATGTCCTTGACTCACAAGCGAGGGACCCGGGTTCAATCCCTGGGCACGACAGAAATGGTTAGGCGAAGTTGCCTTTCACCTGATGCCTCTGTTTACTTAGGAGTAAATAGGTACCATAAATAGGTATCACCTGAACTGAGGAGAGGGAGGGGGAGAGGAAGCCCAGAAGCCTCTAGCATGGGAACGCAGGAATAGGCAGAGAAGAGAAGGCCCTTAAACGTCACTTAAACGTCACTTAAACGTCACGACGTTAGAGTTTTACGTCAGTGAAGGCCAGGACTAAACCCCCATTGATGTGGGGGGTCCTGTAACCATGGCAACCAAGTGGGTGAGTCCTACCCACTTAGGCCTAAGTCTAGGAGCTAGAACCCGGACATCAGGCAATGAGCATATGGCCTTGTTATGCCCCGGAGGCCGGAGTGAACTCGGGAAGCAGGGAAGTTAGTGTGTGTATTTGTGCCTGCATAATCGAGTTATTAGCTCTTGGACCCCGCCTTTCTAGCCAATCTATGGACAAGGCTGACGGGAACTCTAACTCACGGGTTTATTGTATGATCAAGAATTGTAACTAATTATTTCCCTTTCAGATTCTTTAAACATATTATATTCGTCTGCCTTTGTTAGGATGTATGCAATAGGCTGTTTTAATCTTTTAATAAAGTTGTGTATTTATACTACAATGATCTTGATCCTGCCTGCTTCACTAAGTAGATTGTTCCGTAAAAAAAATTTCATGATGATTTTTGCATCATCTGCAAAACATGACACGAAGCTTCGACTAGTATCTTTGTCTATACCCGAGATAAGAATGAGAAATAGCAGCGGTGCAAGGACTGTGCCCTGGGGCACAGAGTTTTTCACTACACTTAGACTTCATCTAACTTGATTGACTGTCACTCCCTGCATTCTGTTTGACAGAAAGTTGAAAATCCAGCGGCGCACTTTACCCGTTATTCCTATTGATCTCATTTTATGGGCTATCGCTCCATGGTCACATTTGTCGAATGCCATTGCGAAATCTGTGTATAAAACCCTGTATTAAACCTTAAACCGCACGCATTTTGCTTTTCCTCTAAGGCTTCTGTGATTCAGTCATAGTACTCACCTAGTTGTGCTTGCGGGGGTTGAGCTCTGGCTCTTTGGTCCCGCCTCTCAACCGTCAATCAACAGGTGTACAGGTTCCTGAGCCTATTGGGCTCTATCATATCTACACTTGAAACTGTGTATGGAGTCAGCCTCCACCACATTACTTCCTAATGCATTCCATTTGTCAACCAATAGTGGTTGAGTAACTGTGACAGACAGGAAAGGACTCATGCCAGCGCTAGGCACTATAGTCCTTCACCCAGCGCTAGGCACTATAGTCCTTCTCCCAGCACTAGGCACTATAGTCCTTCACCCAGCACTAGGCACTATAGTCCTTCACCCAGCGCTAGGCACTATAGTCCTTCTCCCAGCACTAGGCACTATAGTCCTTCACCCAGCACTAGGCACTATAGTCCTTCACCCAGCACTATAGTCCTTCACCCAGCACTAGGCACTATAGTCCTTCACCCAGCACTAGGCACTATAGTCCTTCACCCAGCACTAGGCACTATAGTCCTTCACCCAGCACTAGGCACTATAGTCCTTCACCCAGCACTAGGCACTATAGTCCTTCACCCAGCACTAGGCACTATAGTCCTTCACCCAGCACTAGGCACTATAGTCCTTCACCCAGCACTGGGCACTATAGTCCTTCACCCAGCACTAGGCACTAGTCCTTAGTAGGGGAAACCGGGCCAATGACCGGCAATTTTTATTTTTTCCCATGCCGGTCATTGGCCCCGGGCCAATGACCGGCAATTTTGATTTTTTCCCATGCCGGTCATTGGCCCCTGGGTTTTTCGAACTTTTTTTCCCCATGCCGGTCATTGGCCCCTGGGTTTTTCGAACTTTTTTTCCCATGCCGGTCATTGGCCCCTAGGTTTTACAAACTGTTTTCACCATGCCGGTCATTGGCCCCTGGGTTTTACGAACTGTGTTCACCATGCCGGTCATTGGCCCCTGGGTTTTACGAACTTTTTTTCTCCATGCCGGTCATTGGCCCCTGCCATTTTCGCTCAAGGGGATTAAACGGCCGCCTTCAGTCATCCCCAAATTTCGTTAGCTTAGTGACCCTGCACAGGCATGTTAAAGGGGATTAAAAAGCCGGTCATTGGCCCCAGGGTTTTCTCGAATTTTCTTTCATGGCCTGACCCATGCACAGGCATAGCCAATGGTCAATGACGTCATCAACTTACCTCGGGATTAAAAGGCCGGCTCCTGGCCCCATCATATTTCGTTACCTGAGCAACCCTGCACAGGCATCGCTAATGGATAATGACGTCACCCCCGTCTTCATTTTCCCTGTATAAGCCCGTTTTCTGTTACAGTGTAATTATTCCCATTTTCGATATTTATAGCAAAGGGGGATTCAAATGCTGCCTTCTGTCAAGCCTAATGTGCAATGGCGTTAATCATTATAAGCTCGTTTTTCTCAATAAGGTATTGCCGTACTGTTTCCCATTGTCTAAGATTACATAATAATAACATAAGAAATGACTTCAAACCCTGTTTACAGAACCAGTATTTACCCAGGTCTTTTTCCTAAATCTAAAACTTATTCCAATTTATGTCCATTGTTTCATGTTCTGTCTAGTGTTGATAATTTTAATAGTCTATTAATATTCCCCCTTTATCATGTCCATTCATTCACAGCTCTATCATGTCACCTCTATTTCTTTTCCTTTCTAGAGAATGTAATTTAAGCTTTGTCAATCTTTCTTCAGAAATTGCTTATTGAGCATAGGGCAAAATAAAAATGAAAACTTACTATCTTTCATTTGTATGAAAACAATCCCCTGCCGGGCGTAGTGACTTCAATGCGATTTCAGTACTTATCCAATATTACTGTATAAACTAACAGTACCCTGCCAGGCATGGTGACTTCAATGCGATTTCAGTACTAATCCAACATTACTGTATAAACTAACAGTCCCCTGCCAGGCATGGTGACTTCAATGAAAAGCAAGCCTCTCATGTTTTGAAATAAAGCCTTCGTTTCTGACGTCATCATCCCTAATGTGGCGCGAGGCGCGCTAAATGCGGATCCCAGGAGGTTCACACATAAGTGTGAACTCTTAATCAGGCTTAATACCTCACCTATACTCTATGCTTCATCAGAGTTGATATTCAGCTACAATAGCTCGTATTTTCGGTCATTGCTTATATTTTCTGTTATTCATAAACCCGATCAAACCTTCCTAACCTAACCTAACCTAACATATTATTTATAACAAACAAATACATTCTACAGAACAGTTTTTGTTGTTGTTTAGTGACATCGTGAAAAGCGAGCTCAGGTATAGGGACAATGTATTGATGGTCATTAGCATATAGGTGTGAAGGTATTACAGTACCTTACTGGTCAACTATGTATGACGTCACCAGACAACCAATGCGCCCTTTGGCGTCCTACTGGCATGTGTATTTAATGTTATTATTCAAAAATGACTAGACTATCCATCCCCACCTAACCTAATCAGAGGTTAAAAAATATACATTTTAATCAACCGTGACTGTAATCATTATTCAGTGATAAGTTCAAACGTATAACAGAAGCCCAAATGTCGTACTGCAATTTAAGCAGAATCGTACATCTGGCAGCATAGCAGGTGAGCTGAACATAAGAATAAAGGTGACTGCAGAGGTCCTATTGGCCCATACGAGGCAGCTCCTATATATTTCCACCCAATCTCATTCATGTCCCCCCTATGCTTAAAACAACCAAGGGATCCCACTTAAAGTATTAGTTTACAATAATAGTTTTAATAAATAGCTCTTATTCTAGTTTTATACACAACAGCAATTATGAAACCCTATAGCTAGATATTCTACTATAATCCACAAGTAGTTACCACACATCTGGCAGTACAGCGGATTAGTGGCTGTGTTCATAGGCTAGTCAACTGTCCTCACATCCATCAAATAGATATCCAAATGTCGCACCTCAATTCATCCATCTAGCAACTCAGCTGGATGTTAGCCACTATATTCATAGGCTAATCATTTCTACACCTCAAAAAATCCTAGTCTTGCTACGCAAATCAGCTAACTTGTTTCTAAACCAACACTCACAAATACAATCATGCATACCTACACATACTTCAAAACCTATGCATTCATAGAGAATAGCCTAGTTTTTGCCACCATTTCCCCATTAATCAGATGTAATTTATGCCATACACACAGAAAATACAGCATTTACACACCAAATATGCCATTTATGCATAAAATATATTATTTACACTCAAAATATACCATCACATAAAAAAATATGAGATTTTCATACAAAATATGTCAGTTGCAAACAAAAATATACCATTTACACAATATTGCATGTACACTCAGAGTATGACATTTACACAAAGTACGGTATTTTGCACAAATATATCAAAATGCTTATGCATTTAGACAATCAAAAATGCGCTTTAACTAAAATTACACAATTTCACAAACGTAATTTTCACAAATTACCCACACATTGTCTCATAAACCAAAATACACTTACACAATGAAGATCTATTTTATCAAATTACAGAGCTTACACAAAATACACAATTTTCACACACAAATACAGTTGCACCAGTTCCACTTCAACAAATTAAAAACACAACTTGCATAAATGCACTATTATCACAAAAATTATTATAAAACATGGACATTTATTACACAGTTTGTGTAATTATTTTACATCTTTGCACAATTAATACAAGAAAACTTGCTATATAATTACTCAGCTTGCACAATGACAATCAATACGCAAAGGTATAAATAAACAATTCGTCCATATGCAATTACACATCATGCGCAATTAATACACAACTTATGCAATATTACACATCTTTCATAATTATTGCACACAACTTGCACAAATGCATATCTAGCACAAATACGTACAATACATAACTACCCCAAATATGAAAATACACAACTAGCATAAATACACGATTTACACAAATACAATTGCGACATTTACACAACTTGCTCAAAAATATAATCAATACACAACTTACCAAAATATGAACAATACATAACTAGCACATATTCATTAAATACACAACTATGCAATTTCCGCAAATACACATACAAAAACATATACAATTAATACATACAACTTTCACAAAACAATACACAATTTATAGAAATATAATCAATACATAATTTCAATAATCATACAACTTATGCAAAATACATAATCTGCACAATTAATACACAAGTATATTAATTGTGCTATATATGTACAAACACAACCAACTGGGTCAAACAATACACAATTTGCATGATATTTTTCTGGGTATATTTAGGACATTAATTATAATATGCTAAGTTTAACCAACTCCCCAAAAGTCAGAATTTCACATATAAAAATGGTTCATATAACTTCCGATAAGCTCAATATATAACACATTCTTTTTCCATTAAGATATCAACATTATTAGTGCTAAACTATTCATCTAACATATGTCCACTATTTTTATGTCTTATTAATACCTTGTTACATTCTCTCCAATCAGACCACCATATTTAAGTATTTATTCAAACCATCTAACAGACATATTTGTTCTAGCCTTAGTTATGTTAGGGCAGGTGGGGTTAGGTGGAGTCAGTATTTTCTATGATAATTTTAGACAAATTTGCTATATCTTATCAAAATGCATCTTGTTAAAACTTAAATTCATCTAAATCTATCAAAAATATACTTATACTACGCAAATTTGACTAAATTCAACCTAGCTAAACTAACTAAATATGAGCATCCCATATCCTCACATACAAGCCTATGTCGCCTCTGTCCATACATTATATGAGTCTGCCATATAGCACGAACCCCAAATAGGAAAATTTACACTATTTCTTAAACATACTAGTTCATTACCCTAAGATATTATATATGTCCTTCCCTACAGGACCTCACATAACCTGACCTAGCATATCCAACCCTGGATTTGTTAAAGTTTGCGAAATTTATGCTATGCCACCTAAATTTCACCAAATTTTAGGCAATTTCCACCAAATATACCCAAATGTTGCGTAGCATAGCACTGCCAAAGCCCATTTTCTCCTATTCCATACTACCCTACACAACCTCACCTAACCTGACCTAGCATATCCAAACCTGGATTTGGTTAAAGTCTGCGAAATTTATGCTATGCCACCTAAATTTGACCAAATATACCCAAATGTTTCATATCACAGCACTGCCAAAGCCCATTTTTACCTACATTTTCTCCTATTCCATCCTACCCTATGCAACCTTACCTAACCTATCCTACCATATCCAAACCTAGATTTGGTTAAAGTCTGTGAAATTTAAGCTATCCCACCTAAATTCTATCTAATTTAAGGCAATTCCCACCAAATATATCCAAATGTTCTGTATCACAGCACTGCCAAAGCCCATTTTTACCTACATTTTCTCCTATTCCATCCTACCCTACGCAACCGTACCTAACCTATCCTAGCATATCCAAACCTAGATTTGGTTAAAGTCGGCGAAATTTAAGCTATCCCACCTAAATTCTATCTAATTTAAGGCAATTCCCACCAAATATATCCAAATGTTCTGTATCACAGCACTGCCAAAGCCCATTTTTACCTACATTTTCTCCTATTCCATCCTACCCTACGCAACCTTACCTAACCTATCCTAGCATATCCAAACCTAGATTTGATTAAAGTCGGCGAAATTTAAGCTATCCCACCTAAATTCTATCTAATTTAAGGCAATTCCCACCAAATATATCCAAATGTTCTGTATCACAGCACTGCCAAAGCCCATTTTTACCTACATTTTCTCCAATTCCATCCTACCCTACGCAACCTTACCTAACCTATCCTAGCATATCCAAACCTAGATTTTGTTAAAGTCGGCGAAATTTAAGTTATCCCATATAAATTTGACCTAATTTAAGACAATTTCCACCAAATATACCCAAAAATGTTTTGGAACATAGCACGGCCAAAGCTCATTTTAGCTGAGTTTTCACCTATTCCAACCTGCCCTAGACAACCCTACCCATCCTCTCCTGGCATATCCAAAGTCAGATTTGATTATAGTTTGCAAAATTTATGCCTTTCCCACCTAAATTGTACCTTAATTTATGCCAATTTCCACCGAATATACCCAAATGTTTTGTATCTTAGCATGGTCAAAGTTCATTTCACCCAAGTTTTCACCTATTCCATCTTACCTCACACAGCCTCACCTAACCTGACCTAGCATATCCCAAGCTAGATTTGATTAGAGTTCGTGAAATTTATGCTTACTCACCTAAATTCAACATAATTTAAGACAATTTCTACCCAAAATGATTTGTTACATAGCTCAGCCAAAGACCATTTACCCGAGTTTTAACACATTCCAACCTACCCTACATAGCCTTACCTATCCTTGACCTAGCAGATTTGATTAAAGTTGGGGAAATCTAAGCTATCGCCATCAAATTGGAGACAATTCCCACCAAATACGCCTAAATGTTGTGTATCATAGCACAGCCAAAACCCATTTTACCCACATTTTCATCCATTCCATCTAAACCTGGACCTAGCCTCTGATACTACATATACTCAGAGAAGTGATGTTTTTTGGATATGAACCTAAATGCCCGTGCCTAACCTGCAAGAGTCTTGGAGCTTTGTTGAATATTTTATCTATTTTTCTTCAAAAACTGAAGTTTTGGATATGAACCTATCCGCACTGTGCCTAACCTGCTAGATTCTTTGTTGAACATTGTAACCATATTCATAGAAAAGTGATGTTTTGGATATGGACCTAACAGCCCCTCTCCTTTAAAACTTGGAACTGTGTTCAATATTGTAGATATAGTGTTGGGTATGTGTTTTGTTTTTACACATCAACCCAACTGTCCTGGACCTAACCTCCCTTCATCTAACTTTAAACTTATCATAAATATGGAAGGACGTGTTGTTTGTGCAACAAACCAACCGTCCTTGACCTAACCTCCATTTATCTAACTTCAAATTTATCATAAATATGGGAGGACCGTGTTATTTGTGCATCAACCCAGCCGTCCTGGGCCTAACCTCCCTTTATCTAACTTCAAATTTATTGTATTTATGGGAAGAAGGTGTTGTTTATGCATCAACCCAACCTCCCTGGACCTAACCTCGGATACACGAATCTTGGTTCAACATTGCATCATACTCGTAGCATATTTTTTTCACATAATTCATCCATCCTCAACCTAACCTCTATTACCTGGGGGAGGGAGGTTAATGGAAAATATGATAATAATGGGAATTTTCTATACATCAGTTCAACTTAACCATCCTTAACCTAACCTTAGTTAGAAAGGGATATAACTCACCAAAACTATTTAATTACCATTTACCTTATTTTCCTTATCCTAACCTATAACTAGAGGGTTTAGACCCCCCTTTACCTCGAAATTATGCTATATATTTAAGGTAGGAATATATTTTCACATATAAACCTAACATTCCCCAATTTGACCATATACTAAAGGGGGGTCTAAACCCTCTAGTTATAGGTTAGGATAAGGAAAATAAGGTAAATGGTAATTAAATAGTTTTGGTGAGTTATATCCCTTTCTAACTAAGGTTAGGTTAAGGATGGTTAAGTTGAACTGATGTATAGAAAATTCCCATTATTATCATATTTTCCATTAACCTCCCTCCCCCAGGTAATAGAGGTTAGGTTGAGGATGGATGAATTATGTGAAAAAAATATGCTACGAGTATGATGCAATGTTGAACCAAGATTCGTGTATCCGAGGTTAGGTCCAGGGAGGTTGGGTTGATGCATAAACAACACCTTCTTCCCATAAATACAATAAATTTGAAGTTAGATAAAGGGAGGTTAGGCCCAGGACGGCTGGGTTGATGCACAAATAACACGGTCCTCCCATATTTATGATAAATTTGAAGTTAGATAAATGGAGGTTAGGTCAAGGACGGTTGGTTTGTTGCACAAACAACACGTCCTTCCATATTTATGATAAGTTTAAAGTTAGATGAAGGGAGGTTAGGTCCAGGACAGTTGGGTTGATGTGTAAAAACAAAACACATACCCAACACTATATCTACAATATTGAACACAGTTCCAAGTTTTAAAGGAGAGGGGCTGTTAGGTCCATATCCAAAACATCACTTTTCTATGAATATGGTTACAATGTTCAACAAAGAATCTAGCAGGTTAGGCACAGTGCGGATAGGTTCATATCCAAAACTTCAGTTTTTGAAGAAAAATAGATAAAATATTCAACAAAGCTCCAAGACTCTTGCAGGTTAGGCACGGGCATTTAGGTTCATATCCAAAAAACATCACTTCTCTGAGTATATGTAGTATCAGAGGCTAGGTCCAGGTTTAGATGGAATGGATGAAAATGTGGGTAAAATGGGTTTTGGCTGTGCTATGATACACAACATTTAGGCGTATTTGGTGGGAATTGTCTCCAATTTGATGGCGATAGCTTAGATTTCCCCAACTTTAATCAAATCTGCTAGGTCAAGGATAGGTAAGGCTATGTAGGGTAGGTTGGAATGTGTTAAAACTCGGGTAAATGGTCTTTGGCTGAGCTATGTAACAAATCATTTTGGGTAGAAATTGTCTTAAATTATGTTGAATTTAGGTGAGTAAGCATAAATTTCACGAACTCTAATCAAATCTAGCTTGGGATATGCTAGGTCAGGTTAGGTGAGGCTGTGTGAGGTAAGATGGAATAGGTGAAAACTTGGGTGAAATGAACTTTGACCATGCTAAGATACAAAACATTTGGGTATATTCGGTGGAAATTGGCATAAATTAAGGTACAATTTAGGTGGGAAAGGCATAAATTTTGCAAACTATAATCAAATCTGACTTTGGATATGCCAGGAGAGGATGGGTAGGGTTGTCTAGGGCAGGTTGGAATAGGTGAAAACTCAGCTAAAATGAGCTTTGGCCGTGCTATGTTCCAAAACATTTTTGGGTATATTTGGTGGAAATTGTCTTAAATTAGGTCAAATTTATATGGGATAACTTAAATTTCGCCGACTTTAACAAAATCTAGGTTTGGATATGCTAGGATAGGTTAGGTAAGGTTGCGTAGGGTAGGATGGAATTGGAGAAAATGTAGGTAAAAATGGGCTTTGGCAGTGCTGTGATACAGAACATTTGGATATATTTGGTGGGAATTGCCTTAAATTAGATAGAATTTAGGTGGGATAGCTTAAATTTCGCCGACTTTAATCAAATCTAGGTTTGGATATGCTAGGATAGGTTAGGTAAGGTTGCGTAGGGTAGGATGGAATAGGAGAAAATGTAGGTAAAAATGGGCTTTGGCAGTGCTGTGATACAGAACATTTGGATATATTTGGTGGGAATTGCCTTAAATTAGATAGAATTTAGGTGGGATAGCTTAAATTTCGCCGACTTTAACCAAATCTAGGTTTGGATATGCTAGGATAGGTTAGGTACGGTTGCGTAGGGTAGGATGGAATAGGAGAAAATGTAGGTAAAAATGGGCTTTGGCAGTGCTGTGATACAGAACATTTGGATATATTTGGTGGGAATTGCCTTAAATTAGATAGAATTTAGGTGGGATAGCTTAAATTTCACAGACTTTAACCAAATCTAGGTTTGGATATGGTAGGATAGGTTAGGTAAGGTTGCATAGGGTAGGATGGAATAGGAGAAAATGTAGGTAAAAATGGGCTTTGGCAGTGCTGTGATATGAAACATTTGGGTATATTTGGTCAAATTTAGGTGGCATAGCATAAATTTCGCAGACTTTAACCAAATCCAGGTTTGGATATGCTAGGTCAGGTTAGGTGAGGTTGTGTAGGGTAGTATGGAATAGGAGAAAATGGGCTTTGGCAGTGCTATGCTACGCAACATTTGGGTATATTTGGTGGAAATTGCCTAAAATTTGGTGAAATTTAGGTGGCATAGCATAAATTTCGCAAACTTTAACAAATCCAGGGTTGGATATGCTAGGTCAGGTTATGTGAGGTCCTGTAGGGAAGGACATATATAATATCTTAGGGTAATGAACTAGTATGTTTAAGAAATAGTGTAAATTTTCCTATTTGGGGTTCGTGCTATATGGCAGACTCATATAATGTATGGACAGAGGCGACATAGGCTTGTATGTGAGGATATGGGATGCTCATATTTAGTTAGTTTAGCTAGGTTGAATTTAGTCAAATTTGCGTAGTATAAGTATATTTTTGATAGATTTAGATGAATTTAAGTTTTAACAAGATGCATTTTGATAAGATATAGCAAATTTGTCTAAAATTATCATAGAAAATACTGACTCCACCTAACCCCACCTGCCCTAACATAACTAAGGCTAGAACAAATATGTCTGTTAGATGGTTTGAATAAATACTTAAATATGGTGGTCTGATTGGAGAGAATGTAACAAGGTATTAATAAGACATAAAAATAGTGGACATATGTTAGATGAATAGTTTAGCACTAATAATGTTGATATCTTAATGGAAAAAGAATGTGTTATATATTGAGCTTATCGGAAGTTATATGAACCATTTTTATATGTGAAATTCTGACTTTTGGGGAGTTGGTTAAACTTAGCATATTATAATTAATGTCCTAAATATACCCAGAAAAATATCATGCAAATTGTGTATTGTTTGACCCAGTTGGTTGTGTTTGTACATATATAGCACAATTAATATACTTGTGTATTAATTGTGCAGATTATGTATTTTGCATAAGTTGTATGATTATTGAAATTATGTATTGATTATATTTCTATAAATTGTGTATTGTTTTGTGAAAGTTGTATGTATTAATTGTATATGTTTTTGTATGTGCATTTGCGGAAATTGCATAGTTGTGTATTTAATGAATATGTGCTAGTTATGTATTGTTCATATTTTGGTAAGTTGTGTATTGATTATATTTTTGAGCTAGTTGTGTAAATGTCGCAATTGTATTTGTGTAAATCGTGTATTTATGCTAGTTGTGTATTTTCATATTTGGGGTAGTTATGTATTGTACGTATTTGTGCTAGATATGTATTTGTGCAAGTTGTGTGTAATAATTATGAAAGATGTGTAATATTGCATAAGTTGTGTATTAATTGCGCATGATGTGTAATTGCATATGGACGAATTGTTTATTTATACCTTTGCGTATTGATTGTCATTGTGCAAGCTGAGTAATTATATAGCAAGTTTTCTTGTATTAATTGTGCAAAGATGTAAAATAATTACACAAACTGTGTAATAAATGTCCATGTTTTATAATAATTTTTGTGATAATAGTGCATTTATGCAAGTTGTGTTTTTAATTTGTTGAAGTGGAACTGGTGCAACTGTATTTGTGTGTGAAAATTGTGTATTTTGTGTAAGCTCTGTAATTTGATAAAATAGATCTTCATTGTGTAAGTGTATTTTGGTTTATGAGACAATGTGTGGGTAATTTGTGAAAATTACGTTTGTGAAATTGTGTAATTTTAGTTAAAGCGCATTTTTGATTGTCTAAATGCATAAGCATTTTGATATATTTGTGCAAAATACCGTACTTTGTGTAAATGTCATACTCTGAGTGTACATGCAATATTGTGTAAATGGTATATTTTTGTTTGCAACTGACATATTTTGTATGAAAATCTCATATTTTTTTATGTGATGGTATATTTTGAGTGTAAATAATATATTTTATGCATAAATGGCATATTTGGTGTGTAAATGCTGTATTTTCTGTGTGTATGGCATAAATTACATCTGATTAATGGGGAAATGGTGGCAAAAACTAGGCTATTCTCTATGAATGCATAGGTTTTGAAGTATGTGTAGGTATGCATGATTGTATTTGTGAGTGTTGGTTTAGAAACAAGTTAGCTGATTTGCGTAGCAAGACTAGGATTTTTTGAGGTGTAGAAATGATTAGCCTATGAATATAGTGGCTAACATCCAGCTGAGTTGCTAGATGGATGAATTGAGGTGCGACATTTGGATATCTATTTGATGGATGTGAGGACAGTTGACTAGCCTATGAACACAGCCACTAATCCGCTGTACTGCCAGATGTGTGGTAACTACTTGTGGATTATAGTAGAATATCTAGCTATAGGGTTTCATAATTGCTGTTGTGTATAAAACTAGAATAAGAGCTATTTATTAAAACTATTATTGTAAACTAATACTTTAAGTGGGATCCCTTGGTTGTTTTAAGCATAGGGGGGACATGAATGAGATTGGGTGGAAATATATAGGAGCTGCCTCGTATGGGCCAATAGGACCTCTGCAGTCACCTTTATTCTTATGTTCAGCTCACCTGCTATGCTGCCAGATGTACGATTCTGCTTAAATTGCAGTACGACATTTGGGCTTCTGTTATACGTTTGAACTTATCACTGAATAATGATTACAGTCACGGTTGATTAAAATGTATATTTTTTAACCTCTGATTAGGTTAGGTGGGGATGGATAGTCTAGTCATTTTTGAATAATAACATTAAATACACATGCCAGTAGGACGCCAAAGGGCGCATTGGTTGTCTGGTGACGTCATACATAGTTGACCAGTAAGGTACTGTAATACCTTCACACCTATATGCTAATGACCATCAATACATTGTCCCTATACCTGAGCTCGCTTTTCACGATGTCACTAAACAACAACAAAAACTGTTCTGTAGAATGTATTTGTTTGTTATAAATAATATGTTAGGTTAGGTTAGGTTAGGAAGGTTTGATCGGGTTTATGAATAACAGAAAATATAAGCAATGACCGAAAATACGAGCTATTGTAGCTGAATATCAACTCTGATGAAGCATAGAGTATAGGTGAGGTATTAAGCCTGATTAAGAGTTCACACTTATGTGTGAACCTCCTGGGATCCGCATTTAGCGCGCCTCGCGCCACATTAGGGATGATGACGTCAGAAACGAAGGCTTTATTTCAAAACATGAGAGGCTTGCTTTTCATTGAAGTCACCATGCCTGGCAGGGGACTGTTAGTTTATACAGTAATGTTGGATTAGTACTGAAATCGCATTGAAGTCACCATGCCTGGCAGGGTACTGTTAGTTTATACAGTAATATTGGATAAGTACTGAAATCGCATTGAAGTCACTACGCCCGGCAGGGGATTGTTTTCATACAAATGAAAGATAGTAAGTTTTCATTTTTATTTTGCCCTATGCTCAATAAGCAATTTCTGAAGAAAGATTGACAAAGCTTAAATTACATTCTCTAGAAAGGAAAAGAAATAGAGGTGACATGATAGAGCTGTGAATGAATGGACATGATAAAGGGGGAATATTAATAGACTATTAAAATTATCAACACTAGACAGAACATGAAACAATGGACATAAATTGGAATAAGTTTTAGATTTAGGAAAAAGACCTGGGTAAATACTGGTTCTGTAAACAGGGTTTGAAGTCATTTCTTATGTTATTATTATGTAATCTTAGACAATGGGAAACAGTACGGCAATACCTTATTGAGAAAAACGAGCTTATAATGATTAACGCCATTGCACATTAGGCTTGACAGAAGGCAGCATTTGAATCCCCCTTTGCTATAAATATCGAAAATGGGAATAATTACACTGTAACAGAAAACGGGCTTATACAGGGAAAATGAAGACGGGGGTGACGTCATTATCCATTAGCGATGCCTGTGCAGGGTTGCTCAGGTAACGAAATATGATGGGGCCAGGAGCCGGCCTTTTAATCCCGAGGTAAGTTGATGACGTCATTGACCATTGGCTATGCCTGTGCATGGGTCAGGCCATGAAAGAAAATTCGAGAAAACCCTGGGGCCAATGACCGGCTTTTTAATCCCCTTTAACATGCCTGTGCAGGGTCACTAAGCTAACGAAATTTGGGGATGACTGAAGGCGGCCGTTTAATCCCCTTGAGCGAAAATGGCAGGGGCCAATGACCGGCATGGAGAAAAAAAGTTCGTAAAACCCAGGGGCCAATGACCGGCATGGTGAACACAGTTCGTAAAACCCAGGGGCCAATGACCGGCATGGTGAAAACAGTTTGTAAAACCTAGGGGCCAATGACCGGCATGGGAAAAAAAGTTCGAAAAACCCAGGGGCCAATGACCGGCATGGGGAAAAAAAGTTCGAAAAACCCAGGGGCCAATGACCGGCATGGGAAAAAATCAAAATTGCCGGTCATTGGCCCGGGGCCAATGACCGGCATGGGAAAAAATAAAAATTGCCGGTCATTGGCCCGGTTTCCCCTACTGTCCTTCACCCAGCACTAGGCACTATAGTCCTTCACCCAGCACTATAGTCGTTCACCCAGCACTAGGCACTATAGTCCTTCACCCAGCACTAGGCACTAGTCCTTCACCCAGCACTAGGCACTATAGTCCTTCACCCAGCACTATAGTCCTTCACCCAGCACTAGGCACTATAGTCCTTCACCCAGCACTAGGCACTAGTCCTTCACCCAGCACTAGGCACTAGTCCTTCACCCAGCACTAGGCACTAGTCCTTCACCCAGCACTAGGCACTAGTCCTTCACCCAGCACTAGGCACTATAGTCCACATATCCACCACATCCAGGTTGGTCTGGCAGTCCTTAAAGAAAATATCTAGTTTTCTCTTGAAGATGTCCACGGTTGTTCCGGCAATATTTCTTATGCTCGCTGGGGGGATGTTGAACAACCGTGGACCTCCGATGTTTATAGTGTTCTCTGATTGCGCCAATGGCACCTCTGCTCTTCACTGGTTCTATTCTGCATTTTCTTTCATATCGTTCTCTCCAGAATGTTGATATTTTACTGTGCGGATTTGGGACCTGGCCCTCCAGTATTTTCCACGTGTATATTATTTGTTATCTCTCTCGTCTTCTTTCTAGCGAGTATATTTGGAGAGCTTTGAGACGATCCCAATAATTTAGGTGCTTTATCGCGTCTATGTATGCCGTATATGTTCTCTGTACACCCTCTATTTCAGCAATCTTTCCTGCTCTGAAGGGGAAAGTGAGTACTGAGCAGTACTCAAGACGGGATAACACAAGTGATTTGAAAAGTACAACCATTGTGATGGGATCCCTTGATTTGAAAGTTCTCGTAATCTATCCGATCATTTTTCTGGCTGCCGCAATATTTGCTTGGTTATGCTCTGTAAACGTTAGGTCGTCAGACATCATTGTTCCTAAATCCTTTACATGTTGCTTTCCTACTACGGGCAAATTTTATTGTGTTTTGTACCCTGTATTATGTTTAAGGTCCTCATTTTTACCGTATCTGAGTACCTGGAATTTATCACTGTTAAACATCATGTTATTTTCTGCTGCCCAGTCGAAAACTTTATTAATATCTGCTTGTAGTTTTTGTATGTCTTCAGCAGAGGCAATTTTCATGCAGATTTTTGTGTCATCTGCAAAGGATGATACGAAGCTGTGTCTTGTATTTGAGTTTATATCTGATATGAGAATAAGGAAAAGCAGTGGTGCAAGGACTGTACCTTGAGGTACAATGCTTTTAACTGCGCTTGGACTCGATTTTATATGGTTGACTGTTACTATGTGTGTTCTGTTTGACCGAAAACTGAGTATCCAGTGTCCTACTTTACCAGTTATTCTCATTGACCTCATTTTGTGTGCTCATTATGTTACGGCCCTATTGGGTCGCAACTGGGTTCTTTCTCTGATGTTATTAGAGTTTGGCTATCCGGCCCCAAGTTAGTAGTGGCTTTCAAAGAGTGTGTTCCGTAACGCAAGTAAATTAAAGGGGAAGGGATACAAATACACTAAATTAAATATATAATTACCACCACCAATAAATAACATAACTCTAATAACTCCACGGTCACATTTATCGAGTGCCTTTACGAAGTACGTGTATACCACGTCTGCATTCTGTTTTTCTTCTAATGTCTCAGTGATTTTGTCGTAGTGGTCCAGTAGCTGTGAGAGGCATGATCTTTCCGCTCTAAATCCATGTTGGCCTAGATTGTGGAGGTCATTGGTTTCCATGAAACTAGTGACCTGACTCCTGATTACTCTTTCAAATACTTTTATTATGCGGGACGTTAGTTCAACTTGTCTATAATTCTTTGCCAATGCTTTGCTCCCTCCCTTGTGTAGAGGGGCTATGTCTGCTGCTTTAATAGTGTCTGAGACAGTAATGTCTCTGATTAGCTAATCATTGTTCGTGAATATCAGGTCCAGCGTGTTATTGTTCCAAGTTGGTTCTGTAATCTGCTGATTGAGCTAGAATTTGTCACAGAATCTTAGTAGTTCTCTGACCTGTGGTTGGTTATTTCCAGGTTGATTTCCTGCTATAATGTTATTGTTTACTATTCTCCATTTTAAACTGGGTAGATTGAAGTCTCCAAGGAAGAAAATATCTGGTACTGGGTTTGCTAGGTTATCAAGGATATTTTCTATTTTGTGGATCTGCTCAGTGAATTCCTCAACTGTTGCATCTCTGCGGTTTGTATATTGGAATAAAAATTATATTTATATTTTCTACCTTGATTCAAAGTACCTCTACCATCTCATTGGTCGAGAGTAGTAGGAGTAGGAGTACAGACGTACTCCTTCATTTGATCTAATTACTTTGTTACATCTATGTAGATTATAATTTGGTATCCAGATTTCACTATCCAAGCAGTTTTTTGTGTGGGTTTCTGTAAATAACACGCAATGTGGGAAACGAATGATTTCCCATGTTGCTTGTCACTTCTGGAGGGCTTTGGTAGTTCTCCCCGCTCTCTACCCTGGTACTGGGTGAGTTGTTTTGGTAGTGGTTCGCCCAGTGTTGGTGGTAGTGCGGGTGTTGTGTGGCGTAGGACCTGTGTGATTGATGATGACTTGTATTCCAGTCTTGTGGATATCTCCCTTTCCCTCTGTAATCCTGCAGTGATTCTATCTATCTGTTCCTCTTTCTTAGATGTTCTACTCTGTTTCTGCCTTCCTCTAAAAAATTTCCAGTAGTATCATATTGATCTTCCAGTCTATTACGCTGTGTACCTCTCACGTGGAATTCCGGGCACTGAAGATTGTAGCATTTTTTGTCTCCAATTGAAAATTTACCTAGTTTAAGGTGGAAGTATCTGCACTCCGTTCCAGAACGGCATATAAACCTCGCCAACATGTTTCTGCATTTTCGAGGATGCAGAAAAGTGCATTTTGCACCTAATTTCACATATTTGTATATTCCATGCGCATAGAATTTGCAAATATTCTGAGTTTATATTTTTTCATGGTATTTATACCTGTGCTTGTCTTGGCCGCCTTTTTATTGGAGCCATCTCCGTTGTTCGTCTCAATGCCTTCGTTTATGCCCTCTTTTCCACTGTTGCTCTAATTGATTATATTACCTGGTTCTGCAATATTGCTGTTGTTTTGTACTACAATACTCTCTCCCTCCACACTACTGCTGTGGTTCTCTAAACTACCTATTCCAGAGTTTTGATCGTTATCCAGTGTTGTTTTTTCACGGTCCGCATACATCACTGGAAGCTTTTCTATGAATGTTAATCTGTGTGACTCGGGTATGGCATTCATCAGTTGGGTTATGTTTTCCCATATTAACCTGTCATTTTTGGAAACCCAGTATAATCCTTGGTTGTTTGTGCATGCTGTAGAAAGGTCTGTAGATAATTCTGCACAGTTCAGGTGGAATGTTGCGTTACAGATGCAACACTTGACCCCTGCAATACGTCTTCCAAATGCTACAAAACACTTGCCCAACACCTCTAGTGTCTGATGTATTGTATTGTATTTGTAATTTACTGTATGTATCCCTTGCTGACTTCAGTAATTTCACTATTCATGATATTATATGTATATATTTATAATATCATATGTATACCATATATTTGTAATATCATATATGTTCATTTGTTCAAACCTTATGGGCAGGTACTTAGGATATGGTAGAAAAGATGGTCCCAGTGTGATGTACGGTTGACCATTGTTGTCCCAGGATGGATGCCACCAGTTTCCAATTACTTGAAGGACCGTTTTCGTCGCCAGGGGGTGTGGGCGTCCCCACCCTACCTGCAGTTGCTGCTTGGCTGGTGTTAATGTCGCACGCTTGCGATGGGAGGCACTCTCCCTCCTGTGATGAGAGTAAACACCGTGGGACTGGAGTTTATGGGCCGTGTTGGCTATCCTCTTGTTGAGCTTGTCATGTGTGACATGCTTCGTGTCCCGGTCGACGACATTTATGGAGTTGAGTTGGTAACTGCTCACCAGGTTATTATCAAGTTGGCGGGGGAGGAAGTGTACCGTGCGTTCCTCCGCCGTTACGAAGGGCGTTCCTTGTTGCTGCCGGATGGTGCCGGCTCTGTGACCATTTCAGACCGTAGTGGTGCCCTGACCTACGTGAGTGTGCATGGGGCGCCCTTGGAGTTTCCCGAAAATCTACTCCGGCGTTACTTCCAGCAGTTTGGCGCGGTCATCAGTGTGCGGGTGCACACGCTGTCCTCAGGGAGGTATAAGGGTATGCAGACGAACATTTGTACCCTTGGGATGCGCCTGAGGTCTGACATCCCTTCTTCGTTCCGGCTTCTGGGATACTACGTCCGGGTTTACTATGCCCGGCAACCCCGTACCTGCTTTCAGTGTGGCCTGTTGGGGCATCAGGCTGCCGGGTGCTCGGAGGCTGCTGTCGCTCCTGTGAACCTGTTCCGGGAGGATGATTTCCCGCCGCTCCCTGTTGGGGTGGGTTCCGTGGGCGAGGATGTTGACGTCCCATTGGCTGTTGCGGCTCCCCCTGCGTCGCCCAGCAGTCCTCCTGATGGTGCGGCTCCTCCTCCGGGTGTTCCGGTGCCGTCAGCTGATCTTCCTGCCCCTGTCGCTGTCACAGCTGCTCCCGGGGGTCTTCCAGATGGTCTCTGCATGTCGTTGACGTCTTCGTCTTCCTCCTCTCCTGCTGCTGCGTCTGGCCCTGCGCCCTCGCAGGGTGTTTCGGCTGAGCTGGGTGCCGGGGGGGGGGGGGGCTGCGGAGCGTCCTGTTGTGTGCGGCCCGGTTCCCCCTGCGGTTGAGGCTGCTGCCGTCATGCGACGGGCATCGGTTTGCACGGCTTGTGAAGCCCATGGTTCTGGGTCAGCCTCCGGCTCTGAGGACGTGCGGCCGGAGCCCAAGCAGTCCCGGCGTTCTTCTACTGCTTGGGCTGATGTGGAGGATTTCAACGCCGGTGGGTCTTGGGGCGATGATGTGGTGGATCTGGGTGTTTCGCGCTCTATGTCGATGGTGGTTGCTGACGTTCATGTGCCTGCTGATGACGACGATTGTGCTTATGATTCACCTCCTGTTCTTTCTTCTGCAGAAGGTTCTCCGCAGTGGGGGGTGGTCGCTCCTCTGGACGTAGGTGGTGTGGGTGCTGGTGCGGGCCGCGACCTCGTGCTGTTGCTGAAGAAGGATGCTCGGCGTGGGGAGTCCCTGCAGGTGACGCGTCCAGTGGTTGCCGCAGAGCCCTGTGGGGCTGCCAAGGAGGCTACCGGTGTGCTACCCGTTGCCCGGCCCCATGGGGGAAAGCCCCTCCCAATCATCTTGGCTTCCGGCGTGGCGTATGATGGGAAGCAGAACCCTTTATCGTTTCACTTTGTTGACTGTGTGCAGCCTGTTCCGTGGTGCCCCTCGTCCGTCTGGGTTCCGCAGGCTCAGTGTTTTGTTGTGGGTGTGCCGGACTTGATGCCTGATCCTCGTACGGCTCATAATCATCCTGTTCCGGATAACATCATGTTGTTTTGGGAGGCGTAATGTATTTGTTTCCCGGCGGCAGAGTGGCCGGAAAAGTATGAGGCTATTGAGTAGTTTGTGTGCTTGCTGTGTGAATGGGACCTGTGGTATGTTTTGCACTGTGTTATATTTATTGTGCGCCCTTCAGGCCGTTGTTATGTTTAGTTTTCTCATGACCCTGTTTATTGTATTTCTTATATTTCTTACCATGTTTTGCGTGTAGCTGTACCTCTCACTGATCATCTGTTACTTTGATTGTTATGTTATGTGCCCCTCTGGCTATGATAAGAAAAATAAAAATAAAATGTTTATTTAGGTAAGGTACATACATACAATAAATTTTTACAAAGATTGGTTGACTTATAGGTAGAGCTAGTACATACAATGCCTAAAGCCACTATTACGCAAAGCGTTTCGGGCATGATAAACTTAAATGACAAGCTTAATACTAATTGAGCATAATGAGTAGAATGAAAACAAGAAATGAAAACATAGATGAAAAAGCAGCACAAATACAATTAAGTCGACAAACAGCGCTCATTAAAGAAAAACAGACATTGGTTGACAATAGAAGGGTAAGGTAGGTTACAGGGAATTTATTAGGTATAGCTTCGTTTTTAACTTAAACTGGTTGAGAGAGGTACAGTCTTTAACATGGTTGGGAAGGTCATTCCACATTCTGGGCCCCTTGATTTGTAGAGCATTTCTAGTTTGATTAAGTCGTACTCTAGGAATATCAAAACTGTATTTATTTAATAATAATAATAATAATAATAATAATAATAATAATAATAATAATTTTTATTTAGGCAAAGGTACATACATAAAGAGATTTTACAAAGTTTGTTGGCTTTATAGATAGGAGCTAGTACATACAATGCCTAAAGCCACTATTACGCAAAGCGTTTCGGGCAGGAAAAAACACTACTGACTAAAGCTTAAAACTAATGGGTAAAAAGAAAAAAAATGCGTTGAGTACAAATAAAAATAGAGGTAAAAGAGGGGGGAACATTGTTGAAAAAACAGCACAAATACAATTACAAATTATTACAGAAAATTACATTAAAACAGCGTTGATTTGTAAAACAAAAAAAAAACAAAAAACATACATGGGTTGACAATAGAGAGGTAAGGTAGGTTACAGGGAATTTATTAGGTATAGCTTCGTTTTTAACTTAAACTGGTTGAGAGAGGTACTGTCTTTAACATGGTTGGGAAGGTCATTCCACATCCTGGGCCCCTTGATTTGTAGAGCATTTCTGGTTTGATTAAGTCGTACTCTAGGAATATCAAAACTGTATTTATTTCTGGTGTGGTGCTCATGGGTTCTGTTACAACCTTCTATGAAGCTTTTGAGATCAGGATTGGCATTACAATTTAGCGTTTTGTATATGTATAGTACACATGAGAGAATGTGCAGTGACTTAATGTCTAACATATTCAGGGATTTGAATAGGGGTACCGAGTGATGTCTGGGGCCAGAGTTGGATATTGTCCTAATAGCAGTATGATGTTTGCCCTCTTGTGTTTTGTGCTTGTGCCTCTCCTTTTATTTCGTGCACGGCCGGTGGTTAGTTGTGCTTGTAGTTATTGTGCCTTGTGTGGCTTGTTTCTGTTACTTTACTTGTTGTATATTTTTATTTATTTTTGTTATTGTTTTCCTTATGCTTTCCCTATGTGTTATGATGTTTGTTTTGTTTTATGTGTTATTATGTTTTGTGTATTGCTGTCCTGTTTACGTTATTTTCTCTTGTGTTCTGTTGATGTTTGCTGTTTTTTGTACTGTGCTGTTGGTCCTTCTGGCCGGTGGTTCTTTGTTTTGCTTAATTTGTTTCTTCTGTTCTTTTTATTGCACTTATTGTCTTAAACTTGCATGCTTGCATGTAAAAATAAAAATAAAAAAAAGTTTTCAGTTACTTGATTTATAACACTGATTTATTATTTGGCTGTATTACTACAAGAAATTTTCTGCTTAATTTCCGGCTTGCAATGGTATTCACTTACTCTATTACTAATTTCTAGATCCACATTCCCATATTACACTATATATTGCCCGTATATTATCACTGAGGGACGTGCCATAGCCTGGGTAGGTCTCGTGGCTGTGGTGTAAACACAGCCTACTGTGATGCCGCCTAATTTTTTGGGGAGTAAAGAGGATGTAGAGGCATAGGTGAAGGGAAGTATAGAAGTGGGAAATACAGTGAGAGGTATGAAAGCAGGCGGACTGTCCGCCTTGCTGACACGATGTGTGGGTGTTGGCAGCTAAGCTAAGCTGGCTCCCTCTTGTCAGGGAGCTGTGAGTGTGAGAGAGGTTCTTCACATGTGTTTCACCATATATGGATGTCTATAGATTAGTACTGTGTAGCACTCGTATATATGCACTCCGATGCTTCTATATATGTCGTTCTGTTTAGGGCTATTTATTTATTTTATTATTATTATTTATTGATTTATATATGTGTACATATACATATCCACATACACACATATGCATATATATATACATACATACATACATACATATATCCATACATATACACACATATACATACACATATACGCAGTTTTTTTTAAAGTACTGGGGGGAGGGATTTCTGGTGAGTATTTCATCTGGATATTATGTACTAGTGCCTAGTGTTGGGTGAAAGACTCGGGGAGTGAGGGGGAGGGAGAGAGGTGTTGCCCGTGCTCCGTTAAAATCTCGAAATATACCGGGATTTTTTAGGGTTACAGCCATGGATCACAGTCATAACAAAGTGCATAGTGACTCGTTGGAAAGTTGAATACAGTCATTAACAATGAAACTTTGAGTTAAATAGAGAATAAATGTGGGACCACGTGGGAGCCAGTGTCATGAGGCTCTTGTGTTACACTCGTTAGTCGATATATATGAAATATAGTGAACAGTGACACATGGAACAGTGAAGTGGAACGGGTAACACAACTCATATAAAAGGTGAAAGTGTAGGAGAATTGTGTATAGAATATTTGAAATATAGAATAGCGGCAAGAGGCGGTATCATATATGGTGAAACACAAGTGAAGAACCTCTCACACACTCACAGCTCCCTGACAAGAGGGAGCCAGCTTAGCTTAGCTGCCAACACCCACACATCGTGTCAGCAAGGCGGACAGTCCGCCTGCTTTCATACCTCTCACTGTATTTCCCACTTCTATACTTCCCTTCACCTATGCCTCTCCTTCCTCTTTACTAAAAAAAAGGCCTTCATCCAGCACTGGACACTAGTCCTTCACCCAGCACTAGGCACTATAGTCCTTCACCCAGCACTAGGCACTATAGTCCTTCACCCAGCACTAGGCACTATAGTCCTTCACCCAGCACTAGGCACTATAGTCCTTCACTCAGCACTAGGCACTAGTCCTTCACCCAGCACTAGGCACTATAGTCCTTCACCCAGCACTATAGTCCTTCACCCAGCACTAGGCACTATAGTCCTTCACCCAGCACTAGGCACTAGTCCTTCACCCAGCACTATAGTCCTTCACCCAGCACTAGGCACTATAGTCCTTCACCCAGCACTAGGCACTAGTCCTTCACCCAGCACTATAGTCCTTCACCCAGCACTAGGCACTATAGTCCTTCACCCAGCACTATAGTCCTTCACCCAGCACTAGGCACTATAGTCCTTCACCCAGCACTAGGCACTAGTCCTTCACCCAGCACTAGGCACTATAGTCCTTCACCCAGCACTAGGCACTATAGTCCTTCACCCAGCACTAGGCACTAGTCCTTCACCCAGCACTAGGCACTATAGTCCTTCACTCAGCACTAGGCACTAGTCCTTCACCCAGCACTAGGCACTATAGTCCTTCACCCAGCACTAGGCACTATAGTCCTTCACCCAGCACTAGGCACTAGTCCTTCACCCAGCACTAGGCACTATAGTCCTTCACTCAGCACTAGGCACTAGTCCTTCACCCAGCACTAGGCACTATAGTCCTTCACCCAGCACTAGGCACTATAGTCCTTCACCCAGCACTAGGCACTAGTCCTTCACCCAGCACTAGGCACTATAGTCCTTCACTCAGCACTAGGCACTAGTCCTTCACCCAGCACTAGGCACTATAGTCCTTCACCCAGCACTAGGCACTATAGTCCTTCACTCAGCACTAGGCACTATAGTCCTTCACCCAGCACTAGGCACTATAGTCCTTCACCCAGCACTAGGCACTATAGTCCTTCACTCAGCACTAGGCACTATAGTCCTTCACCCAACACTAGGCACTATAGTCCTTCACTCAGCACTAGGCACTATAGTCCTTCACCCAACACTAGGCACTATAGTCCTTCACTCAGCACTAGGCACTATAGTCCTTCACCCAGCACTAGGCACTATAGTCCTTCACCCAACACTAGGCACTATAGTCTTTCACCCAGCACTAGGCACTATAGTCCTTCACCCAACACTAGGCACTATAGTCCTTCACTCAGCACTAGGCACTATAGTCCTTCACCCAGTACTAGGCACTATAGTCCTTCACCCAGCACTAGGCACTATAGTCCTTCACTCAGCACTAGGCACTATAGTCCTTCACTCAGCACTAGGCACTATAGTCCTTCACCCAACACTAGGCACTATAGTCTTTCACCCAGCACTAGGCACGAGAACCCACTTAAGGTACTCGGGAGTATCGACAGTGTGGACAAAGATGCAGTGGTTACGTTGAGAGCGTCAGGAGAGGGAGCCGCACACAGAGATGGGGGGGGGGGGTGTATGCTGCTGTGAGGACTGATGGGAACTGTATAGATCGCTATTGTCATATGTATTGAGATACACATGACAAGGAAGTGGCAAGTAGCTATCGTTGTAGAGGGTTACTTGACGGGGGACCCAAGAGCTACTGTTATTATTCCAGCAAGTACTGTATGTAAATACTGTTAGGTAAGTTGTAGGTTATTATCATATCCTTCCCTTCTATCCCCTAGTCTTTAAACTCACACACACGCACACTCACTCTCACTCCCTCTCTCTCTCTCCTACACTTGTGTCAGTGCTGCCGCCCGTGACATTAACAGCGCCACTGTTAACAGCATCCCGACACCTATGTAGGCATAGTAGCCGTGAGAGAGTGAGAGTTTAGCGTCCCCTTGGCTGGAGGGCCTCTGGTGTATGCAACAAGTCCCTTCGCCCTGGGGATGGCACAGTTAGCCAGGCTGCAACACAACCGCGACCTTCAAGAACCAAAAGTCAGCGAGTTTTACCTCCGATATCAATGGTAAAAAAAAAAAATACACTGCCTGAAGTAGCTCGCTTCATGATAGGACCGGGTCTCTTGTCTCTTTTTTTTGTATTGTCAAGCTTAGGTTGCACAGCGCTGTGCTCATCTTGTCCTCATAATAGAACGTCGCATTTTGACGTATACTTTATTTAAAGCCAAAAATCGTCGTACTAGAAAATGGTAGACGCTGGCGAAATTGACATACTGTCCCGTTTTCTGTTTTGGGTCCTCTGGTAGGTTAGGATAAGGGCACTTTAGTACGACAGTTTCTTGACGTTGGGAAACCTTAGGAGGGCGGGCTGCAAGAATAGGATGGAAGTGTTTGATTGTTTCAAGCGTAGGCTATACATGTATATGGGTGGGTTTGAGCGGTTATATAAAGTTCTATAATATCATATTGCACATTTAATTGCTATGGAGACGAGGTGGGAGGCTGGATGTGACGTATGTGGTAGGGAGGGATAGGTGGAGGACGGGTAGGTGGTGTAGTGGAGCGGAGAGACTAGCGGTGGATCGGATAGGAAGGCTGGATTAATTTTAAATTTTGCCCCGAGGGGCGAGTTTATTATGCAGCGCCACTCATCCTATGAGTGGACACGCCGCCATAGCAGCATGTACAACACTCCCCAATAGGAAGAAAACCCGCTGGCTTGTTCATCCTGTCACTTGTGGTCTAGACGCGCACTGTGTACAGGAAGGAGAATAAGAGTCATTACACAGAAATATTCACTTACAGGTCAAGTGTATTAGTTACAATGTTCAGATAGTATTTACACACTTCACCACACAGGACTGTAAATGTGCCCGTCAGATTCTGCAATATAATGTTTAGGCAATATTGGTGCCTTTTAGTGGAGAATCAGAACGGAGGCGCTTCCAGCACTATCCAGCACTAGTCAACACTAATCAGCACTAGTCAGTGCTAGTCAGTACTATCCAGCACTTGTCAGAACTGGTCAGCACTAGCCAGCACTATCCAGCACTAGTCAGCACTATCCAGCACTAGTTAGCACTAGTTAGCACTAGTCAGCATTATCCAGCACTAGTCAGCACAATCCAGCACTAGTCAGCAGTAATCAACACTAATCAGCACTAGTCAGTGCTAGTCAGCACTATGCAGCACTAGTCAGCACTATCCAGCATTATCCAGCACTAGTCAGCACTATTTAGCACTAGTCAGCGCTATCCAACACTAGTGAGCACTATCCAACACTAGTGAGCACTATCCAGCACTAGGCAGTGCTATCCAGCACTATCCAACACTAGTGAGCACTATCCAGCACTAGTCAGGGCCAGTCTGCACTAGTCAGCATTATCTAGCACTGGTTAGCACTACCCGGCATTATTCAGTACTATCCAGCACTATCATAAGAACATAACATAAGAACAAGGTAACTGCAAAAGGCCTAATGGCCCATACGAGGCAGCTCCTATCTATAACCACCCAATCCCTCTCATAAACATGTCCAACCCACGCTTGAAACAATCGAGGGACCCCACCTCCACCACGTTACGCGGTAATTGGTTCCACAAATCAACATCCCAGTTACTGAACCAGTATTTACCCAAGTCTTTCCTAAATCTAAACTTATCCACTTTATACCCATTGTTTCGTGTTTTGTCTTGTATTGATACTTTTAATACCCTATTAATATCCCCTTTGTTATGTCCACTCATCCACTTGTAAACCTCTATCATGTCACTCATGTGGGAGCCGGTCGGCCGAGCGGACAGCACGCGGGACTTGTGATCCTGTGGTCCTGGGTTCGATCCCAGGCGCCGGCGAGAAACAATGGGCAGAGTTTCTTTCACCCTATGCCCCTGTTACCTAGCAGTAAATTAGGTACCTGGGTGTTAGTCAGCTGTCACGGGCTGCTTCCTGGGGGTGGAGGCCTGGTCTAGGACCGGGCCGCGGGGACACTAAAAAAGCCCCGAAATCATCTCAAGATAACCTCAAGATAACCACCCCTAACTATTCGCCTTTCCAGTGAATGCAAGTTAAGCCTTGTTAATCTTTCTTCATATGAAAGATTTCTAATTTTGGAAATTAACTTAGTCATCCTACGCTGGACACGTTCAAGTAAATTTGTATCCATGTACGGCGACCAAAACTGAACTGCATAATCTAAATGGGGCCTAACCATAGCAAGATTTAGCTGAAGAACCACACCAGGTGTCTTTTTACTAACGCTTCGATTAATAAATCCCAGTGTCCTATTTGCCTTATTACGAACATTCAGGCATTGATCCTTTTGTTTTAAATTCTTACTAATCATAACTCCCAGATTTTTTTCGCAATCTCAACACCATCAAACTCGTATCTTGTAACTCTATCATCATTACCTAGCCTCAGAACTTTACATTTATCAGCATTAAACTGCATCTGCCAATCTTTTGACCATTTCAAAACCCTATTTAGATCAACTTGAAGTGATAGTGAGTCTTCTTCCGTGTTAATTTCCCTACCAATTTTTGTATCATCTGCAAATTTGCAGATGTTGCTACTCAAACCTGAATCTAAATCATTTATATATATTATAAACAACAGAGGTCCCAGGACAGAGCCTTGAGGTACTCCACTAACAACATTATCCCACTCTGACTTAACTCTATTTATACTAACTCTGTTTCCTTTGGAATAGCCATGCCATAATTCAACTTAATATAGCACCCCCAATACCATGAGCCTCTATTTCTTTAATCAGTCTTTCATGTGGCTCTGTATCAAAAGCTTTGCTAAAGTCAAGGTACACAACATCACAATCCTTACCACTATCAACTGCCTTAACTATGCTGGAATAAAAAGATAGCAAATTTGTTAAACATGAAAGGTCATTTGTAAAACCATGTTGCGACTCATTTATTAATTTATGTTTTTCAAGATGAAGACGAATTTTATTTGCAATTATCGATTTTCCCACAATAGATGTTAGGCTAATTGGCCGATAGTTTGACGCAAGTGAGCTATCTCCTTTCTTAAAAATTGATACCACATTAGCTTCCTTCCATGACTCTGGCACTCTACCTAACTCTATTGATTTATTAAATATGGTAGACAGTGACTCGGAAAGCTCCTCTTTGCATTCTTTAAGCACCCTGGCAAACATTTCATCCGGCCCTGGGGATTTGTTTGGTTTGAGTTTTACTATTTGTTTAATTACGTCCTCTCTGGTAACTGCTAAACTAGTCAACCTGTCCTCGTCCCCACCCACATATACTTGTTCGGCTGAAGGCATGTTGTTAAGTTCCTCTTTAGTGGAACTCTTAGTGGATTACTCCCAGTTAACGCACCACCTTGAAGACAGCAGTAGTCACAAGGCACAGCACTGAACACAAGAATCAGGAGCTGGAGTCACATGACCAATGCCTAGACACATCAGCCGAGAACTGAGATGGGGATAGACGGCGCGAGGGGTCTGGGGCCCCCCCCTCCCCATCCCGGGGAGGGGTGAGCTGCGCAGGCAAGTGGCACAGCACGTGTGACGTCATGCTCATTTGCTCGTTTTCACTTGGAAAGTTCTGTTCACTCGTTTAGCTTTCAGTAGTAGTTTTAACCAGAATCGGGGTTTGCTTTGGGGTATTTACCTTTCTGGGTGCCTGACCTAGTCAATGGCAGTCACAGAATGCTCCAAATCACATGTGCAATTCTATAGGCCATTGATCCCCTTACCTCTCCGAGGGGGCCAGGCTCCGACTCGTGGTTCCCGGCAGGCCCAGCACTGGTTAGCACTGGTTAGCACTAGCCAGCACTATCCAATATTAACCACAGCACTCGCTGCCTGCGCTGTTGCTAGCTGGCGGCACACTGATTTGTTTCCTGGAAAACATCAGATTCTGAGCACCCATCAGCTCAAATCACTGTGGTTTTGTGAGGAAGAATACATCAATACTCCAAGACCCTGAGAGTATCTTGTTTGGAGGAAAACAAAACTGATTTCGTCTACAATTGATGGACAAACAACGTTGTTGATTAGCCAGTGTCACACCAGCCAGTGTCAGACAATGCTTCTCTGTCCACAGCCCAGCCACAACACGACAGTGTGAGACAGGAGAGGACAGCATCAGTCACACACCAGCCAGTGTCAATGTACTTCTCGCCATAGCCCAGCCACAGGACAACATTATGAGACAGGAGAGGACACGACCAGTCTCACACCAGACATCGCCAGACTCT
This sequence comes from Procambarus clarkii, assembly GCF_040958095.1. Taxonomy (NCBI): domain Eukaryota; kingdom Metazoa; phylum Arthropoda; class Malacostraca; order Decapoda; family Cambaridae; genus Procambarus; species Procambarus clarkii. The sequence continues at coordinate 27,762,799 of NC_091212.1, forward strand.
GCACATCTTCCAAAATTCAAGATAATACAGTGTTACGGTATCGTCACCTTCATTGAAGTATGGAGTGGCGATTTCGGCGCCATCTATGGGTCGGCACCTCAGTTTCCCTGATATTGGACGCTACATGGACAACGCCATCTGTTGTTGGTGGTGTGGCAGCGACAAATGGCTCTGGTTTCCTGCCCTAGTTACCAAGAGAGGTCGATGTGGATGACCTCTAGTGGGTGGCATGCCACGATCAGCGACACCTAGGTTGTGCCAGGCTGAGTGTTACCTCATGGTTTCCCCAGTGTCGTGTCCATCTAATTAATGACGTTTTTATGTCCACAGAAGTGATGTGTGGAGGCAGTTGTACTGAGGAAGGGAGTTTACCTTGCGCAGTCCACGAACTCGTAGCCTGGTCTTGCAAGAAGACTAAGTAAGTCGCCATCGAGCTGAGCAGTGTGTTAGCTGCTAATATACGCAGTGTTGGTATAGATCGGCGTACCAGGGATTGGCTTGGGAGAGTTGCGGACGACAGTGAGGTGCCTATTGTGAAGCGCTGCTAGCAAGCTGCTAGATGCTTCTGCCAGGATGTTCACTACCCCTGTATATGGTTGCTTGAGAACCCTGTCAGCGTGCTGCTGAAGTCCTCTGCCAGTGAGTAGCTGGAGAGCGAAGGTGGGACACCTCGTGATATTGTGTCGGTGGACTGGCCCACGTAAAAGGTGAATTCGCCAGTGTTTGTCAGTATGCGTGGACAAAGTACTGGACGGTAGAAACACTGGAGTTGGTGAACACTGCAAACGCATTTGTGTCCTGCATGAAAGTGGCACTCTTGTACATAAGTGTAGTTATAATCTATTTAATCAAATATATATTTTAATGGTGAAGGTGAGTATACTCTTAAAGGGATCTGTGTATTGTTCATCCCCCCTTATTCTTTATTGCACTATACAGCCAATTCTTGAAAGCATACTACCGACTTGGGGTCGGATATTATTAGACAGACCACTTTCCTACAGCATATGGAGTAGTAACGGCAATGGAAAAGGAACAATCAGAGTTCAAACTTTCTATCACAGTCAACCTGAAAGGATAAATAATAATGACACCACAAGACCAACAGACTGCAAGTTACTTAGAAAAAGTAAGAGTCCTGCAAGGAAACCCTGTATGCTTGGAAAAGCTGGACCCTTCAGAAAGACGCACACGAGTCGTGCTTTTGGGATACCCAATCGACTTTCCTCTGGATCCAATACTAGAACACAAGCAAATGCTGAATGCAGAACGATGCCACACAAAGGAAGACAAAGCAGCGACACGTCAGGTTCTGGTGACCGTCATGGGACATGTGCCAGTAACATTGTCTTGGAACTTGGGGAACAAACCGCCAGAGACCATACGTCCCGGAACCCCTGCGCTCCTTCAGGTGTCAGAAATACGGCCGCCATCAATGACGCTGCACCGGACAGGAGAGACGCGGAGTGTGCAGCCTGAAGCATCCAACCAAAGACTGTATAGCCAAGCACAAGGCAAACCAGACCACAACAGCCAAATGTCTGAATTGTGGAGACAAACATCATGCCTGGAGCACAACCTGCTCTGTACAGAAAAAAAATGTAGACAGCTCAAGCCAGAATAAACACACAGACCAGCACTACATACACCAACACCAACGTCTGGAACACTCGTGCACAGCCACAACACACACCCACTTTCACAGAGTTAAATTTCCCGAATCTATCAATTCCAAACCAAATCAGAAAATACACAAAAATGCTGTAGAAATGCAGCAAAGGCAAAACAGCAAAAAACAATCACTTTCGGAATCAACACAACATATATACAGTTTTCCCGAGGTCCAGCTGAAAAACATCGTGAAGATCATGGCAGAGACCATTATCAATTGCCGACAGATAACGCAGAACGCCTCACAACAATAGACTCAAGAAATCACTTGTGTAATACTGGACAAAATTGTGCAGCAGACCACAGTTACACAAGAAATAGACAGTCTGAGACAAGACGGAGCACAAGAGGACAAACAACGCAACATGGACATAAGGATTACCAACAACAGTCGGGTAGTCAAGACACCAGAACATCAACATTCACTAAAGCAACTGCAAGAAGCAGTGACCACTCAAGATCAACAGACTCTTACAACACAAGAGACAGACAACAGCCAATGCACTTTGATATGCAACAACACCAACAAAGAAGTATTGAACAGCAGAGATGCACAGGTTCCAACAACACAAAAGGCTGGCACGAACAATCAATGCAGCCCGATATGCAACATCATCAACAACGAAATACTGGATGGGAGAGATGCACTGATTCCGACTACACAAGAAACGGCCACGAGCAATCAATGCAGTCCGATATGTAGCAATACCAACAGCAAAGCGATGGACCACAGTTATGCACAGATTCCAACAATGCCGGGGATGACCACGAGCAATCAGAAGAGGGTTTTACTAGAACAGGCAACACCAACCGAAAACGTCGTCTGGCCATTACGAATACTACAGTGGAACATTCAAGGTCTTGGAAATAAAAACCACACTCTTCAGGAGGCTGCAATCAGCACGAAAGCAGATATAGCGTTTTGGAAGAAACTCTTTTTTCCCAGTCACGAAGTCCTTCAGATTAGCTGGATATCAGCACTATATTATACCGTATGAACAGGGGAGACAAAGAGGGTTAATGACTCTAGTCAGAAACACCATACCCAGCAAGAAAATAGACCCAGTTTCATGTAGGGGATGGAGTAGAGGCATTAACAGTAACAGTGAATATGGCTAATATTGAGCTCCTCATATACAACGTCTACAAGCCCCCTAGACGTAAACTAGAAGCAGAGGCAGTGCTTGCCTTGGCCACGCAGGAAAATGTGATTATTGCTGTGGATTTTAATGCTCATCATCGAGAGTTAGGTGCGACTGGGCCAGCCAATGCAGATGGGCACCATTTAGCTGCAGCTCTGCGAGATTACACTACTAGACACTGAGAAACCCACTCACATTCAAGGTGGTTCCCTTGATCTTACATTAATCTCAACAGCACTCAAGCATCAGGCGAAGTGGGAAGTAGACCCGGTGATCACCAGTGACCACTATGCTACTGTCACAACACTAAACATAGAACATCCTCCTACACCACCTGCACAACCTAGGTAGAATTTAAAGAAGGCCAACTGGAATATATACCAAGAGGAACTTGAAAAATGGGATGCAACATACACGCCTCCTGAGGATTTGAACATACACGAGAGCAATCTGCAGGAAGGCATTGCAGCTGCTGCAAACAAAGCTGTTCCAATCATTATCACAGGAAACACAAAACGAAAGAACTATTGGTTCTATAGTAATGAAGTTAAAGAACAAAACCACAGAGACAACATCTTCAGAAAATATCTAAAGTGAAATCCCACACCAGATGGAAGAACGCTCTTAAGAGCGGTGATATCTGAAGCACGAAGAGTTTCTAGAGAGATAAAGGAGGCAAGATGGCTTGAGTGGTGTCAAACTCTAAATGAACATAGTAGTCTTGGCAAGATATGGGGTCAGATTAAAACCATATCAGGTCGACCACAGACATATATTCAACCATTGCAGGAGGCTGAGAGACTTGTTCTCCAATTTGCAGAAAGAACAGCTTCATATCAGCTTCCTGCAATGGTCAGAAGGCAGCAACAACAATTAAAACAAGAGATTGACAGCCATTCATGAGAGCATAGCTACAAAAGACGAATGTGACTGTCCCTTCACCAAACAAGAACCAAAAAAGATGGTAAGGACACTGTACCAGGTGCTGATAACATTACATTCACAATGATCGCACATGCAGATCCTGCTGGAGAACAAGGAATATTGGACGTTATCAATGCATCTTGGCAGCAAGGCAAACTGATTACCTCTTGGAAGAAAGCAGACATCATTCCGATTCCTAAGCCGAAAGAACCTGGCAATTACAAACTCATTTTATTAACATCATGCATTAGTAAAACTGCAGAGCGGATGGTCTTAAATAAGCTACTGTGGAAGACTGGAGACCTGCATAAACACATATTTGGCTTCACTAGAGGAGTAGGTGCTGCCAACTGCATAGCAACAGTACTAGGAACAGTTAATTCAGGTCCAGCTAGTGGGGAAATCTGGCTCTAGTTTATATGCTAAAAAAAATGATGCATAATGCTAATATGCTCGAAGGACCGGAATGCAATAATAAATGAGAGAACCAGTGGTTTATGGATCTCTATAATTAAATGTAATTAAATTCTAAAGATTATATTCTTATGCAATAAGAATAGAATCTATAAGGTTAGATAGAATCTAACCTATAAAGTTAGCCTATGTAATGCATGTAATGAATAATAAATTGCATACGTGATGAAAATAATAAATGTATGTACATAAACTGTGCAATATGTAATGGTTAGTTAAATGCATTGTACAAATATTACTGAATATTAATGATTAAATCATGTCTATATAATTAATATGCAAATAAATGGAAATTCTGGACTCTCACTACTGAAAAGGACATGATCTACAAATTAAGACTAATAAATTCTCAGCTGTAACAGAGGAACGTAGGTCGTGTCCAATCTCTACAACATGCTGGAATCAGCCTTGAGATAGTAATCCTTTTAAAATGTGATCATGGGGACAGTCACACGCCTCCTCAGTTGACTTACACCATGCTGAAATAATTAACTTCCATAATTTCCACTCCAAACTAGTATTCACACATTTAAATGCAAGATCTAAAATAAATGGGGAGGTGGAAGCAGCACTTACATGGGTGTTCTAGTTCGCCTACAGTATCACGACAAGGTATCTACGTTAGTGATATATTCCTGAGCTCAAAAATAAAACTAAGTGGTAAAATGCCTTCCGAAACTGGTGTCAGTGATTTGGGTAAGCTGCGCCCTCAATCTGAAGCCCGAAGATGTACGGATGCTTGCAGAATTGGAAGATTTGGTCGGGCCAATTCGGATCACCTTGCTGCCAGTGGATCGAAAATGGCGAGAGTCTTATTCCTCCCCCCTTCTATCTAGGGTTGACGCATGCGCAAAAGCTCCCAGTAGGGGCCCCGAGCATAAATTATATTTATTCATTTAATTCTAAATAGGTCAGGAAGTGATTATGACGAATATTTATGTCATAAATAGATGTGTTATACGGTAATATATTTTCTCGTAAGGCGAGTTGGTTAATTCAGACCGCCCAAATAACGAGAATCATTTAAATGGAGAGGAATTTGTTTTATAATATTATTCACTGGAACAGCTATCAGATGGATAAATGAATTCCAGTAAACTGTAATATACTAAATGAAGTAAACTTATTAATAAATGATTATCCTTAATAAAGGAAAGTAAATAAGTGGATTTGATTTGGGTCTATAGATATGTAGAAAATTATTGCCTGTAGCAGGCTTGGTAGCACGACGCACCATAAAATACTAGGAAAGATTTGGCAGAATTACATCGCAAGAGGATATGAATTGATATTAGTAAACTACTGGATAGTAATTTTAGTAAATTATAATTATTAGTTCAAAGATGATTTATCAGAGTACTAAATGAGAAATAAGTGTTGGATATTTCCAACACAGCTATAGTGATCTTCCTTGATCTAGAAAAAGCATTCGAACTTGCAAGCCCGCAAGCAATTTTACACACCTTAGTTAAAAATGGTGTAAAATGAAATAGGCTAGCATGAATTCAAGAATACCTTAGTCACAGGTATGCCAGAGTGAAGTTGCAAGGACTAGTGTCGGACTACCACTTGCATGAGAATGGGACTCCACAAGGAGGAGTCCTCAGTCCTAGTCATTTTAACATCCTTATGGAAAACTTCGTTACTATGACATTTGCAGATAGGGTTACATTGCTAAGCTATGCTGATGATTTAGCATTAGTAGCCACAGGTTCTTCACTTTTAAAAAAACCCACAAGGGGCATTAGATAAAGTAACAGCTGAATACAGCCTTTTAGGGCTAAAAATATCTGCACAGAAGTCTAAGGCAATGAGACTAGGCGGCAACACTCCAGACAAACACCAACACATTCAAGACATTAACCTTCAGTGGGTTACACAATATCAATATCTCGGAGTGTGGATAGATTCTAAAATGACATTCAACAAGCAAATTCAATATCTGAAGGAGAAAGCAAAATCACAACTGAATATAATGAGAGCAATCACAGGGCCTCGTCTAGGAGCGAGACACAAAGTGTTAAGAATGTTTTACATACACGCCGTTCGTTCCCTAGTTGATTATGCAGCACCTGCCTTACTCACTCTTACTCCTGGCCAGTGGGCAAACGTTGAGGTTATTCAAAATAATGCAATGCGAGTCATAACAGGGGCTCCCAGATGGACTAAAATACTGAACCTAAGACTAGAAACCAAGTTAACGTCAATTGAAATAAGGGTAAGAGGGATTGCTGCGTGCATGCTGACCAAGATATTGACTAGACCTAGAATCAGTTCACTTAAAGATATAATCACTGGAGCACAAACTCGGGACAGAAGAGCCTCCAATAGCAACAGGTGGACCCATTGTGCAATAAACACCATCAATACATTTGATATAACAAATACGGTCATTGAGAAGGGTGTCGATGAAATACATGCAGACTTTGTTATGCAAGCCCCTTGGGAATCGCTGCCAGCAGACTTTAAGAATATGGTTCTTGAGGGAAAAAAGAACCAGACAAATCCTCATCTGCTACATAATATTGCACAGATGCAAATAGAAGCAAACTTGGCATCTGACAGCCACACATACTTCACAGATGGATCAGTAGACCAGCAGGGACAAGAAACCGGAGCTGCAGTTAAAGCAGGAAACTCTGTAAATAGTTAAGAGACTCTCAAACGGGTGTTCAACTTTACAACAGAGATGCTAGCCATTCAAAAGGCTTTGGAACATGATTTTGCTGAACACCGACAACATGTTATCATATATACAGATTCGAGAACTGCCATTGAAACCTTGCAACAAGAACACATGCATGACAACATCCATCTGATAACAAATGTCATATCATTAATGCAAACACTCAAACATCAAGGCCGTCAGGTACTTATCAACTGGGTGCCAAGTCATGTGGGAATAATAGGAAATGACATTGCAGACAAAGTTGCAAAACTTGCAACTAAGCGAATAAATGTAGACATTTACATACCACAGAGTCTATCACAGATTAAGAAAGTAATTAGAAACAGAGCAATGCAAAAGATGTACAGTGACCACAACACAGCAGTTGCAATATCAGAATCTGCGAGTTGGTACAAAAATTCAACCAACTACTACCACTTAGTTTGATGAACGGGAGCAGTGGAACAAAGGAAGTACACTTACATCGCATCAGACTTGGATACCCATGTGCATGGGAAATAGACTTACAGGTTCCGGAAGATGAGAGGAAATGTCAGCACTGTGGAGAAATGCCCGACAGACCATTGGAACATTATCTAACACAGTTCACAGTTACAAAACCAATTCAGATTCAACAGAGCAGAAGTTGTTAAACATATGGGATAAAATCTTACTGAAGCGACCATACGAGTCATAAATACTCATACTCCGCCTAAGTAAAACAGAAACAAGCAACACTTAGTGGGCCAGCCAGAGGCTTAGGAATTTTGCAGGCCTGCACAGGAATTTCCCTGCAAAAAAAGTACTATCCAGCACAAGCCAGCACTATCCAGCACTAGCCAGCACTATCCAGCACTAGCCAGCACTATCCAGCACTATCCAGCACTATCCAGCACTAGCCTAATAGCAGTCAACAAAGAGCAACAATGCACCAGGAACCTCACGCCAATTGGTCTAGAATCTCAGATAATTTACTTTTCACTCAGACCAGTATTGAACGCTGTGGAGGACCCTCAGTGTAGTACGCTCTGTGTTGGACGCTCAGTGTCGTACGCTCAGTGTTGGACTCTCAGTGTTGTACACTCAGTGTTGGACGCTCAGTGCTGGGTGCTCTGTTGTACGCTCAGTGTTGGACGCAGAGTGTTGTACGCTCAGTGTTGGACGCTCAGTGTTGGGTGCTCTGTTGTACGCTCAGTGTTGGACGCAGAGTGTTGGATGCTCAGTGTTGAACGCTCAGTGTTGGACGCTCAGTGTTGGACGCTCAGTGTTGGGCGCTCAGTGTTGGACCCTCAGTGTTGAACGCTCAGTGTTGGACGCTCAGTGTTGGACCCTCAGTGTTGAACGCTCAGTGTTGGGCGCTCAGTGTTGGACCCTCAGTGTTGAACGCTCAGTGTTGGATGCTTTTATATTGTGGGTTGGTGTGTTGTTGATCCTTCTTTCTGGACAACCCAACCCACAACTCGGTAGAGTGCTTATACTTTACCAGGAGATCACCCTGGGCGCTTCTGGCTCTCGGAGAGGGGCTCAACGTCACACGTTTAGGGGATGCGGCTCCAATACTTAGCCTCGTTGTCACGTGCACACACCCACTCGAGCCGCTGTGACTCCCCACTCTCTCCTTAGGTGATATGATCTCCTCAATCCCCTTTGACTTATTAGTTTTCCGTCCTACCCTGTCCACAGCAGAGATTCTTGGTTCTTTCTCTCTCTCTCTCTCTCTCTCTCTCCTTCTTTACTACATCTTGGGAAGCCTCACTAGGACAAGGGCAAACACCAGCAAATTTGAATACATTTACTGGACAAAGCACATACACAATACATACACACATATAATAATAATAATAATAATAATAATAATGAATCCTACACTCTACACTATTTCAGTCAGGTTGCACTCCAACACCATCAGAACTCTATCATCAGCTTATCAAGTGGTATCCTATCTTCTGATTCACCACCTAATATTACCAACCTCCTCAAGTAATCAAGTCTTATAATACAATGTTGCACTATCACCAAGAGAATATATATCTATAAACATGTACAAGGAAAATCAGCGCATGATTGCGATAACATATATATATATCAGTATAAATGTTCCTTGATACACAACAATGATCAGTCGATCACCCTATCAGTCCTAGAACACATACAACTGTAGGTAATCCAGCCTACGACTGTAACTCTATACATCAGTATAAACACTCCTCGGCACAAGAATGGCAAACAATCATTCACCTTTCACTGCGTCTTGCACGCTAATGACAACCACACACTCTATCACCTCCCTACAAGTAATCAAACAGAACTTCCCTTCCACATCTGGAAGTTCACTACCCTGATCTCTTCAGGTTCTTCCGGGTTTAACTACCAGGATCCTCTGCAGCTCCTCCAGGCTGCTACACCATGAAGTTTTCCTTGAGCAACTATGGTGCTTCGCTACTTCTACTAGGGTCCTCCACAGCTCTCCTGGCTGCTACACCATGAAGTTTCCTCGAGCAACTATGGTGCTTCACCACCTCTACAGAAGCACGTGACACTCCTCTTCACTGCCTCTCCTCACAGCTCGAGGTCCTCTCCTCCACTACCTTGGAGTCTCATCAACTACTCCCTCTGTGCTGGCTTCGAAGTTCTCAGCAACTTCCTCCCCAAAGACAAACCTGCAACCCATTGACACTCCAATAAAAATGTTTCCCCTTAAACACATGAACAAATATAACCACACAATATGTTTGCCTCCAACATCTATCTGCTCTCTACATACTGTGAGAGTGGACTCCCCTGTTTTGGGCTGGTCCATGCTCCGCCTTGCCAAGCGGTCCTCACTCACTCTGGGAGGGTCCTCCACTGTCAGGAGCTGGGCTCCCTCAGTCACCTGCCAGCGCTCAGAGGAAACGGACGTCGCTCCGTCCTCCAGGACGTTCCTCCCTCTCCACTCTCCTATTTTAGGCCTTCTGCCATATCAAAACATGTCTAACCTATCAATAAACATTGCTACTGTCGCTGGGCACACGACCAACTACAAGTAATCACAATAAACTGGCTTATATCGTGCTTACCACAGATTGCCTAGTCGAGGGCGCTCTCCTCACTGACGGAGTCTGGTCAGGGCATTCCCACGGCCCACGATAATGTCTCTGGGCGGCTTAATAAACACTCCTCACTGTCCAGGACTTGAGACCACAACGTTCCCAGCTCGATTCCACAGCTGGAACGTCTGCACACTTTTCCTCTCCTGGAGATATATCACTAGGGGTTCCTTTCTGACGGGAGCTCAAACAGAGCACGGCTTCCCCTTGCGATGTCTGGCACTCAAGTGAGGTCAAAGCCCTCCAGAAGCGAGCCTCACGCCTCCAGCAAATTATCCACACATCTCTTAACCAGTCATTTATCTATGTTCTTATTCACTGCCCATAATCTCAAATTGTTTATTAAATCCACCCAACTATTTTACATCTGTGTTATCACCTCTACATTCTCAAAGGGGAGTTTTTCGGCTACCAGGGATCATAACAATGCTCAGTGTTGTACGCTCAGTGTTGGACACTCAGTGTTGGACCCTCAGTGTTGTAAGTTCTGTACTCACCTATTTGTGCTTGCGTGGGTTGAGCCAAAGCTCAACCCACGCAAGAGCTTTGGCTCTGTGTTGGACCCCTCAGTGTTGTACACTCAGTGTTGGACCCTCAGTGTTGTAAGTTCTGTACTCACCTATTTGTGCTTGCGTGGGTTGAGCCAAAGCTCAACCCCTGCAAGAGCTTTGGTTGAGCTTTGGCTTTGGCTCTGTGTTGGACCCTCAGTGTTGTACACTCATTGTTGGACCCTCAGTGTTGTACGCTCAGTGTTGGACCCTCAGTGTTGTACGCTCAGTGTTGGACCCTCAGTGTTGTATGCTCAGTGTTGGACCCTCAGTGTTGTACGCTCAGTGTTGGACCCTCAGTGTTGTACGCTCTGTGTTGTATGCTCTGTGTTGGACCCTCAGAGTTGGACCCTCAGTGTTGTACGCTCTGTGTTGGACCCTCAGTGTTGGACCCTCAGTGTTGTACGCTCAGTGTTGTACCCTCAGTGTTGTACGCTCTGTGTTGTACGCTCAGTGTTGGACCCTCAATGTTGTATGCTCAGTGTTGGATCCTCAGTGTTGTACGCTCAGTGTTGGACCCTCAGTGTTGTACGCTCTGTGTTGTATGCTCTGTGTTGGACCCTCAGTGTTGGACCCTCAGTGTTGTACGCTCTGTGTTGGATGCTCAGTGTTGGACCCTCAGTGTTGTATGCTCTGTGTTGTACGCTCAGTGTTGGACCCTCAGTGTTGTACGCTCTGTGTTGGACGCTCAGTGTTGGACCCTCAGTGTTGTACGCTCTGTGTTGTGCGCTCTGTGTTGTACGCTCTGTGTTGGACGCTCAGTGTTGGACCCTCAGTGTTGTACGCTCTGTGTTGGACGCTCAGTGTTGGACGCTCAGTGTTGGACCCTCAGTGTTGTACGCTCTGTGTTGGACGCTCAGTGTTGGACCCTCAGTGTTGTACGCTCAGTGTTGGACCCTCAGTGTTGTACGCTCTGTGTTGGACCCTCAGTGTTGTACGCTCAGTGTTGGACCCTCAGTGTTGTACGCTCTGTGTTGGACGCTCAGTGTTGTACGCTCAGTGTTGTACGCTCTGTGTTGGACCCTCAGTGTTGGACCCTCAGTGTTGTACGCTCTGTGTTGGACGCTCAGTGTTGGACCCTCAGTGTTGTACGCTCTGTGTTGGACGCTCAGTGTTGGACCCTCAGTGTTGTACGCTCTGTGTTGGACCCTCAGTGTTGGACCCTCAGTGTTGTACACTCAGTGTTGGACCCTCAGTGTTGGACGCTCAGTGTTGGACCCTCAGTGTTGTACGCTCTGTGTTGGACCCTCAGTGTTGTACGCTCAGTGTTGGACCCTCAGTGTTGTACGCTCTGTGTTGGACCCTCAGTGTTGTACGCTCTGTGTTGGACCCTCAGTGTTGTATGGTCAGTGTTGGACCCTCAGTGTTGTACGCTCTGTGTTGGACCCTCAGTGTTGTACGCTCAGTGTTGAACCCTCAGTGTTGTACGCTCTGTGTTGGACCCTCAGTGTTGGACCCTCAGTGTTGTACGCTCAGTGTTGGACCCTCAGTGTTGTACGCTCTGTGTTGGACGCTCAGTGTTGGACCCTCAGTGTTGTACGCTCAGTGTTGGACCCTCAGTGTTGTACGCTCAGTGTTGGACCCTCAGTGTTGTACGTTCTGTGTTGGACCCTCAGTGTTGTACGCTCTGTGTTGGACGCTCAGTGTTGGACCCTCAGTGTTGTACGCTCAGTGTTGGACCCTCAGTGTTGTACGCTCAGTGTTGGACCCTCAGTGTTGTACGTTCTGTGTTGGACCCTCAGTGTTGTACGCTGTGTTGGACGCTCAGTGTTGGACCCTCAGTGTTGTACGCTCTGTGTTGGACGCTCAGTGTTGGACCCTCAGTGTTGTACGCTCTGTGTTGGACCCTCAGTGTTGGACCCTCAGTGTTGTACACTCAGTGTTGGACCCTCAGTGTTGGACGCTGTGTTGGACGCTCAGTGTTGGACCCTCAGTGTTGTACGCTCTGTGTTGGACGCTCAGTGTTGGACCCTCAGTGTTGTACGCTCTGTGTTGGACCCTCAGTGTTGGACCCTCAGTGTTGTACGCTCAGTGTTGGACCCTCAGTGTTGTACGCTGTGTTGGACGCTCAGTGTTGGACCCTCAGTGTTGTACGCACAGTGTTGTACGCTCTGTGTTGGACCCTCAGTGTTGGACGCTCAGTGTTGTACACTCAGTGTTGGACCCTCAGTGTTGGACGCTGTGTTGGACGCTCAGTGTTGGACCCTCAGTGTTGTACGCTCTGTGTTGGACGCTCAGTGTTGGACCCTCAGTGTTGTACGCTCTGTGTTGGACCCTCAGTGTTGGACCCTCAGTGTTGTACGCTCAGTGTTGGACCCTCAGTGTCGTACGCTCTGTGTTGGACCCTCAGTGTTGTACGCTCAGTGTTGGACCCTCAGTGTTGTACGCTCTGTGTTGGACCCTCAGTGTTGTACGCTCTGTGTTGGACCCTCAGTGTTGTATGCTCAGTGTTGGACCCTCAGTGTTGTACGCTCTGTGTTGGACCCTCAGTGTTGTACGCTCAGTGTTGGACCCTCAGTGTTGTACGCTCTGTGTTGGACCCTCAGTGTTGGACCCTCAGTGTTGTACGCTCAGTGTTGGACCCTCAGTGTTGTACGCTCTGTGTTGGACCCTCAGTGTTGTACGCTCAGTGTTGTACGCTCTGTGTTGGACCCTCAGTGTTGTACGCTCAGTGTTGGACCCTCAGTGTTGTACGCTCTGTGTTGGACCCTCAGTGTTGTACGTTCTGTGTTGGACCCTCAGTGTTGTACGCTCTGTGTTGGACGCTCAGTGTTGGACCCTCAGTGTTGTACGCTCAGTGTTGGACCCTCAGTGTTGTACGCTCAGTGTTGGACCCTCAGTGTTGTACGTTCTGTGTTGGACCCTCAGTGTTGTACGCTGTGTTGGACGCTCAGTGTTGGACCCTCAGTGTTGTACGCTCAGTGTTGGACCCTCAGTGTTGGACCCTCAGTGTTGTACACTCAGTGGTGGACCCTCAGTGTTGGACGCTCAGTGTTGGACCCTCAGTGTTGTACGCTCTGTGTTGGACGCTCAGTGTTGGACCCTCAGTGTTGTACGCTCTGTGTTGGACCCTCAGTGTTGGACCCTCAGTGTTGTACACTCAGTGTTGGACCCTCAGTGTTGGACGCTCAGTGTTGGACCCTCAGTGTTGTACGCTCTGTGTTGGACCCTCAGTGTTGTACGCTCAGTGTTGGACCCTCAGTGTTGTACGCTCAGTGTTGGACCCTCAGTGTTGTACGCTCTGTGTTGTACGCTCTGTGTTGGACCCTCAGTGTTGTACGCTCAGTGTTGGACCCTCAGTGTTGTACGCTCTGTGTTGGACCCTCAGTGTTGTACGCTCTGTGTTGGACCCTCAGCGTTGTATGCTCAGTGTTGGACCCTCAGTGTTGTACGCTCTGTGTTGGACCCTCAGTGTTGTACGCTCAGTGTTGGACCCTCAGTGTTGTACGCTCTGTGTTGGACCCTCAGTGTTGGACCCTCAGTGTTGTACGCTCAGTGTTGGACCCTCAGTGTTGTACGCTGTGTTGGACGCTCAGTGTTGGACCCTCAGTGTTGTACGCTCAGTGTTGTACGCTCTGTGTTGGACCCTCAGTGTTGGACGCTCAGTGTTGTACACTCAGTGTTGGACCCTCAGTGTTGGACCCTCAGTGTTGTATGCTCAGTGTTGGACCCTCAGTGTTGTACGCTCAGTGTTGGACCCTCAGTGTTGTACGCTCAGTGTTGGACCCTCAGTGTTGTACGCTCAGTGTTGGACCCTCAGTGTTGTACGCTCAGTGTTGGACCCTCAGTGTTGTACGTTCTGTGTTGGACCCTCAGTGTTGTACGTTCTGTGTTGTACGCTCAGTGTTGTACGCTCAGTGTTGGACCCTCAGTGTTGTACGCTCAGTACTCACCTAATTGTGCTTGCGGGGGTTGAGCTCTGGCTCTTTGGTCCCGCCTCTCAACCGTCAATCAACTGGTGTACAGATTCCTGAGCCTATTGGGCTCTATCATATCTACATTTGAAACTGTGAATGGAGTCAGCCTCCACCACATCACTTCCTAATGCATTCCATTTGCTAACTACTCTGACACTGAAAAAGTTCTTTCTAACGTCTCTGTGGCTCATTTGGGTACTCAGCTTCCACCTGTGTCCCCTTGTTCGCGTCCCACCAGTGTTGAAAAGTTCGTCCTTGTTTACCCGGTCGATTCCCCTGAGGATTTTGTAGGTTGTGATCATGTCCCCCCTTACTCTTCTGTCTTCCAGTGTCGTGAGGTGCATTTCCCGCAGCCTTTCCTCATAACTCATGCCTCTTAGTTCTGGGACTAGTCTAGTAGCATACCTTTGGACTTTTTCCAGCTTCGTCTTGTGCTTGACAAGGTACGGGCTCCATGCTGGGGCCGCATACTCCAGGATTGGTCTTACATATGTGGTGTACAAGATTCTGAATGATTCCTTACACAGGTTCCTGAACGCCGTTCTGATGTTAGCCAGCCTCGCATATGCCGCAGACGTTATTCTTTTTATGTGGGCTTCAGGAGACAGGTTTGGTGTGATATCAACTCCTAGATCTTTCTCTCTGTCTGTTTCATTAAGTACTTCATCTCCTATTCTGTATCCTGTGCCTGGCCTCCTGTTTCCACTGCCTAGTTTCATTACTTTGCATTTACTCGGGTTGAACTTCAACAGCCATTTGTTGGACCATTCACTCAGTCTATCCAGGTCATCTTGTAGCCTCCTACTATCATCCTCTGTTTCAATCCTCCTCATAATTTTTGCATCGTCGGCAAACATTGAGAGGAACGAATCTATACCCTCTGGGAGATCATTTACATATACCAGAAACAGTATAGGTCCAAGGACTGACCCCTGCGGGACTCCACTTGTGACGTCTCGCCAATCTGAGACCTCA
Organism: Procambarus clarkii; assembly: GCF_040958095.1. Lineage (NCBI taxonomy): Eukaryota > Metazoa > Arthropoda > Malacostraca > Decapoda > Cambaridae > Procambarus > Procambarus clarkii. The sequence goes on from NC_091212.1 coordinate 27,778,207, forward strand.
CCCCTCACACAGACTCGTTGTCTCCTGTTGCTTAGGTATTCCTCTATCCACCGGAGTACCTTCCCTCTCACTCCAGCCTGCATCTCCAACTTTCGCACTAGCCTCTTGTGTGGCACTGTATCAAAGGCTTTCTGACAATCCAAAAATATGCAGTCTGCCCACCCTTCTCTTTCTTGCCTTATTTTTGTTGCCTGGTCGTAGAATTCAAGTAACCCTGTGAGGCAGGACCTGCCATCCCTGAACCCATGTTGATGCTGTGTTACAAAGTTCCTTCGCTCCAGATGCTCCACTAGTTTTTTTCGCACAATCTTCTCCATCAGCTTGCATGGTATGCAGGTTAGGGACACTGGCCTGTAGTTCAGTGCCTCCTGTCTATCCCCTTTCTTGTATATCGGGACTACGTTAGCTGCTTTCCAAGTATCTGGCAGTTCCCCTGTTGCCAGTGATTTGTTATACACTATGGAGAGTGGTAGGCTTAGTTCTCTTGCTCCTTCCTTTAGAACCCAAGGGGAGATTCCATCTGGGCCTATAGCCTTCGTCACGTCCAACTCTAGTAAACACTTCCTTACTTCCCCACTGGTAATCTCAAACTCTTCCAGTGGTTCCTGGTTAGCTATTCCCTCACTTACCTCTGGAATTTCTCCTTGTTCTAAGGTGAAGACCTCCTGGAATTTCTTATTCAATTCCTCACACACTTCCTTGTCATTTGTAGTGAATCCTTCCGCCCCTATCCTTAATCTCATAACCTGTTCCTTTACTGTTGTTTTTCTCCTAATGTGGCTATGCAACAATTTAGGCTGAGTCTTTGCCTTGCTTGCGATGTCATTTTCGTATTGTCTTTCTGCCTCTCTTCTCATCCTGACATATTCATTCCTGGCATTCTGGTATCTTTCTCTGCTCTCCAGTGTCCTGTTATTCCTATAGTTTCTCCATGCCCTTTTACTTTGCTGCTTAGCTAGCCTACATCTTTGATTAAACCATGGGTTTCTCATCTTCATTTCTCTGTTTTCCTTTTGGACTGGGACAAACTTGTTTGCTGCGTCCTTGCACTTCTGCGTGATGTAATCCATCATATCTTGGGCCGTCTTTCCCCTGAGCTCTGTTTCCCATGCTATATCTGTTAGGAATTTTCTTATCCCCTCATAGTTTCCCTTTCGGTATGCTAACCTTTTGGTTTCGGTATCCCTCCTCGAGTTCAATAACCCTTCTTCAATCAAGTACTCAAACACCAGTACACTGTGGTCGCTCATTCCTACTGGGTCCTCAAAACCGATTTCTCTTATGTCGGAGTCGTTCAGAGTGAAGACTAGGTCGAGTCTCGCTGGTTCGTCATTGCCTCTCATCCTTGTGGGTTCTCCGACATGCTGCGTTAAAAAGTTGCTTGTCACCACCTCCAATAGTTTGGCTCTCCACGTATCCTCGCCTCCATGCGGTTCCTTGTTCTCCCAGTCAATCTTTCCGTGATTGAAGTCGCCCATGATGAGCAGGTGGGATCTATTTCTACAGGCAGCAGAGGCTGCCCTCTCAATTATAGTGTTAACTGCCTTGTTGTTGTTTTCATACTCTTGACTGGGTCTCCTGTCATTTGGTGGAGGGTTGTATATTACTGCTACTACTATTCTTGGTCCTCCCATTGTTATGGTGCCTGCTATGTAGTCTCTGAACTCCTCACAGCCCGGGATGGCCATCTCCTTAAAACTCCATTCCCTTCTCATGAGTAGGGCCACTCCGCCTCCTCCTCTACCTTCCCTCTCTTTCCTTATTACTGTATACTCCTGGGGAAACACGGCATTCGTTATGATTCCAGAGAGTTTTGTTTCAGTGAGTCCGATTACATCTGGGTTAACTTCTTGTGCTCTTTCCCTTAGTTCACTTGTCTTGCTTGTGATCCCATCTATGTTCGAGTACATCACCCTGAAACTGACTCTCTTCTGCTTCTTTTCTGGGGGGGACCTTTGGGATCTGGGGTGAGTGGGAGCTGGGGGGACCTGGCATGGGGGGATTGGTGGAGGAGGGAGGGCT